>NC_051310.1:153566195-153877695 GCF_015220235.1 Choloepus didactylus | reverse complement strand
AAAACGTGGAACTGCTGAGATCAGCGAAATCTGTAAGTTTTTGCGGCCAGGGGACCCGCGCCCCTCCCTGCCAAGCTCAGTCCCGTGGGAGGAGGGGCTGTCAGCTCCGGGAAGGAGAAGGGAGAACTGCAGTGGCAGCCCTTATCGGAAACTCATTCTGCTGATCCAAACTCCAACCATAGATAGATGGAGACCAGACACCAGAGAATCTGAGAGCAGCCAGCCCAGCAGAGAGGAGACAGGCATAGAAAAAAAACAACACGAAAGACTCCAAAATAAAAGCGGAGGATTTTTTGGAGTTCTGGTGAACATAGAAAGGGGAAGGGCAGAGATCAGGCCCGAGCTCAGGCCCTGAGGCGCATATGCAAATCCCGAAGAAAAGTTGATCTCTCTGCCCTGTGGACCTTTCCTTAATGGCCCTGGTTGCTTTGTCTCTTAGTATTTCAATAACCCATTAGATCTCTGAGGAGGGCCCCCCCCTTTTTTTTTTAATCCTTTTTTTCTTTTTCTAAAACAATTACTCTAAGAAGCCCAATACAGAAAGCTTCAAAGACTTGCAATTTGGGCAGGTCAAGTCAAGAGCAGAACTAGGAGAGCTCTGAGACAAAACGCAATAATCCAGTGGCTGAGAAAATTCACTAAACACCACAACTTCCCAAGAAAAGGGGGTTGTCCGCTCACAGCCATCATCCTGGTGGACAGGAAACACTCCTGCCCATCGCCAGCCCCATAGCGCAGAACTGCCCCAGACAACCCAGTGTGACGGAAGTGCTTCAAATAACAGGCACACACCACAAAACTGGGCGTGGACATTAGCCTTCCCTGCAACCTCAGCTGATTGTCCCAGAGTTGGGAAGGTAGAGCAGTGTGAATTAACAAAGCCCCATTCAGCCATCATTTCAGCAGACTGGGAGCCTCCCTACACAGCCCAGCAGCCCAGAACTGCCCTGGGGGGACGGCACTCACCTGTGACATAGCACAGTCATCCCTCAACAGAGGACCCGGGGTGCACGGCCTGGAAGAGGGGCCCACTTGCAAGTCTCAGAAGCCATACGCCAATACCAAGGACTTGTGGGTCAGTGGCAGAGACAAACTGTGGCAGGACTGAACTGAAGGATTAGACTATTGCAGCAGCTTTAAAACTCTAGGATCACCAGGGAGATTTGATTGTTAGAGCCACCCGCCCCTCCCTGACTGCCCAGAAACATGCCCCATATACAGGGTGGGCAACACCAACTACACACGCAAGCTTGGTACACCAATTGGACCCCACAAGACTCACTCCCCCACTCACCAAAAAGGCTAAGCAGGGGAGAACTGGCTTGTGGAGAACAGGTGGCTCGTGGACGCCACCTGCTGGTTAGTTAGAAAAAGTGTACTCCACGAAGCTGTAGATCTGATAAATTAGAGATAAGGACTTCAATTGGTCTACAAACCCTAAAAGAACCCTATCAAGTTCAGCAAATGCCACAAGGCCAAAAACAACAGAAAATTATAAAGCATATGAAAATACCAGACGATATGGATAACCAAAGCCCAAGCACCCAAATCAAAAGATCAGAAGAGACACAGCACCTAGAGCAGCTACTCAAAGAACTAAAGATGAACAATGAGACCATAGTATGGGAGACAAAGGAAATCAAGAAGACCCCAGAAGAGCATAAAGAAGACATTGCAAGACTAAATAAAAAAATGGATGATCTTATGGAAATTAAAGAAACTGTTGACCAAATTAAAGAGATTCTGGACACTCATAGTACAAGACTACAGGAAGTTGAACAACGAATCAGTGACCTCAAAGATGACAGAATGGAAAATGAAAGCATAAAAGAAAGAATGGGGAAAAAAATTGAAAAAATCGAAATGGACCTCAGGGATATAATAGATAATATGAAACATCCAAATATAAGACTCATTGGTGGCCCAGGAGGGGAAGAAAAGGGTAAAGGTCTAGGAAGAGTATTCAAAGAAATTGTTGGGGACAACTTCCCAAATCTTCTAAACAACATGAATACACAAATCATAAATGCTCAGCGAACCCCAAATAGAATAAATCCAAATAAACCCACTCCGAGGCATATACTGATCACACTGTCAAACACAGAAGAGAAGGAGCAAGTTCTGAAAGCAGCAAGAGAAAAGAAATTCACCACATACAAAGGAAACAGCATAAGACTAAGTAGTGACTACTCAGCAGCCACCATGGAGGCAAGAAGGCAGTGGCACGATATATTTAAAATTCTGAGTGAGAAAAATTTCCAACCAAGAATACTTTATCCAGCAACGCTCTCCTTCAAATTTGAGGGAGAGCTTAAATTTTTCACAGACAAACAAATGCTGAGAGAATTTGCTAACAAGAGACCTGCCCTACTGGAGATACTAAAGGGAGCCCTACAGACAGAGAAACAAAGGAAGGACAGAGAGACTTGGAGAAAGGTTCACTACTAAAGAGATTTGGTATGGGTACAATAAAGGATATTAATAGACAGAGGGGAAAAATATGACAAACATAAACCAAAGGATAAGATGGCTGATTCAAGAAATGCCTTCACGGTTATAACGTTGAATGTAAATGGATTAAACTCCCCAATTAAAAGATATAGATTCACAGAATGGATCAAAAAAAATGAACCATCAATATGTTGCATACAAGAGACTCATCTTAGACACAGGGACACAAAGAAACTGAAAGTGAAAGGATGGAAAAAAATATTTCATGCAAGCTACAGCCAAAAGAAAGCAGGTGTAGCAATATTAATCTCAGATAAAATAGACTTCAAATGCAGGGATGTTTTGAGAGACAAAGAAGGCCACTAGATGCTAATAAAAGGGGCAATTCAGCAAGAAGAAATAACAATCGTAAATGTCTATGCACCCAATCAAGGTGCCACAAAATACATGAGAGAAACACTGGCAAAACTAAAGGAAGCAATTGAGGTTTCCACAATAATTGTGGGAGACTTCAACACATCACTCTCTCCTATAGATAGATCAACCAGACAGAAGACCAATCAGGAAATTGAAAACCTAAACAATCTGATAAATGAATTAGATTTAACAGACATATACAGGACATTACATCCCAAATCACCAGGATACACATACTTTTCTAGTGCTCATGGAACTTTCTCCAGAATAGATCATATGCTGGGACATAAAACAAGCCTCAATAAATTTAAAAAGATTGAAATTATTCAAAGCACATTCTCTGACCACAATGGAATACAATTAGAAGTCAATAACCATCAGAGACTTAGAAAATTCACAAATACTTGGAGGTTAAACAACACACTCCTAAACAATCAGTGGGTTAAAGAAGAAATAGCAAGAGAAATTGCTAAATATATAGAGACGAATGAAAATGAGAACACAACATACCAAAACCTATGGGATGCAGCAAAAGCAGTGCTAAGGGGGAAATTTATAGCACTAAATGCATATATTAAAAAGGAAGAAAGAGCCAAAATCAAAGAACTAATGGATCAACTGAAGAAGCTAGAAAATGAACAGCAAACCAATCCTAAACCAAGTACAAGAAAAGAAATAACAAGGATTAAAGCAGAAATAAATGACATAGAGAACAAAAAAAACAATAGAGAGGATAAATATCACCAAAAGTTGGTTCTTTGAGAAGATCAACAAGATTGACAAGCCCCTAGCTAGACTGACAAAATCAAAAAGAGAGAAGACCCATATAAACAAAATAATGAATGAAAAAGGTGACATAACTGCAGATCCCAAAGAAATTTAAAAAATTATAAGTGGATACTATGAACAACTGTATGGCAACAAACTGGATAATGTAGAGGAAATGGACAATTTCCTGGAAACATATGAACAACCTAGACTGACCAGAGAAGAAATAGAAGACCTCAACCAACCCATCACAAGCAAAGAGATCCAATCAGTCATCAAAAATCTTCCCACAAATAAATGCCCAGGGCCAGATGGCTTCACAGGGGAATTCTACCAAACTTTCCAGAAAGAACTGACACCAATCTTACTCAAACTCTTTCAAAACATTGAAGAAAATGGAACACTACCTAACTCATTTTATGAAGCTAACATCAATCTAATACCAAAACCAGGCAAAGATGCTACAAAAAAGGAAAACTACCGGCCAATCTCCCTAATGAATATAGATTCAAAAATCCTCAACAAAATACTTGCAAATCGAATCCAAAGACACATTAAAAAAATCATACACCATGACCAAGTGGGGTTCATTCCAGGCATGCAAGGATGGTTCAACATCAGAAAAACAATCAATGTATTACAACACGTTAACAAGTCAAAAGGGAAAAATCAATTGATCATCTCAATAGATGCTGAAAAAGCATTTGACAAAATCCAACATCCCTTTTGATAAAAACACTTCAAAAGGTAGGAATTGAAGGAAACTTCCTCAACATGATAAAGAGCATATATGAAAAACCCACAGCCAGCATAGTACTCAATGGTGAGAGACTGAAAGCCTTCCCTCTAAGATCAGGAACAAGACAAGGATGCCCGCTGTCACCACTGTTATTCAACATTGTGCTGGAAGTGCTAGCCAGGGCAATCCGGCAAGACAAAGAAATAAAAGGCATCCAAATTGGAAAAGAAGAAGTAAAACTGTCATTGTTTGCAGATGATATGATCTTATATCTAGAAAACCCTGAGAAATCGACGATACAGCTACTAGAGCTAATAAACAAATTTAGCAAAGTAGCGGGATACAAGGTTAATGCACATAAGTCGGTAATGTTTCTACATGCTAGAAATGAACAAACTGAAGAGACACTCAAGAAAAAGATATCATTTTCAATAGCAACTAAAAAAATCAAGTACCTAGGAATCAACTTAACCAAAGATGTAAAAGACCTATACAAAGAAAACTACATAACTCTACTAAAAGAAATAGAAGGGGACCTTAAAAGATGGAAAAATATTCCATGTTCATGGATAGGAAGGCTAAATGTCATTAAGATGTCAATTCTACCCAAACTCATCTACAGATTCAATGCAATCCCAATCAAAATTCCCACAACCTACTTTGCAGACTTGGAAAAGCTAGTTATCAAATTTATTTGGAAAGGGAAGATGCCTCGAATTGCTAAAGACCCTCTAAAAAAGAAAAACGAAGTGGGAGGACTTACACTCCCTGACTTTGAAGCTTATTATAAAGCCACAGTTGCCAAAGCAGCATGGTACTGGCACAAAGACAGACATATAGATCAATGGAATCAAATTGAGAATTCAGAGATAGACCCTCAGATCTATGGCCGACTGATCTTTGATAAGGCCCCCAAAGTCACTGAACTGAGTCATAATGGTCTTTTCAACAAATGGGGCTGGGAGAGTTGGATATCCATATCCAAAAGAATGAAAGAGGACCCCTACTTCACCCCCTACACAAAAATTAACTCAAAATGGAGCAAAGATCTCAATATAAAAGAAAGTACCATAAAACTCCTAGAAGATAATGTAGGAAAACATCTTCAAGACCTTGTGTTAGGCGGCCACTTCCTAGACTTTACACCCAAAGCACAAGCAACAAAAGAAAAAATAGATAAATGGGAACTCCTCAAACTTAGAAGTTTCTGCACCTCAAAGGAATTTCTCAAAAAGGTAAAGAGGCAGCCAACTCAATGGGAAAAAATTTTTGGAAACCATGTATCTGACAAAAGACTGATATCTTGCATATATCAAGAAATCATACAACTCAATGACAATAGTACAGTCGGCCCAATTATAAAATGGGCAAAAGATATGAACAGACAGTTCTCTGAAGAGGAAATACAAATGGCCAAGAAACACATGAAAAAATGTTCAGCTTCACTAGCTATTAGAGAGATGCAAATTAAGACCACAATGAGATACCATCTAACACCGGTTAGAATGGCTGCCATTAAACAAACAGGAAACTACAAATGCTGGAGGGGATGTGGAGAAATTGGAACTCTCATTCATTGTTGGTGGGACTGTATAATGGTTCAGCCACTCTGGAAGTCAGTCTGGCAGTTCCTTAGAAAACTAGATATAGAGTTACCATTCGATCCAGCGATTACACTTCTTGGTATATACCCGGAAGATCGGAAAGCAGTGACACGAACAGATATCTGCACGCCAATGTTCATAGCAGCATTATTCACAATTGCCAAGAGATGGAAACAAACCAAATGTCCTTCAACAGATGAGTGGATAAATAAAATGTGGTATATACACACGATGGAATACTATGCGGCAGTAAGAAGGAATGATCTCGTGAAACATATGACAACATGGATGAACCCTGAAGACATAATGCTGAGCGAAATAAGCCAGGCACAAAAAGAGAAATATTATATGCTATCACTAATGTGAACTTTGAAAAATGTAAAACAAATGGTTTATAATGTAGAATGTAGGGGAAGTAGCAATAGTGAGCAATTAAGGAAGGGGGAACAATAATCCAAGAAGAACAGATAAGCTATTTAACGTTCTGGGGATGCCTAGGAATGACTATGGTCTGTTAATTTCTGATGGATATAGTAGGAGCAAGTTCACAGAATTGTTGCTATATTAGGTAACTTTCTTGGGGTAAAGTAGGAACATGTTGGAAGTTAAGCAGTTATCTTAGGTTAGTTGTCTTTTTCTTACTCCCTTGCTATGGTCTCTTTGAAATGCTCTTTTTATTGTATGTTTGTTTTCTTTTTAACTTTTTTTTTTCATACAGGTGATTTGAAAAAAGAAGGGAAAGTTAAAAAAAAAAAAAAAAAAAAAAAAGAAAAAAGACAAAAAAGGGGAAAAAAAAAAAAAAAAAGATGTAGTGCCCCCTTGAGGAGCCTGTGGAGAATGCAGGGGTATTCGCCTACCCCACCTCCATGGTTGCTAACATGACCACAGACATAGGGGACTGGTGGTTTGATGGGTTGAGCCTCTACCATAAGTTTTACCCTTGGGAAGACGGTTGCTGCAAAGGAGAGGCTAGGCCTCCCTGTATTTGTGCCTAAGAGTCTCCTCCTGAATGCCTCTTTGTTGCTCAGATGTGGCCCTCTCTCTCTGGCTAAGCCAACTTGAAAGGTGAAATCACTGCCCTCCCCCCTACGTGGGATCAGACACCCAGGGAAGTGAATCTCCCTGGCAACGTGGAATATGACTCCCAGGGAGGAATGTAGAACCTGGCACCGTGGGACGGAGAACATCTTCTTGACCAAAGGGGGATGTGAAAGGAAATGAAATAAGCTTCAGTGGCAGAGAGATTCCAAAAGGAGCCGAGAGGTCACTCTGGTGGGCACTCTTATGCACACTTTAGACAACCCTTTTTAGGTTCTAAAGAATTGGGGTAGCTGGTGGTGGATACCTGAAACTATCAAACTACAACCCAGAACCCATGAATCTCGAAGACAGTTGTATAAAATGTAGCTTATGAGGGGTGACAATGGGATTGGGAAAGCCATAAGGACCAAACACCACTTTGTCTAGTTTATGGATGGATGTGTAGAAAAGTAGGGGAAGGAAAAACAGACAAAGGTACCCAGTGTTCTTTTTTACTTCAATTGCTCTTTTTCACTCTAATTATTATTCTTGTTATTTTTGTGTGTGTGCTAATGAAGGTGTCAGGGATTGATTTAGGTGATGAATGTACAACTATGTAATGGTACTGTAAACAATCGAAAGTACAATTTGTTTTGTATGACTGCGTGGTATGTGAATATATCTCAATAAAATGATGATTTAAAAAAAAAAAAAAAAAAAAAAAGAAGGGAAGTTAAAAAAAAAAAAAGAAAACAAGGAAAAAAAAAGATGCAGTGCCCCCTTGAGGAGCCTGTGGAGAATGCAGGGGTATTCGCCTACCCCACCCCCATGGTTGCTAACATGACCACAGACATAGGGGACTGGTGGTTTGATGGGTTCAGCCCTCTACCACAGGTTTTACCCTTGGGAAGATGGTTGCTGCAAAGGAGAGGCTAGGCCTCCCTATGGTTGTGCCTAAGAGCCTCCTCCCGAATGCCTCTTTGTTGCTCAGATGTGGCCCTGTCTCTCTAGCTAAGCCAACTTGAAAGGTAAAATCACTGCCCTCCCCTCTACGTGGGATCAGACACCCAGGGGAGTGAATCTCCCTGGCAACGTGGAATATGACTCCCGGGGAGGAATGTAGACCTGGCATCGCGGGACGGAGAACATCTTCTTGACCAAAAGGGGGATGTGAAAGGAAATGAAATAAGCTTCAGTGGCAGAGAGATTCCAAAAGGAGCCGAGAGGTCAGTCTGGTGGGCACTCTTACGCACAATTTAGACAACCCTTTTTAGGTTCTAAAGAATTGGGGTAGCGGTTCGGACCTCGCTGCTCCAGCCTCCGGGGCACGATCCATCCTGCCAGCTTGCGACCCGCAGAGAAAAATTCATTATCATTCTCTTGCCCCGTACCTTAAGGCGAGCAAAAACTTAAAATAAATTTTAACCATGAGGGAAATCGTGCACATCCAGGCTGGTCAGTGTGGCAACCAGATCGGTGCCAAGTTTTGGGAGGTGATCAGCGATGAACACGGCATCGACCCTACGGGCACCTACCATGGAGACAGCGACCTGCAGCTGGACCGCATCTCCGTGTACTACAATGAAGCCACAGGTGGCAAATATGTTCCTCGTGCCATCTTGGTGGATCTAGAACCTGGGACCATGGACTCTGTTCGCTCAGGTCCTTTTGGCCAGATCTTCAGACCAGACAACTTTGTTTTTGGTCAGTCAGGGGCAGGCAACAACTGGGCCAAGGGCCACTATACAGAAGGGGCTGAGCTGGTTGACTCAGTCCTGGATGTGGTGCGGAAAGAAGCTGAGAGCTGTGACTGTCTGCAGGGCTTCCAACTCACCCACTCGCTGGGCGGGGGCACAGGCTCTGGAATGGGCACCTTGCTCATCAGCAAGATCCGTGAAGAGTATCCTGACCGCATCATGAACACCTTCAGTGTGGTGCCCTCACCCAAAGTGTCCGACACTGTGGTTGAGCCCTACAATGCCACCCCTCTCCGTCCAACCAGTTGGTAGAGAACACTGATGAGGACCTACTGCATTGACAATGAAGCCCTCTACGACATCTGCTTCCGCACCCTCAAGCTGACCACACCAACGTACGGAGACCTGAACCATCTCGTCTCAGCCACCATGAGCGGTGTCACCACCTGCCTCCGCTTCCCTGGCCAGCTCAATGCTGACCTGCGCAAGCTGGCAGTCAATATGGTTGCCCTTCCACGTCTCCACTTTTTCATGCCTGGCTTTGCCCCTCTGACCAGCCGTGGCAGCCAGCAGTACCGGGCCCTCACCGTGCCTGAACTCACCCAGCAGGTCTTCGATGCCAAGAACATGATGGCTGCCTGTGACCCCCGCCACGGCCGGTACCTCACCGTGGCTGCTGTCTTCCGTGGGCGGATGTCTATGAAGGAGGTGGATGAGCAGATGCTCAACGTGCAGAACAAGATAAGCAGCTACTTTGTGGAATGGATCCCCAACAACGTCAAGACGGCTGTCTGCGATATCCCACCCCGTGGCCTCAGATGGCAGTCACCTTCATTGGCAACAGCACTGCCATCCAGGAGCTCTCAAGCGCATCTCAGAGCAGTTCACAGCCATGTTCCGCCGAAAGGCCTTCCTCCACTGGTACACAGGTGAGGGTATGGACGAGATGGAGTTCACTGAAGCTGAGAGCAACATGAACGACCTCGTCTCTGAGTACCAGCAGTACCAGGATGCCACCGCAGAAGAAGAGGAAGATTTTGGTGAAGAGGCCGAAGAAGAGGCCTAAGGCAAAGCCCCATCACCTCAGGCTTCTCAGTTTCCTCAGCCTTCTTCCTCATCTGCCCCTTTCCTCTCCCACAGAATTTGCATTTTCTGCCTCTTTTTTTTTCCTTTTGGAGGGGGGTGGTTCTTGAACAGTGCCTGGCACATAGTAGGCACTCAATAAATATTTGCTGTTTGCTGAATGGCTCTTCTCTCTTTCCACCTTGGAAAACCTCAATTTCTGCATTCTGGGTGGCCCCAATTTCCTTCCGGGGCCCACCCCTCCCATCTGTCCAGTTAATAATTCTCTCTCTGCTCTTAAGGTTATATCTCCAAAATGCTGGGTCTCATCCAGATCCCATTTAGAACTGTGCTGTAAACCCAAATGGCCACATCCTAAGCCCACATGATGGTCAAGGAAAAGGGAAACCAAGTTGATAGCAGGTAGAAGTTGCTACAAGGAAGGGAGTGGGATTTTACATTGCAGCGCAGTTTTGAGGGGAATCCAGGCTGTCATGATTTCCAGGTACTTCCCTGTTCCTCTCAGCTGCAGGGAAGATGTTACAGTATTAACCCCCAATTTCAGTTTCTCTCCAAGCTCCATCCTGAGCTCTCAGTTCCCTTAGGAAGGGTCTGCCCTAATCTGTCAGTGGGATCCCTTCCTCCCTCACATTGGATTCCTTCCTTTCCCTAGTTCATGAAAAGGGAAGAGATCAATTTTGGTCCTTAAGTGTCTAGAAAGCCCACACTCACCCCTGCCACAATCCCACCTTTTCTTACCCCAAAAAAGGAATCGCAGCCCTGACAGGGAAAGTGTGTGCTGCCACTCAGATGTCTGAGTCAATATCCTAGAAGAGGGGACAGGACACCCTCCACCTTTTTGTGATATCTCATCTCTTGCTACTGCCTTCCCCCCAATCCTTAAGTTTTTTCATATTCTACACTTCAAATTTCTATTTTGTGTTGAACTTGCTTTTTTTCATATTGAAAAGATGACATTGCCCCAAGAGCCAAAAATAAACAGGAATTGAAAAAGAAAAAAAAAAAAAAAAAAAAGAATTGGGGTAGCTGGTGGTGGATACCTGAAACTATCAAACTGCAACCCAGAACCCATGAATCTCGAAGACAGTTGTATAAAAATGTAGCTTATGAGGGGTGACAATGGGATTGGGAAAACCATAAGGACCACACTCCACTTTGTCTAGTTTATGGATGGATGAGTAGAAAAATAGGGGAAGGAAACAAACAGACAAAGGTACCCAGTGTTCTTTTTTACTTCAATTGCTCTTTTTCACTCTAATTATTATTCTTGTTATTTTTGTGTGTGTGCTAATGAAGGTGTCAGGGATTGATTGGGTGATGAATGTACCACTATGTAATGGTACTGTGAACAATCGAATGTACGATTTGTTTTGTATGACTGCGTGGTATGTGAATATATCTCAATAAAATGAAGATTAAAAAAAAAAATGGAATTCTCCAAAAAAAAAAAAAAACAATTGACTGCAGGAGCTTCCTAAAAAATGGAACACACCTTACAGAACTGCAGATAAGCAACACCTGCTGATAACCTAGTTTTGGTCTGGGAGAGAGAGCGTATCAGATTGGACAGGCATACTATATTAATCAACGTATATGTGCTCCCCATTTTGTTAGAACCCCTATGTAAAATGGAAACATAATGTCAGCCAATCAGAACATTTTCTTACTTGCTTCTGCAGTCACTCTGTATGAGTTACCCCTCTCTACTCCCTCAACAGAGCTCCCTTCTACTTTCTGAAGGGGATGCTGCCTGATTCACATATTGCTCAATAAAGTGGTAAGATCCTAAAACAAAACAAAACAAAACAAAAAAATACCTTTCATACTTTGCTTGATGTAGTTGGTGGGAGAGTAACAGTGGTGGTATCTATATACTGTTACTTTGGGGGAGCAGTTGGCATTAATGTTATGAGTGGGAACTGAATTTAGCCTCTGATGGGTAAGAAGAACTCTTGGCAGAACTAAAACAGGCTATGCTCCACCTAGTTTCACTATATTCCTACTTATATTTTATTATAAATTATGGCAGGAGCTCAGGTACAAACTATTCAAAATAAAATAGCAAAAGGAAACACTAAGGACAAAATAGAATATCTGAAAAGAAAAACATCAAAAAAAAAAAAAAAAGAAAGAAAGAAGCATGAATGACAAAGAGAAGAGAACAAGAACAAGAAAAACAGAGAGCTTGGCAAGTGACATAAAGTAAACTTCCAAGAATGGACAAACAAACCCAGAAAGGAAGTGAAAATGAGAGCTGAATAGAGGAATCAGGGTTCTTTGGCCTAAGACAAACAGAACAAAGGCAGATTGATCCCAAACAATATCAAGTCTAATTTAGGCCAAAACTAAAAATCAGCCAAAAAGATTAAAGAAAGGGAATTTCCATGTTTATTAAAACCCAAAGTTACAATATCAGAAAAACACAGGCAGCTAGCCAGTATTTGAAACAAATCTCTTAGAACCAAAAGGTGATTATGAAAAGCACAGACCAATTTACAAGGAAAAAAGGCATAGCAAATCTAACCCAAATTAAATTTGGACAGAGGGCATAGCATAGGACAAACAGCTCTATACTTCCCAATGTCTTGCTTTAAAGGGGCAGTAGGTAGCATTACCTCTTCATCTCTATTCCTACTAGTAATCAACAACTGGACTACAAAGAGGCTTCAAAAATTGAAGACCTTATTTTCCCTTTGCTTCTGAACAATTTGAGCTTACAGACATATGTCCTTGACATTGACCTAACTTATCAAGGAAGCACACTAATTTACTGATGTGAAAACATCTGCATGACACATTAAATTAAAATAAAACAGCAAGATGCAAAGCAGTGCAAATAACATGCTTATTTCTCTGTATAATTAAGAGGAGTAAAATAGGAATATGGATTTGTATTTGTTTATATTTGTACTCAGTACTAGAAGAATACACAACAAACTGATAAAAGTGGTCACAAGTGGGGTGGGGAAAGGAATGGTAGGTAGGGGACAGAATGGAGATGAGACTTTACACTGTTTACATTTATGTTGCTCCATCTACTTACTGATGGAAATACCTGTTTCATCATGGATTCATGGATGTGTGAATTCCTTTTAATAGCAACAAAAACATAACATATCTAGAATATCCTTAAACACAAGAGATCTGAAATCTTTATTTTTAAAACTGTAAATATAAAACTATGCAAAATATAAATATACAAACAAAAATACAAAATTTTGCAAAATTGGAGCTATCTACTATGATCCTGGGTGGAAAGACTCGGACGAGCTTGATTTATACCAAATAAATTTATATAAAAGTATGAAATTTTCACTTAGAATCCCTAAGGGATTTTTTTAGGGATTTGATAAAGTGATTTTGAAACACATCAAGAACAACTCAACTACTTTTTAAGCATGGCAAGGGGAAAAGACAAGTTGTCCTAGTAGAAATTAAAACTTCCTGCAAAATTACAAATGTTAAAACAAAATGGTTGTTACTGGCTCAAGATTCAACAGATAAGCCAATGAAATGAAATTGCTAGCCCTGAAACAGGCTATAGTATATATAATAATATGTAATAAAGAAAGCATTAAATACTAATGGGGAAAGGAAGTGTTGCTCAATTAAACACTCTTGGGAAAACTGGCCAGTAACTGGGACAGTGGGGGTGGGGGTGCAGGTGGGAAGCTCATACCTAGCTAAGCTAAAATAAATTAAAAGCATGTCCTCACAGAAACAGGCCACTGCTTGCTTGACCAGGCCAGTGAGCACCATTACATGGCCAAGTTGACACATGAAATTAACCATAACAGTGAAGTAGGTGAATTGCCTAAGAAAAGATGGCTGAGCCCTCTACCATGGGACTTGCCCTGGCAAGACTATTGCTGCAAAGGAGAGGCAAGGCCTGCCTATAATTGTGCCTAAGAGCCTCCTCCTGAATGCCTCTTTGTTGTTCAAATGTGGCCCTCTCTCTCTAGCTAAGCCAACTTGGCAGATGAAATCATGGCCTCCCCCTTGTGTGGGATCTGACACCTAGGGGTGTAAATCCCCCTGGCAACATGGAATATGACTCCGGGGGAGTAATCTAGACCCGGCATCATGGGGTGGAGAACATCTTCTTGACCAAAGGGGGATGTGAAAGGATATGAAATAAGCTTCAGTGGCAGAGAGATTCCAAAATGAGCCGAGAGTTCACTCTGGTGGGCACTCTTACATACAATATAGACAACCCTTTTTAGGTTCTAATGAATTGGAATAGCTAGCAGTAGATACCCAAAACTATCAAACTACAACCCAGAACCCTTGAATCTTGAAGACGATTGTATAAATATGTAGCTTATGAGGGGTGACAATGTGCTTGGAAAGCCATATGGACCACACTCCCCTTTGTCCAGTGTATGGATGGATGAGTAGAAAAATGGGGGCAAAAAAAACAAAGGAACCCAGTTTTCTTTTTTATTTAGTTCTTTTTCACTTTAATTATTATTCTTATTATTTTTGTGCATGTGGCAATGAAAATGTTCAAAAATTAATTTTGGTGATGAACACACAACTATATACTGGTACTGTGAACAACTGAAAGTATGCTTTGTATGACTGCATGGTATGTGAATATCTCAATAAAAATGAATTAAAAAATAAAATAAAATAAACATCACCCGGGAAGTTGCATGAGAATATGTTCTAGTTTGCTAATGCTGCCGGAATGCAAAACACCAGAAATGGATTGGCTTTTATAAAAGGGGGTTTATTTGGTTACACAGTTACAGTCTTAAGGCTAAAAGTGTCCAAGGTAAGGCATCAACAATCAGGTATCATCACTGGAGAATGGCCAATGGTATCCGGAAAACCCCTGTTAGCTGAGAAGGCACATGGCTGGTGTCTCCTCCAAAGTTGTGGTTTCAAAATGGCTTTCTCCCAGGACATTCCTCTCTAGGCTGCAGTTCCTAAAAACTGTCACTCTTAGTTACACTTGGGATATTTGTCCTCTCTCAGCTTCTCTGGAGCAAGAGTCTGCTTTCAACGGCCGTCTTCAAACTGTCTCTCATCTGTAGTTCCTGTGCTTTCTTCAAAGTGTCCATCTTGGCTCTAGCTCCCCTTCAAAATGTCACTCACAGCTGCACTGAGTTCCCTCTGCCCCTCAGCTCATTTATATGGCTCCACTGATCAAGGCCCACCCTGAATGGGTGGGGCCACACCTCCATGGAAATATCTAATCAGAGTTATCACCTACAGTTGGGTGGCAGGCATTTCCATGCAAACAACCTAATCCAAATGTTCCAACTTAATCCCCAGTAATATGTCTGCCCCACAAGATTGCATCAAAGAATATGGCTTTTCCTGGGGGACATAATACATTCAAACCAGCACAGAATATGACTTAAACCATAAAGGGGTTATGTGTATAGCTTTAACATCATTTCCCTCTCAGTGTCCAAAATCACATCGATTTCTCACTGTTACAATAAAGTCACTTTGGGTTGAGGGGGAAAAAAAAAAAAGAAAGAAAGAAAGGCTTTCTGTCCAAAATATCTCCTCAATATTGTCCCATAAATAATTGAAAGGTCACCACTATTGGAGACTTATCCAGCACTGTTCTTTCTCAACAGGCCTGGGAGAGTAATATGGTAGATTAATTTCAAACACACCAGCCAGCTGAATGCAAGTTGATCAGCGAAGATAATAGTACAGTTAGCCAACCAAGGGCAATGGCTGGATAGCAGGGAGGTTTTGATCAAGCAGAAATGAATAGAAAAAGACAGCTGCCAGAAAATGAAGCAGTGAAAGGGAAAGTAATTAAGGAGAAGCAGAAGGATATGAACCAACTTCATAGGTTTGCCTGGGACTGGCAGGAATCTAATCAGCAGTGGGGTGGATGACAACAGAGAAAGTGGGGTTCACCACCACACTGTCAGGTGAGGAGGAGTATGGTTACCAATAATTATGATAGAGGTTAAGAGGTTAGAGAAGAGTGGGGGAGGGAAAGAAAGCAAGAGTATGTTTAGGGCCTTAACTAGGAAGTGGCAACTAAGGAGCTGAAGCTGAGATCAGTGAACTAATTTTGATATCATGGGAGAGCAGACAGGGAGTGAAGCTATCAGAAGTCAAGGAACAGAGATAAGACTGGGCTGAGGGAAGTGGCATCATCATGTGCCAGAAGTTAGCCCTTCCTTTCTCCCTTATCATCTTCCCTACCCATTTTCATCATTTTGCCTTTCCTTCATTCATCCTCTCCTCACCACATTCAAGTTCTTAGCTTCTTGTCTGAGTACCAGATAGCCGCACAGATGTGGTCTCACAGCTTTTCATGCCAATCTTGGCCTGTGTCCCCAGACTCATCCCAAGATACACACAAAAAAGAAGAAATTATTTATTACACAGCTTTCTCTTTATTTTTAAAAAAGGCATTAAAGTCTAAAAGGTTTTGGTCTGGTCATTATGTGGTCCCCAGTGTTAGGGGATGGCAGAGCTGAATCCCCAGGAATGTAACAGCATGGCTTTAAAGTTAGCAGCAGTCACAGGGCCAAGTTTGAAGGCCCAAGTCAAATCATGGGCATATCCACTGACATGTGGTAGGGCATGAGCTCCTGCTCTGGGGGATCAACAAGACTGGAGACTCTTTTGAGACGATAACTGACAGGAGCTAGCACCAAAAGTGTCTGGGGGGAGAAGCAGGGAAGGTGAAAGATAGTGATCCTCCTCTCCTTTCTGCTACTATTAAAGGGCAGAGGCAGCTGACCCCAACAAGGTAGCAGCTATTTAGATCCCATAGTGGAGAGGCTGGCCAGACCACTTCAAGGCTGCTCAAATGGCATTGTCAGAGGGTGGAATGCTAGCCATGAGAATGGAGACAAACTGTTCCAATTTCTGTGCAGCTTTTCTCCCAGATTCCAGTACTTCCTCATGATTAGCCTTCTCTACAGTTTCATAACTCATAATAACCTTGTTAGTGATGAGAGAGAAGCCAAAAACTCGAAGTCCACAGTGCCGTGCAACTAGAACTTCTGGTACTGTGCTCATGCCTGATGGGGAGAAAGAGGGAAATGAATTGTTGAGATTGGCAAATGACTCTTCCTCTTCCTTTAGCCTCCCATCCATTCATTAACAGCTAAGAATATCAAATCTCAAATTTTCTTTACCTAAAATCCAAAGAACCAGCTGAATTATTGTATTGCACTTTCACTGTTCTGTACTGCTTAATATATTAAGTAGGACCTCAAAGGGCCTAAATGTTTCTCATAAATATTACCATGAAATGCTCATTCTATTCATTTGTGGTAATTTTAAATTAAGTTCCAATGACTCAGTGCCCTCTTCAAGCCAGAATGACAGAAAGGGACCATAATGACATTTGTTAGAATAATCCTAAAAAACAGTCATTGAGTCATGGACAGGTCAGTAGCATTGACTGCATCTTTCACGGTAAACATTATCTGCAGCTGTTGTAAAGCCCTTGGAGTTCAGTGGGAAGTTTGATACTATAAAAATAAATAATTAAGTAACATTTTATGTATTAAAAAGAAAAAAACCTTGCCACTTTAGTATCCTTTAGAAGTCAACTTAGTTCATTATTCCCTTAAATCAGATCCTCTCTATCTGTAATCTCTTCCTCCTCCCTATCCCTATTTATCAGATCCCTCTGTCTTTAAGCCTCCAACCAAGTTCTCTTTCTTACCGACAGCGTCAGCCCCCAGGTTGAGCAGCAGACGACACTCTGCAATGGTTTCAAAGTTGGGGCCTCCCACCATCACATAGGTGCCTTCCTGTAGCTCTCGCTGCTCCCCCATTTGTTTCCAGGCACAGTGAGCCTTCTGCCTCAGATTGCGGTCATAAGCATCAGACACAGCAGGAAAACGAGGGCCAAACCTAGAGCACAGGGTGAAGGATCACTTGCAATTAATTGCATAGAGTTCTTTCCTGCCTCTGAAATAAATCCTTAAGCTCCACCCATCTATAAGCAAAGGGCAAGATACATACCTTTCATCATTGGGGCCTCTGAGAGGGTTCTGGCCAGAGAAACCAAGCATGTTGATATGATCACGGATCAGCATGATATCTCCAACCTCAAACTTGGGGTTAAGCCCTCCAGCTGCATTGGTGACCACTAGGGTGTCCACACCCATAAGCTGGAAAACCCTCACTGGGAACGTTACCTTAAAAGCAAAAGACCAGAAAGGTTTCTTAATCTCACCAAACCACCCACACAAATATGCAATGATAGCTCCCCATGTAGGCATACATCATGAAAGAAGAGGAAGGAGAGAATCAAAAATCTATCCAGCCCAGGTAGCTAGGTAAAAAAATAACACAGGTAGTCCTCTGGTCTTCCTGATTTACCTTCCAGAGCGGGTAGCCTTCATAAAAGTGGAATCTGCCCTGCATCACCACACAGGCTCGGCCATTCAGGAACCCAAACACCAGTCGTCCAGCGTGACCTGGTACTGTACCCAAAAAAGAAAGGAAATGAATGCGATGATATTTTCATCAACATATCCACTGAGTATCACCATGGCCATTCACTGTGTTCAATGCATGAGTATATAATTAAGCAAAAAGACATCATGATCTCTGACTTCAGAAAGGTCAAGTCAGCTGTGGGAGATAGATATTATCATAATCGTACAGGTAAGTATGTAAGTACAACATGAGATTACAGCTATGGGGGGATAAGGATGTTCAATGGGGGAACATATATCAAAGGAAGGAAAAGCTTTTAAAACAAATTTCAAAAGGATGAGAAAGTCATGAATAAAATGTGAGTGAAAAACAGAGTAAGTGGCTAACAAAGAAGGGAATGCAATAATTATAGACTGGCAAAATTCCCAAAAGCTACGTATTTCCTCACTCTAGAAATGGAGCTCAAAGGTCTACTATGGCTTCCAAAAGAGTAGGCTAGTGAATAAGAGAAAAAGCGGCTGGCTAAGTCCGGACCCTGGCTTGAATCCTCTCCCTTTAGAACAGAAAACACTCCTTGTTGGGGCATGCAGGGTTTGGAAGTTTAAAGATAATGCTCCACATAATCTTCACCAGTATTACCATTTTCCTTGTCTTTCAGTCTCCTCTAATAGGCTTGGCCAGCTTCTCCCTTAGGGAGAGCCAAAAGAAACAAGTTGAAGGATACTCAGAGATGGAGGAGCTTGTGAAAAACCAGTCATACAGCAAAGGTGATAGTTAGGAAAACTCAAGTAGAGTATAAAAAATAAACAGGTTGATAAATTTTATAAATTCCTTTACTTATTACAGTGCAGAGAACTTCTCATTGGGGGTAGGAGTGGCAGATAGAGCCAATGCTGCCACTATGTCCCTAGAAGCCATGCCCTCTCTCTGCTATTTCCTTCTCCAATTCCCATTCTCACCTCTCTGCTCAGATCTCCCAGTTTTGCCCCAAACGGTTTGAAAAATATTAAGTAAAACTCTTTTAACTCTCCAGGGAAAAGAGGAGGGAATATAAACTCTGAGAAATTAATATATAAACCAAGAAGTTAGCTACCTGAGAAATTAATGAGTAAACCAAAAAAACTACCTTTGCCCTTTTATACTGGCCCTCATTTTAGCTGACACTTCTCTAAATTTTAGCCTCAAGGCTTTCTGGCTGCTATTAGTATGCTAAATATTTAAAAATATTCTCCTTCTCAGACCTCTACTGTGCATAGGAGACATCCCACCTCCTCCTCCTTCTACAGGGTCAATCGGAATCAAGTCTTAGGTATTTATGTATTCTCTGAATGTCTGTAAAATCATGGCACTCTGTGTGTTCATTTGTTGCTCTGTATCAGTGTGTGCCTTATCCTAGGACTGCAGCTACAGCTGGAGAAATGGGGAATGGCAGGAAGACATAGGACTGGGGAGGCTTGACTTTGTCCTGGAAGGTTTCAAACACTGCTTTTTCCCTTTAAGGTGCAGGCTGGGAGAAATGAGAAGGGTGTGTGCATATATGGTGAGGATGGAGGGGGACCACATTGAGGGAAGTGTTGTAGAGCTTTAAGGAGCTCTGAGTCAGATAAACATACGAAAGGTATCATCACGTAGTCCCACTGAGGCACACATGCCCTGCATAGAATTCATAATAGGCAAATTTCCTGCTAGTCATTCTGACTGTGGCCTTTTTTTTCCAATCTTACAACATTTGCCACAGGAAGTCCAGGCACAAAAGCACTTGACTTCACATATTAAGTTTCACAGAATCCCATCAATACCCCTCAGTTCCATCTCCCTCTTCTCCCTGCCTGTACCTGTACTTTGAGGAAAGTTGGGTATCTCACTGTATTCAAAGGCCTGGGCCTGAGTTACTTTATCAGCCAGACCTCCTAACCCAGAGCCACAGATCACTGCCACTTGAGGTCGGTGCTTGGTGTGGGACAGAAGCCATTCTGCAGTGCTCTGATAATCTTCATATGTGAACCTAGGGAAGAAAAGGAAAATCAAGGTGAGTTGTGCTCCCACATACCAAGGGCATCACAGAGCAATGCCTAATCACTTTCAACGAAGGGGATAGAGAAGCCGCCCAAAGAGGAGGCTCCCGCTCTCACTAGAAGCCACACTAGGCTCACCCACCCACCACTCTTTCTGAATCCTGCCCACCGAAAGTCTGATATGAATCCCCCTCCAGTCTGGAGTTCGACAAAAGTTAACGAAGTCTGTGTTTCCACTATCAGCATCAACTCCAGTGTTGCTACCACTGGTGGGTTTAGTATCTCTCATAATGGCAGACATTTAGAAAGGATAGATCAGAGTTGACAGAGTAGAGCAGTGAAATAATCAAATCAAGTAGAATGAAGGTGCTGGGCTAGAAGGAAAGGGTAAGAGAGAACTAAAAAAAATATGGATTAAGAACTCCTTTAGGGCAGGGATAAACCAATACAATCCTCTTCAGTACTCTCCCCACCTCCCACCCACCATCCACCCCCAAATACCCAAAATGTAAACAAGACTAATTATCTTGAGGGTCTCCACAAACTGATCACTTTTGGACCCTCACCTCGCAGCTCCTGCCTTGGCCAAATTCTAAGGGCTAAGTCTTTTGATCGACAAAAAAGCAATGGGAACATTCCTAGGAGATTTATGTGACAGTCCGAGTTCCCCTGGATCCTTATTTCTGGGATTCCCAGGCCACACAGGACCCTGCCATATGAAATTGCAAGGGGTAACTCAAAACAGGGAAGCGACTGCACAAAAGAGGAGATACTGTCCTTAAGGGTAGTTCTCAAAGGCTGGAGCAGGCTGGTTGCATAAGTTTCTCAGCAGCAGTTTATTCATAATAAGTTCTGTGGCCCACTCCTAAAAATTCACAATTCTGGAGAGAGGTCTCAGAATCTATATTTTTATAGAAGTGCTGCTACACTTGAAACAGAATTCTGTATTCTGATTTCAAAGCCAGGTTTAGGAAACTCTGGTCTAGAATAGAGCAGACCTCAATCGGGATTCTAGTTTTAATTTTGTCTTTCAAAAATTCTTTCCTTGGGTATAAAGCAAGGGGATGTAACTATTCCCACCGATCTTAAAGGCTCAGTTTGAAAATGATTTTAAAACTTTCTAACAAGCTCCAAAAACCATTGGCTCCTCCATACCTCACTTGAACTTTTCTCCTGCTTATACCCCTGTCAGTGGTATTCTCCATGCCCATTCACACCTTCCCTTCTCTTTGCCTACAGGGAGGTTAGAAGATGGGGAGACCTAAGGGCACTTGCCCAGAACACGTACACTCAGCAAGAATCAACCTCAGGAAAGGAGCTGAGTAAAGGGCAGGTGAGAGGGCAATAGGGCTGGCCGGTAAAGGATAACTGAAAAGAGAAGCAATGAAGAGGCAAGGTAGGGCCAACATAGAAAACTTAATCAAACAGCATCCCCAAGAGGTGCAAAGGAAATGAAAACGTTCCAAGCCAGTGGCCACTTGGTATATTTAGCAACAACTCAAAGGAGTTTTTCATCAGCCATCATTCCCCCCAAAACACCCTGCATCCCTGGGCATTCAAAAGCCACCGTGATCCTAACTGCTGGAGACTTGGACTGGGTATTTGAGGACCAGAGCAGAGAGAAGGGTTTTCAAATGTGTGAATCTAGGCACCAAATGTTGCAGCTTTGCCTAGACTCTAGAATGGAGACCTGTGAAGAGCACAGGGGGAGGCAAGATTTTCTCCTTGAGTGTAGGGTTGGGGGATATTCCTCCCTCTCAACAAACGCAAAAGACAGGCATACAGGTTCCTTTTACCCCGTAGATTCCCCTTCCTGCTACGGTGGCGCCACCCCTCCCTGCTGGATTTCCGCGCGCGCCCCAGGCTGCGCTTTCTCCACTTCTCTGTCGCCTTGCCCCGGGCTGTGCCCCCTGCCAGGCCTCTCGAGCCAGCGTGCTCGTTCCCTCTCCTACCCCCTTGGGACTCAGAGTGCTGGATTCCCAGGTCTAGGTGGCACACCCCTTTCCCCTCCCCAGGGGCCTCTAAGGCCCCATGGGCTTGTTGCCCTTCTCACATTTTCTCCATGGTCCCGCCTGCGCCTTCTCGGTGAGCCGGCAGTACTACACTCCGCTGAATCGCTCTCGCTGGCTGTGGTTGGCACTGAGTGCGCTGTTCCGTAGGGCGCTGGTTTATATCCTCAAGCCAGGGAGTCCCCAGCCAATGGCAGCCGAGCACGCAGCCTGCCCTATCTCCATGGCGACACCCCCTGATCCAATCGCGCTAGGCTGGGCTGCAAAACTAATAAGCTCCTCCTCCCAGTCCTAGACCCTTTCCCTCCCGGGGCACCCAGACTGTAGGCACCACACTTAAAAGCTTTCCGCAGTTAGAGCTAAGAGGGAGGGGGCTGGAAGCCAGGAGAAGAGCCCCGGGACGAGAGAGATCCCTGCCTACCGTCTACGTGCAACTCCATTCCGGGTTGATGCTACAGCAAACCGTGAGAGATTTCAAAAGAGAAAATTGCAAACTTTAGATGAGACAACTCCAGAATGCAAGTGGACAAGGGAGGCAGGAAGCAATGGCAACAGTGCTGATCTGGAGGCTACAGGGTTTGGGAAAACACAGAGTTGAAATCCAGGCTCAGAAGGGGAGAAGAAAAGTTCTAGGGGCAAGAATTCCTGAGTCCTAGACATAGACAAAGCGTGTAGGGGTGGGACGATGTTGCAGGTAATCCCTTGATTTAGTCAATGCTGGATCCAAGCAACACAGATAGCTAGAGAACTCCTCCCAAGGTGAAAATTCCTGTAACAGAACCACACCATATAATGTCTTTATAAGACTTCAGCTATTTCTTCTCCCCACTTTCACAAGCCCAATCAACCTAACATCAAACCACGAATGAATGACCCTGTCTCGTGTTGAAATCCTCTTTCGTTTCCCTCTCATGAATTCTAGTCTTCCCTGTTTACCATTTTAACCACCCACCTTTTGTCTGCTTTCCTACTCTGTTGCTGTCTCATTCATTTAACAAATATTTATTGAGCACCAGCTATGTTCCAGAACTGTTCCGGAGCTAGGATCATAAGCATAAAGACAGACTGAGGCTCAGGGCTGATGAGATGTGGGCTGAAGGTGGGGGTGGGGCTGGGGTGCAGTGGCAACCGTTTGTATAAAGAACTGAGTCTAGTGCCCAATAAATAATTATCACTATTTTTGTTGTTATTACCGGTTTTGTTGTTATTATTATTACTATCCTTATTAATCCAGTAATTTTAGCAAAGGTAGCAATAGAATGAACTAAGAATGAAGTTTTATCTTTGTAGTGAGACTGTGAAGCTTTGAAACATTGAAAACATGATTTTAAATGATGGTTAAGACCAGCCATAAGTGAAAATTTGCCCAAGGAACTGTCTATCAATATGTGACTGCTGAAGGTTTTTTAAAATACCTGAAATCCAACCCAGTTTTACCCAAAAGACAGGATTAGAATGTGATTAAATCTAAGAAAGTTCAAGTCTAATCAATTTCTTTTAACATATTCTGTCTAAAGCAAGAATATGCAAACCAAAAGATGAGGATCTAGACTATACCTACAAAAGAGAAAATGGGGGCAGGCAAGGCTCAGCTTCAAGTAGTGTTTCTCCATCATCACGTGGAGGTGGAGTATGATAGATATAAACATTTCAGTCACCAAAGACAGGTAAGGAAAGTTTACCAAGCCACACCTTGACTAGGTGACATAATCTTCAGAACTATTCAATATACTGTATTCTGAATTCAAGTTCACATCCAACCTTCTAATGTCTTTATTCTTTTCTAATCCTCTCATCTCTTTGACTCTGTATTCACCAATAGCCCTGAGACAAGACAGCACTATGAGGCCCAGCAGGCCTCCTCAGTAGATTACAGTGTATCAAACAAGAGTGCCCAGGCTCCAATTTACATGAAACCCTTTCTCAGATCTCCATCCTATGCCTATCCTCTTCATTTGTTTGCATCTCCTACTGCTTTCTGCAGTTGGTTTTGATCCTCTAACAGCACAGAGTCAGCCATTGCATATCTGCATGTATCCACTGGACTGTGATTGCATATCTGCATGTATCCACTGGACTGTGAACACTGGTATAAAGCAGATACCAATGGCCAAATATATGAAATAGCCATTATCTCTCTTTAGGCCATCTCAAGGCAAATCCTAATACCCTATTCCTTTATGATCCCTTTGATCTGTTTCCAACCCCCCACAACATAGGATTCCAGTTGCTTAGTTCACAGTGTCCTTGGTAGCTCTGCGGTTTTTTCATGAAATTTTTTTCAAGAACAGCCACAAAAGATTACTAATGAGATTATGTGCCTATTAGGCACTGCACAACCCTCATTACCTGTGGTGTGCTGATTTTCACACTTAAAAGTACTCACCTATTATCAGAGAGACCTCTTGAAACCCAGCTTTGTAAAGATATTTTGTCATCAAGAGGAATGTAGCACCATCTAATGTTCAAATAGTGAACTACCTTGAGCTAGTAGTTCGCATGGTGTACAAGACAAGTCAACTATTGCTGTGGTGCCCTTTTAATTTGAAATGTCCCATGCAGCCCCTGTGAGGTCTCACCTTGGTGCAGAGTTTGTGAATCATGGTTCCAGGTCCTCCATGACACCACCTTCCTGTATCTCTGTAGTGTAAATGAGTGAGCTCTGTGGTCAAACTATGTGTGTAAACTCCAGCTACACATCTTGCCAGCTGTGTGATCCTAGAAGTAGTATATTTCTCACTATGCCTCAGTGTGCCAGTTTGAATGTATTATGTCCCCCCAAATGCCATTATCTTTCATATAATCTTGTATGGGCAGACATATCAGTGTTGATTAGATTATAAATCTTTGATTGTATCCATGGAGATGCACCCCACCCAACTGTGGGTGATGAACCTGATTGGATAGTTTCTGTGGAGGTGTGACCCCACCCATTCAGCAAGGGCCTTGATGAGTTTACTAGAGCACTATATAAGCTCAGACAGAAGGAGCGAGCTCACTACAGCCAAGAGGGACGCTCTGAAGGACGCCCAGGAACTGAGAGAGAGGAGATGCACTTTACAGACGGCGGTTGAAAGCAGACTCTGGCTCCGGAGAAGCTAAGAGAGGACAAATGCCCCAAGAGCAACTGAAAGTGACATTTTGAAGATGAGCTATGGCCTAGAGAGGAACGTCCTGGGAGAAAGCCATTTCAAAACCAGAACTTGGAGCAGATGCCAGCCACGTGCCTTCCCAACTAACAGAGGTTTTCCAGAGTCACTGGCCATCCTCCAGTGAAGGCACCCGACTGTTGATGTGTTACTTTGGACATTTTATGTCCTTAAGACTGTAACTGGTAACCAAATAAACTCCCTTTATAAAAGCCAGTCCATTTCTGGTGTTTTTGCATTCTGGCAGCATTAGCAAACTAGAACACTCAGTTTATTCATTTGTAAAATGGTGATAATAATAGCATCTAAATTATATAAAATATCTAAGTGTTTAGATAAATGCCTGACATTGCAGTAAGCACACAGTAAATGTCGGCTATTATTGTTATTCCCAATTGTCTTTTTTTCCTTTTGATCTTTACTCCACCCACCTAATGATGAATTAGATCCAAAGAAAAGCTGGAGGTACATCCAGCCCAGAAGCACTGACTCAAATCCTGCACTGTCCAAAACAGTAGCCACTTGCCACATGTGGCCATTTAAATTTAACTTAATTAAAATTAAATAAAATAAAAATTCATTTACTCAGTCACACTAGCTCCAATTCAAGTGTTCAATAGATACAACTGGCTAGTGGCTACCGTACCACATAGAACAGAAATATTTCCATCATTGCAAAAAGTTCTATTCCCTGGCAACGCTCTAATATTTTCTATTCAGTGCTATACTTCTACCCACATAAAAGAAGCTGCCACTCTGTTTTATTCTTTACCCTAGGGTAAGTTCATCCCAGTAGCCAGGAACCAATCTCTGAGTTCTCATTACTACCTTCTGATTCATTCTTCTCTCTTCTGAGGGACTCCCTTGTCCAGGCCCACACTCAGTAACAAACCCATCCTCCACCCTCAAGGGCAAGAAGAACCTCACAATAGGAGGGGAAAGGACAGTTTCTAAGTCACTCAGTATTGCCATGTGGAGCTCGGAAGGTGTCCCCATTTAGGGAATTCCAATATCAACACGTATAGAAGCAGACTGGGCCTCTCAGGATCCTTCAGGTGAGGAGCCTATCTCACTCCTGTCCTCTCAAACTGAGATCTCATTACCGTTAGACCACAAGATAGATGTTCCCCTC
Source organism: Choloepus didactylus (assembly GCF_015220235.1). NCBI lineage: Eukaryota > Metazoa > Chordata > Mammalia > Pilosa > Megalonychidae > Choloepus > Choloepus didactylus. The sequence goes on along the minus strand of NC_051310.1, from coordinate 153,851,229 downwards.
TTTAAATACTCACCCCTGCCGCCAATAACCTTTGACCTTCCATTTTCTCCAATTCCTAAAATTGAAGTATTATTTTAGTTTTGTTCTTTTGCTGTTAAAATAATCACTATTAGTTTTCTTTTCTAAGAATGATATTCCTATCTGCACCTCGCAGTGACAGGAACACAATTCCAGTTATCATGCTTCCAGAAGACCACACCCAGGCAGACTGTACCTCAAAAGATAAAGAACTAAAGCACAGAAAGAGCATGAAACACAAATTACTGAAGCTAAGGGAGCAAAGGCTCAGTGTAATTCACAGAAATCAATCCCTTAAAACCCGACCATACAATACCCAACCCCACCCAACTCTCCCCACTCTCCATACTAGCCTCATCTTGGTTAGCTTATTCTATGCATTACCTGAAACACTTATTGTCCAGGGAAAGGAGTAAAGGGATTGTGTTGTTTCCACAGTCAGAATATCATACCCAGGGAAACCTGATGATGGTAAAGTCCCACCTCAGAAAGAGCAATGAAGAAATAGGATGAGCGGAATGTGTGGAAAAAGAGAAATCAAACTGGGACACTGTGAGTCACAGACGCCAGGCACATGTATTTCCCACCCCCTTCTCTGCCCATTCATGCATTGTACCCGTTACTGCTTATATGGAAGACTGAAGAAAAATGCATCCAGATCTTCACTACTTCCTTCCTTGTATCCTTCATAGCCTGAGTCTCTCAATCTAAGTGGAAAGGCCTTAAAGCCTCACAGGTAAAACCAGGAAATGCTTAAGATACCCAAGATGAGTAATATTGAAAATCTTTGTCAATCAATCAGAAGCAATATCAGCCGTAAGCTACCAAAGCCAGCTACACTGGACGGTCCTGGCTGAATATTCACACTTGCTGGGACTGCAGCAATTTATATCCCTCCTGACACCAAAAGTTTACCTGAAGATGGGAGCTTAAGTTAATTAATTAGTTCATGTAACAGCCATTTATCAAGCCACTTCTTTGTGCCAGGACTTGAGCATATGAGGGGCTCCATGTCAAACACCTTACACTTGCCACCCCTGTGCTTCTGCCCTTTTCAGTCTGCCTGGGAGATGAGGTGGGTGTGAAGGCACCAAACCATGAGTCAGAAAAACCTAGATTTTTAGTCCCATTTCAATCACTCACTTAGGTTACAGGGCCTCAGTTTTCACATTTGCAGAATAAGGTTAGTTTTGCCTTTCCTATCTACCCCACAGAGGATTTTGGATTCAAATGAGCATATTTATGAAAATGCTTTATTAAATGTGAGAAAATTACAAATATTAGATATTATTACTACTTTCTGCATTTCACTGCTTATTGAAGTCCCACTTGAGACAGCTCAAACCCAAGTCGCCTACACACAATAATATATGACTTTCTTACATTTTTGAAGTGCTCTCTAGCTGCTCTGGCTAGAAATGATCTGTTCTTTCCCTAAACCTGTATTATACTGTTTAATTCATTTGTTATGAACCATGTGCTATGAAATGTATTTCTAATATGAATACTTGTATTGTACTAAAAGATAATAGTGTTGATATTTTGTGTTGTCATTTTTTTTACATGATTCCTTATGTCTCCCTACCCAGAATATAAGTTTCTTAAGGAGATGTCTTAAGAAGTACTTTTCACATAAAGTAGGTATTTAATAAATATTTGTAGATTATTGATTACTGAAATTCTACACATTTGTTATACATTGGAAAACATGGCCACAATATTTCAGAGCCCCTTCCATCAAAAGGCAAAACCTATTTTCCCACATGCTTGAATCTGGGAAGGCCTTAGGACTTGTTACGACCAACAACAGTAGAAATGTGCTAGTGCCGGAGCTCAGGTCTAATGATGCCTTGCAGCTTCTCCTGTCACCCTCTTAAGCCATCCCCCTAAGGAGTATATGCTATAAAGAAGCTCGGTGAAGTCATCACCCACAATTCCCAGACCTGTGAGTGAGGCCATCTTGGACCACTCACTTGCTTCTGGTCACCACCTGACAGTGCTCTCTTGAATGAGCCTAGATTCAGCAAAAGCACCACCCACCCAACCCACGGAATCATGACAAAAAATAAATCACTGTAAACCACTAGCTTTGGGAATTGTGTATTACATAGCAATAGATAACTGAAGACCAGAAGAGGTATTCTGCTCCCCCATGCTGATGAGGTTTTCTTGTACCTCTCTTATGGTCCTTATTACAAATTATTTTGTTTTCTGAGCTTATATCTTCTGATCACCACCAGAGAGTAATGTCATTGAGAAAGATTTATTCATTACAGATTCCGCCTCAAGTACCCTACCCAGACCACTATATGTAGTAGGTGTTTAGCCCTTTGCAGAATCAGTAATGGCTCCTTCCAAAGGATTTTAGAACTTGTGGTGGTTTAGAGATATGTACCTCAGGAAAACATGTTCTTGAAGTTAATCCATTCCTGTAGGTGTGAACCCTTGTAAGTAGGACCTTTTGATGAGGTTATCTCAGATAAGTTGTGGCCCAGGACGGGTCTTGATCCTATCACAAGGGCCTTATAAGGAAAGTCTGAGAGGAAAAAAAAAAAAGCCACAGAGGAAGCATCCAGAAGCTGAAAGTCAACGGGACCCAGAAGAAAAGAGGGAGGCCAGGAGAGGTAACCATGTGCATTGCCATGTGACAGAAAAGCCAGAAGAAGGATCTTTGGCAGCCAGCCCCAGAATGCCAATCCTCGGGGAAAAAAGTATCACCTTGCTTTAGACTCCTAGCCTCAAAACCAAGAGCCAATAAGCTCCCATTGGTTAAGCCAGCCCATTGCACCGTGCTTGCTTTACCAAAGAAGAAACTAAAACAGAAGTCTAGTTCCAAAGGGATTTATTATAAGGCAGTTTCATCGTAAGAGCACTTAGAGAGTCACTGCACTTCCCACACCAATTTGTGTGGAAGATAGTCAGGAATTAAAAGTGATCCACACCAAGATATATTCAGGATTATTCCCTCATACTTTTCCTTCAGTGCCTCACATAGCTGTCGAAGAGGACTTTCTTCCTCTTGGTTACCATTTCCTTCTCTAGCCGCTTTCCCTATGCATCCATATATTTAACCTTTAACAAAAACATTACGAAGAGCCCAGATTATTAAAAAAAAAACAAAAAAATAAGCCTTTCCACTTATCCATCCATCCAGGATGCTTGGTACTATATTCAATTCTCCATCTCTCCCCACATTTTCATACACATAAAAACAGATTAAAATGATTATCAACCTCACCTTTGATGAGTGTGTTGGCAGTCATAAAAGGACAGTTTGGGGGATGTATGTGTAACCAGGGTGCAACTAATGAAGCCTACTCCAACACCAGAGTGAATGCTTGGACATCTGTGTGCCAGTAACAAAAGAGAGAGTAGCAGTCTGGGTAGTCCTTCTGTCAGGCTATACCTCCTCTCCATTTTATATCCAGAGGTTCCCTCATTCTTTTAAGTGTCTGTAGTGTGGCTCTTATCTGTGAGGCCTAACTGGCACAAGGACACTAGCTTCTAATTAGAAGAGGCCTGGGAAAACTGCATCTAAATTTCAGATCCCAGGTAAAGTCTCCAGCCCCTATAGCAGCCACAAGGGCTACTACAAATATTACTGAATATTTGGGACAGGCTGCCCTTTCCTCAGTGTTACACTCAGTGGAGAGGCTTCCAGCTAAACTGATCATGGTCCTCAGTGTTATCTGTTTGTTCAATTCCTTGTTGTCTCCCATATGTAAGGCAGCCACAATTTGGGCTATGACTTAGGAAAAACCCAGTTGTGATTCAGGGTCCAATACTGACCACATGACGTTGCTGGGGATGTAAAGGGGTGGGGGGTACTGTACCCAAAGATTGGGTTCAGAGCTCATTGACAGACTTTTAGGTCCTGCTTTGGTTTCTGGGAAGGTCAGGGGGCAGAGCCCTCATCTGAAGGATTTCCAGGAAAAGGCAGTCTTCCCACGATTATTCTCTGTCAAGGATTCCTACACCTAATAGTTCTCAGCTGAAAATGTTACCATTCTTGGGGGATATAGGGGAGGAATATGGGATTCTTGGTAGTGGTGTTATTTGCTGTCTTTACTAGTATATTGTATTGTATGACATGTTATTTTTCTTTTTATCATTTTTTTCTTATTGCTAAAAAAAAATTTTTTTCTTGTAGTAATCAATATGTTCAAGTGCTGATTGTGGTGATAAATGTACAACTTTATGATGATACATGAAAAAAAAAAGTTACCATTCTTAGCAATCAGATGCTTCCCAACGACATAAACTCAGAACCATCTTCCCTTGGCCCCCTAGGTAACCAGGGTGAGGCATCTTTTTAAGACACACTTAGTAGAATTTGCCTACCTCCTCTCCTTTGGCAATGGGGCTTTTTCCACCCTGTACCTGCTCAACTAAGGCAGACTATTTCAGTAACACTGAAAAACAAACAAAAAAAAGACCTCTTCAAGGAAGTGATCCATTTTTATCCTATCATCCATCATTAATCCCAGAATCATGGTCTATCCACCTACACTTACACAATTAAGGAATACCACTTAAATAATTCTTCCCAGAACAAGGAGCCTTTTACCTTGACTGTCCACCCCTTCTCTACCCTGAAGCATCCAACAAAGTCCAAACAGCAAAGAGAAAATAATTGCCTTCCACTAAGATGGGGGAAACCTACAGAATTAACCTGTTTGGATACTCATTTAATAGGGCATCTTGGTTGGTTTGGAAAGGAGTAGTCTTAGCTACTCCACCTTGCAAGTTGAGTACAGATGAATACGGTTGGACAGGAGAGTGGGTAGTTGGTTGACTGTTTAAATAACTGTCTTGGATGTAAGGTCTTTTTCAACACTTATCAGAACAACCTTATGCATCAGCAGCCTCGTGACTAGAGGTAAAATTGAGACAAGTCTAATGACCATCTATGCCAAAAAGGTGGCTAAAATATCCTTGGACTTGATTCCTTCAACTAAATACATTCATTGAACAAATTTGGAGGGGTGATAAAATTGAATGAAAAGATATTTCCTTCTATTGGTGGAGATAGATTCATAAAAAGGTAATTTCATAATTGAATGAGAGCGGGTGTGGGGTTGGGGGGTGTTGGAGGGTTTAGTGACAGATTCCTGGAAAAGCCAATCTTGTGTCATGTTCCAGAACTGACTCCAGTGAGAGAGGTTAAGGGTGATAACTTTAACGTTTTAATCCGTTTCCTCCTGGGTCATCTTTAAGCTTATTTTTTAAAGTATTTCTTTGGGTAGAGCGGCTTTCGGCGGCACTCCTACCGTTCCTCAGAACTTCCCAGTTCGGCACCAAGTCCAAACACCCTCACTCTTTTATAGCCCGCATTGGAGATGCATAAGCCACGCCCCCATGCTCTGGCGCTCAATTGCGGCCAATAAAGTTGCGCGGCAAGGATCACAGGATAGGGGAAAGGAAGTTGCCAGCCAATGAGAGGTCAATTATAACCACAAAGGGAGAGAAAAATCTTTTAGTGGAGTCTTTGGACCAATGACAAGCAGACTGTGCCACGTGTGGGCGCACAACAGGATTGGCGGAGCTTCATGAGACACCTGACAAGGGCTACAGAAACATCCTAGTGCACCCTCCTGCTCTGGAGGTAGCGCGAAGACCCATGCTCGTTTCTGTGTATAATTAAAGGAGTTGAATAAGAATATGCATTTGTATTTGTTTATATTTGTACTCAGTACTAGAAGAATACACAACAAACTGATAAAAGTGGTTATAAGTGGGGTGGGGAAAGGGACGGTAGGTAGGGGACAGAATGAAAATAAGACTTTTCACTGGTTATGTTTTTGTTGCTCCATCTTCTTACTGATGGAAATATCTATGTCATCATGGATTCATGGATGTGTGAATTACTTTTAATAGCAACAAAAACATAACATATCTAGAATATCCCTAAACACAAGAGATCTGAAATCTTTATTTTTAAAATTGTAAATATAAAACTAAAATATAAAAGTATACCAAATATAAATATATAAACAAAAATATAGAAAGTTTGCAAAATTGGAGATATCTACTATGATCCCAGATGGAAAGACTCAGAAGATCTTGATTTATACCAAATAAATTTATATAAACCTATGAAATTTTCACTTAGAATCCCTAAGGGACTATTTAGGGATTTGGTAAAGCAATTTTGAAAAACATATCAAGAATTTCTCAACTACTTTTTTAAACATGGCAAGGGGAAAAGAGAAGTTGCCCTAGTAGAAATTAAACCTTACTGTGAAATTACAAATGTTAAAATAGCATGGTTGTTAGTGGCTCAAGATTCAAAAGACAAGCCAATGAAATGAAATTGCTAGCCCTGAAACAGGCTATAGTATCTACAATAATATATAATGAAAAAAGCATTAAATACCAATGGGGAAAGGAAGTGTTGCTCAATTAAACAGTCTTGGGAAAACTGGCCAATAACTGGGACACTGAGGGTGGGGGTGGGAATCTCATACCTAACTAAGCTAAAATAAATTAAAAGCATGTCCTCGCAGTAACAGTTAGGCTAGTGCTTGCTTCGACAGGCAAGTGGGTACCATTACATGGCCAATTTGACACAGGAACATAATCATCACAGCTAAGTAGGTGAATCTAAAGAAAAGACGGTTTGCAAGGCTTTCTGTCTAAAATATCTCCTCCATATTGTACCATGAATAATTGAAATGTCACCACTATTGGAGGCTTATCCAGCACTGTTCTTTCTCAACAGGCCTGGGAGAGTAATGTGGTACATTAATTTAAAACATGCCAGTCAGCTGAATGCAAGTTGATAAACAAAGATAATAGTACAGTGAGCCAACCAAGGGCAGTGGCTGGACAGCAGGGAGGTTTTGACCAAGCAGAAATGAATAGAAGAAGACAGCTGCCAGAAAATGAAGCAGTGGAAGGGAAGCTACTCAAGGAAAAGCAGCCAGTTATGAACCAACTTCATAAGTTTGCTTGGGACTGGCAGGAATCTAATCAGCAGTGGGGTGAATGGCAGCAGAGAAAGGGGGGTTCACCACCACATTGCCAGGAGAGGAGTATGATTACCAATAATTATGACAGAGGTTAAGAGGTTAGAGAAGAATGGGGGAGAGAAAGAAAGCAAGAGTATGATTAGGGCCTTAACTAGGAAGTGGCAACTAAGGAGCTGACACTGAAATCAGTGAACTAATTTTGATATCATGGGAGAGCAGACAGGGAGTGAAGCAATCAGAAGTCAAGGAAGAGAGGTAAGACTGGGCTGAGGGAAATGGCATCTTCATGTGCCAGAAGTTAGCCCTTCCTTTCTCCCTTGTCATCTTCCCTACCCATTTTCATCATTTTGCCTTTCCTTCATTCATCCTCTCCTCACCACATTCAAGTTCTTGGCTTCTTGTCTGAATACCAGATAGTCGCACAGATGTGGTCTCACAGCTTTTCATGCCAGTCTTGGCCTGTGCCCCCAGACTCACCCCAGGTTGCACAAAAAAAAAGAAGAAATTATTTATTATACAGCTTTCTCTTTATTTTTTAAAAATGGCACTAAAGCCTAAGAGCTTTTGGTCTGGTCATTATGTGGTCCCCAATGTTAGGGGATGGCAGAGCTGAATCTCCAGGAATGTAAGAGCATGGCTTTAAAGTTAGCAGCAGTCACAGGGCGAAGTTTGAAGGCCCAAGTCAAATCATGGGCATATCCACCAACATATGGTAGGGCATGGGCTCCTGCTGTAGGGGATCAACAAGAGTGGAAACTCTTTTGAGAAGATAACTGACAGGATCTGGCACCAAAAGTGGTGTGAGAAGTGGGGAAGGTGAAAGATAGTTATTCTCCTCTTCTTTATGCTACTATTAAAGGGCAGAGGCAGCTGACCCCAACAAGGTAGCAGCTATTTAGATCCCATAGTGGAGAGGCTGGCCAGACCACTTCAAGGCTGCTCAAATGGCATTGTCAGAGGGTGGAATGCTAGCCATGAGAATGGAGACAAACTGTTCCAATTTCTGTGCAGCTTTTCTCCTGGATTCCAGTACTTCCTCATGATTAGCCTTCTCTAAGGTTTCATAACTCATAATAACCTTGTTAGTGATGAGAGAGAAGCCAAAAACTCAAAGTCCACAGTGCCGTGCAACTATAACTTCTGATACTGTGCTCATGCCTGATAGGGAGAAAGAGGGAAATGAATTGTTGAGATTGGCTAATGACTCCTCCTCTTCCTTTAGCCTCCCCTCCATTCATTAACAGCTCAGAATATTAAATCTCAAATTCTCTTCCCCTAAAACCCAAAGAACCAGCCAAAATATTATATTGCACTTTCACTGTTCTGTACTGCTTAATATATTAAGTGGGACCTCAAAGGGCCTAAATATTTCTCGTAAATATTATTAATGCAATGCTCATTCTATTCATTTGTGGTAATTTTAAATTCAGTTCCAATGACTCAGTGCCCTCTTCAAGCCAGAATGACAGAAAGGGGCCATAATGACATTTGTTAGAATAATCCTTAGAAACAATTATTGAGTCATGGACAGGTCAGAAGCATTGACTTCATCTTTCATGGTAAACATTATCTGTGGCTTTTGTAAAAGCCCTTGGTGTTCAGTAGGACAGTTTGATAGTATAAAAATAAATAAATAGGTAACATTTTATAAATTAAAAAGAAAAAAACCTTATCACTTTAGTATCCCTAGAAGTCAGCTTAGTTCACTCTTCCCTTAAATTGGATCCTCTCTATATGTAATCTCTTCCTTCTCCCTATCCCTATTTACCAGAACCCTCCCTCTTTAGGCCACCAGCCAAGTTCCCTTTCTTACCAACAGCTGCCTAAAAGGCCCTTAGGAATGGTTAGACTCCTGCTCTCTCAAGCTCTGAGAAAGAAATGTCATTCTGTTAATGGCTCTCAGACTTTGAAATCTAATGGAGTTTGCACTGCGGGTTTAAGGAACTGTTTTAGTCCTGTTAGCCCTGGTTTCCTTTTAGTTTCTCCTTATGGCAATGGGAATGTTTACCCCATGACTGTCCATTCTTTGTGTATTGGAAGTACATAACTTGTTCTAAGTTTCACAAGTCCACAGCCAGAGGGGATTATGTCTTATGACAAACCATGCCTGTAACTGATTTAATGGGATCTTGTACTTCACTATTGTTACTGAAATGATTTAAGTTTTTGTGATATTGTGATGGGATGACTGTATTTTGTATATGGAAAGATCATGTAATTTTGGGGTCCAGGGGGTGGAATGTGCTGGTTTGGATGTATTATGTCCCCCAAAATGCCATTATCTTTGATGCAGTCTTGTGTGGGCAGGAAATGTATTGATGTTGATTGTGTTGGAGACTTCTGATTGATGTTTTCATGGAGATGTGATCACTCAGCTGTGGGCAAGATCTTTCACTGGAAACTTTCCATGGAGGTGTGGCCCCACCCATTCAGCATGGGCCTTGATTAGTTTAATGGAGCACTATATAAGCTCGGACAGAAGGAGCAAGCTTGCTACAGCCAAGAGGGACACTTTGAAGAATGCACAGAAGCTGAGAGGAGCTGCAGATGAGAGACAGTCTGAAGATGGCTGTTGAAAGCAGACTCTTGCTCCTGAGAAGCCTTAAGACTGTAACTGTGTAACCAAATAAACCCCTTTTATAAAAGCCAATCCATTTCTGATGTTTAGCATTCCTGCAGCATCTGCAAACTAGAACAGGGCAGAAGCAATAATACAGGAAATAATAAATGAAAATTTCCATTTCTTATGAAAGACATAAAATTACAGATTCAAGAAGCACAGCATACCCCAAACAGAATAGGTCTGAATAGGCCCATGCCAAGGCACTCAGTAATCACATTATCAAACATAAAAGACAAAGAGAGAATCCTGAAAGCAGCAAGAGAAAAGTGATCCACCACATACCAAGGAAGCTTGATAAGACTATGTGTGGATTTCTCAGTAGAAACCATGGAGGCAAGAAAGAAGTGGTGTGATATATTTAAGATGCTGAAAGACAAAAACCACTAACAAAGAATCCTATATCCAGCAAAACTGTCCTTCAAATAGGAGGGAGACTTTAAAATATTCTCAGACAAACAGACAATGACAGAGTTTGTAAACAACATATCTGCTCTACAGGAAATACTAAAGTGAGCTACAGACAGATAGGAAAAGACAGGAGTGAAAGGTCTGGAGCACAGCTTTACATGATAGAAGCACAGCAATGTAAGTACACTGAACAAAGATGACTGTGAGTATGGTTGAAAGAGGAAGGTTAGGAGCATGTGCGACACCAGAAGGAAAGAGGAAAGATAAAGACTGGGACTGTATAACTCAGTGAAACCTAGGGTGCTCAACAATTGTGATAAAATGTGCAAATATGTTCTTACATGAGGGGGAACAAATGAATGTCAACCTTGCAAGGTGCTAAAAATAGGGTGATTTAGGGGAAAAATACAATCAATGCAAACTAGAGCCTATAATTAACAAAAACATTGTATTATGCTTCCTTTAGGGTAACAAAGGCAATGCATATAAGAGGAGGACATAAGGGAGGACTATAGGACTCTTGGCATTGGTGATCTTGTCTGACTCTTTATTCTACTTTAGTTTAATGCTATCTTTCCTTTCGTTGCTTCCTACCTGTCATGTTTATTTTTTTATCATTTTCTTTCTTTTTCCTTCTTTTTTTCTTTTGTCTCTCTAACTTCTATGACTCTTCCTCCTTCTTTGTAGAAGAAATGGAGCTGTCCTTATATAGATAGTGGTGATGGTGGTGAATACTTAAATATGTGAGTATACAGGGAATCATTGCTTACCTGGGTCACAATGTATGGTGGGTGAACAAAACCATCTTAAAAAAAAATGGAGGAGGAGGCGGGGCAAGATGGCAGACTGGTGAGCTATATGTTTCAGTTACTCCTCCAGGAAAGTAGGTAGAAAGCCAGGAACTGCGTGGACTGGACACCACAGAGCAATCTGACTTTGGGCATACTTCATACAACACTCATGAACACGTGGAACTGCTGAGATCAGTGAAATCTGTAAGTTTTTGTGGCCAGGGGACCCGCACCCCTCCCTTCCAGGCTCAGTCCCATGGGAGGAGGGGCTGTCAGCTCCAGGAAGGAGAAGGGAGAACTGCAGTGGCAGCCCTTATCAGAAACTCATTCTACTGATCCAAACTCCAACCATAGATAGACTGAGACCAGACACCAGAGAATCTGAGAGCAGCCAGCCCAGCAGAGAGGAGACAGGCATAGAAAAAAACAACACGAAAAACTCCAAAATAAAAGCGGAGGATTTTTGGAGTTCTGGTGAACATAGAAAGGGGAAGGGCAGAGCTCAGGCCCTCAGGCACATATGCAAATCCCGAAGAAAAGTTGATCTCTCTGCCTTGTGGACCTTTCCTTAATGGCCCTAATTGCTTTGTCTCCTAGCCTTTCAATAACCCACTAGATCTGTGAGGAAGGCCCTTTTATCTTTTTTTTTTTAATCCTTTTTTCTTTTTCTAAAACAATTACTCTAAGAAGCCTAATACAGAAAGCTTCAAAGACTTGCAATTTGGGCAGGTCAAGACAAGAGCAGAACTAAGAAAGCTCTGAGACAAAAGGCAATAATCCAGTGGCTGAGAAAATTCACTAAACACCACAACTTCCCAAGAAAAGATGGGTGTCTGCTCACAGCCATCATCCTGGTAGATAGGAAACACTCCTGCCCATCGCCAGCCCCATAGCCCAGAGCTGCCCCAGACAACCCAGTGTGACGGAAGTGCTTCAAATAACAGGCACACACCACAAAACTGGGTGTGGACATTAGCCTTCCCTGCAACCTCAGCTGATTGTCCCAGAGTTGGGAAGGTGGAGCAGTGTGAATTAACAAAGCCCCATTCAGCCATCATTTGAGCAGACTGGGAGCCTCCCTACACAGCCCAGCAGCCCAGAACTGCCCTGGGGGGACGGCACTCACCTGTGACATAGCACAGTCATCCCTCAACAGAGGACCCGGGGTGCACGGCCTGGAAGAGGGGCCCACTTGCAAGTCTTAGGAGCCATACGCCAATACCAAGGACTTGTGGGTCAGTGGCAGAGACAAACTGTGGCAGGACTGAACTGAAGGATTAGACTATTGCAGCAGATTTAAAACTCTAGGATCACCAGGGAGATTTGATTGTTAGAGCCACCCCCCTCTCCCTGACTGCCCAGAAACACACCCCATATACAGGGCAGGCAACACCAACTACACACGCAAGCTTGGTACACCAATTGGACCCCACAAGACTCTCTCCCCCACTCACCAAAAAGGCTAAGCAGGGGAGAACTGGTTTGTGGAGAACAGGTGGCTCGTGGACGCCACCTGCTGGTTAGTTAGAGAAAGTGTACTCCACGAAGCTGTTGATCTGATAAATTAGAGATAAGGACTTCAATTGGTCTACAAATCCTAAAAGAACCCTATCAAGTTCAGCAAATGCCACGAGGCCAAAAACAACAGAAAATTATAAAGCATATGAAAAAACCAGACGATATGGATAACCCAAGCCCAAGCACCCAAATCAAAAGATCAGAAGAGACACAGCACCTAGAGCAGCTACTCAAAGAACTAAAGATGAACAATGAGACCATAGTATGGGAGACAAAGGAAATCAAGAAGACCATAGAAGAGCATAAAGAAGACATTGCAAGACTAAATAAAAAAAATAGATGATCTTATGGAAATTAAAGAAACTGTTGACCAAATTAAAAAGATTCTGGACACTCATAGTACAAGACTAGAGGAAGTTGAACAACAAATCAGTGACCTCGAAGATGACAGAATGGAAAATGAAAGCATAAAAGAAAGAATGGGGAAAAAAATGAAAAAATCGAAATGGACCTCAGGGATATGATAGATAATATGAAACGTCCGAATATAAGACTCATTGGTGTCCCAGAAGGGGAAGAAAAGGGTAAAGGTCTAGGAAGAGTATTCAAAGAAATTGTTGGGGACAACTTCCCAACTCTTCTAAACAACATAAATACACAAATCATAAATGCTCAGCGAACTCCAAATAGAATAAATCCAAATAAACCCACTCCGAGACATATACTGATCACACTGTCAAACACAGAAGAGAAGGAGCAAGTTCTGAAAGCAGCAAGAGAAAAGCAATTCACCACATACAAAGGAAACAGCATAAGACTAAGTAGTGACTACTCAGCAGCCACCATGGAGGCGAGAAGGCAGTGGCACGAAACATTTAAAATTCTGAGTGAGAAAAATTTCCAAGCAAGAATACTTTATCCAGCAAAGCTCTCCTTCAAATTTGAGGGACAGCTTAAATTTTTCACAGACAAACAGATGCTGAGAGAATTTGCTAACAAGAGAATTTGCCCTACTGGAGATAATAAAGGGAGCCCTACAGACAGAGAAACAAAGAAAGGACAGAGAGACTTGGAGAAAGGTTCAGTGCTAAAGAGATTCGGTATGGGTACAATAAAGGATATTAATAGAGAGAGGGGAAAAATATATATGACAAACATAAACCAAAGGATAAGATGGCTGATTCAAGAAATGCCTTCACGGTTATAACGTTGAATGTAAATGGATTAAACTCCCCAATTAAAAGATATAGATTCAAAAAAAAAAAAAAAAGATATAGATTCACAGAATGGATCAAAAAAAATGAACCATCAATATGTTGCATACAAGAGACTCGTCTTAGACACAGGGACACAAAGAAACTGAAAGTGAAAGGATGGAAAAAAATATTTCATGCAAGGTACAGCCAAAAGAAAGCAGGTGTAGCAATATTAATCTCAGATAAAACAGACTTTAAATGCAGGGATGTTCTGAGAGACAAAGAAGGTCACTACATACTAATAAAAGGGGCAATTCAACAAGAAGAAATAACAATCATAAATGTCTATGCACCCAATCAAGGTGCCACAAAATACACGAGAGAAACACTGGCAAAACTAAAGGAAGCAATTGATGTTTCCACAATAATTGTGGGAGACTTCAACACATCACTCTCTCCTATAGATAGATCAACCAGACAGAAGACCAATAAGGAAATTGAAAACCTAAACAATCTGATTAATGAATTAGATTTAACAGATATATATAGGACATTACATCCCAAATCACCAGGAAACACATACTTTTCTAGTGCTCACAGAACTTTCTCCAGAAGAGATCATATGCTGGGATATAAAACAAGTCTCAATAAATTTAAAAAGATTGAAATTATTCAAAGCACATTCTCTGACCACAATGGAATACAATTAGAAGTCAATAACCATCAGAGACTTAGAAAATTCACAAATACCTGGAGGTTAAACAACACACTCCTAAACAATCAGTGGGTTAAAGAAGAAATAGGAAGAGAAATTGCTAAATATATGGAGACGAATAAAAATGAGAACACAACATACCAAAACCTACAGGATGCAGCAAAAGCAGTGCTGAGGGGGAAATTTATAGCACTAAATGCATATATTAAAAAGGAAGAAAGAGCCAAAATCAAAGAACTAATGGATCAACTGAAGAAGCTAGAAAATGAACAGCAAACTAATCCTAAACCAAGTAGAAGAAAAGAAATAACAAGGATTAAAGCAGAAATAAATAACATAGAGAACAAAAAAACAATAGAGGGGATAAATATCACCAAAAGTTGGTTTTTTGAGAAGATCAACAAGATTGACAAGCCCCTAGCTAGACTGACAAAATCAAAAAGAGAGAAGACCCATATAAACAAAATAATGAATGAAAAAGGTGACATAACTGCAGATCCTGAAGAAATTAAAAAGATTATAAGAGGATACTATGAACAACTGTATGGCAACAAACTGGATAATGTAGAGGAAATGGACAATTTCCTGGAAGCATATGAACAACCTAGACTGACCACAGAAGAAATAGAAGACCTCAATCAACCCATCACAAGCAAAGAGATCCAATCAGTCATCAAAAATCTTCCCACAAATAAATGCCCAGGGCCAGATGGCTTCACAGGGGAATTCTACCAAACTTTCCAGAAAGAACTGACACCAATCTTACTCAAACTCTTTCAAAACATTGAAGAAAATGGAACATTACCTAACTCATTTTATGAAGCTAACATCAATCTAATACCAAAACCAGGCAAAGATGCTACAAAAAGGGAAAACTACCGGCCAATCTCCCTAATGAATATAGATGCAAAAATCCTCAACAAAATACTTGCAAATCAAATCCAAAGACACATTAAAAAAATCATACACCATGACCAAGTGGGGTTCATTCCAGGCATGCAAGGATGGTTCAACATAAGAAAATCAATCAATGTATTACAACACATTAAAAATTTGAAAGGGAAAAATCAATTGATCATCTCAATAGATGCTGAAAAACCATTTGACAAAATCCATCATCCGTTTTTGATAAAAACACTTCAAAAGGTAGGAATTGAAGGAAACTTCCTCAACATGATAAAGAGCATATATGAAAAACCCACAGCCAGCATAGTACTCAATGGTGAGAGACAGAAAGCCTTCCCTCTCAGATCAGGAACAAGACAAGGATGCCCGCTGTCACCACTGTTATTCAACATTGTGCTGGAGGTGCTAGCCAGGGCAATCCGGCAAGACAAAGAAATAAAAGGCATCCAAATAGGAAAGGAAGAAGTAAAACTGTCATTGTTTACAGATGATATGATCTTATATCTGGAAAACCCTGAGAAATCGACGATACAGCTACTAGAGCTAATAAACAAATTTAACAAACTAGCGGGATACAAGATTAATGCACATAAGTCAGTCATGTTTCTATATGCTAGAAATGAACAAACTGAAGAGACACTCAAGAAAAAGATACCATTTTCAACAGCAACTAAAAAAATCAAGTACCTAGGAATCAACTTAACCAAAGATGTAAAAGACCTATACAAAGAAAACTACATAACTCTACTAAAAGAAATAGAAGGGGACCTTAAAAGATGGAAAAATATTCCATGTTCATGGATAGGAAGGCTAAATGTCATTAAGATGTCAATTCTACCCAAACTCATCTACAGATTCAATGCAATCCCAATCAAAATTCCAACAACCTACTTTGCAGACTTGGAAAAGCTAGTTATCAAATTTATTTGGAAAGGGAAGATGCCTTGAATTGCTAAAGACCCTCTAAAAAAGAAAAACGAAGTGGGAGGACTTACACTCCCTGACTTTGAAGCTTATTATAAAGCTACAGTTGTCAAAACAGCATGGTACTGGCACAAACATAGACATATAGATCAATGGAATCGAATTGAGAATTCGGAGATAGACCCTCAGATCTATGGCCAACTGATCTTTGATAGGGCCCCCAAAGTCACTGAACTGAGTCATAATGGTCTTTTCAACAAATGGGGCTGGGAGAGTTGGATATCCATATCCAAAAGAATGAAAGAGGACCCCTACCTCACACCCTACACAAAAATTAACTCAAAATGGACAAAAGATCTCAAAGTAAAAGACAGTACCATAAAACTCCTAGAAGATAATGTAGGAAAACATCTTCAAGACCTTGTATTAAGCGGCCACTTCCTAGACTTTACACCCAAAGCACAAGCAAGAAAAGAAAAAATGGATAAATGGGAACGCCTCAAGCTTAGAAGTTTCTGCACCTCAAAGGACTTTCTCAAAAAGGTAAAGAGGCAGCCAACTCAATGGGAAAAAATTTTTGGAAACCATGTATCTGACAAAAGACTTATATCTTGCATATATAAAGAAATCCTACAACTCAATGACAATAGTACAGACAGCCCAATTACAAAATGGGCAAAAGATATGAAAAGACAGTTATCTGAAGAGGAAATACAAACGGCCAAGAAACACATGAAAAAATGTTCAGCTTCACTAGCTATTAGAGACATGCAAATTAAGACCACAATGAGATACCATCTAACACCAATTAGAATGGCTGCCATTAAACAAACAGGAAACTACAAATGCTGGAAGGGATGTGAAGAAATTGGAACTCTTATTCATTGCTGGTGGGACTGTATAATGGTTCAGCCACTCTGGAAGTCAGTCTGGTAGTTCCTTAGAAAACTAGATACAGAGTTACCATTTGATCCAGCGATTGCACTTCTCGGTATATACCCGGAAGATCGGAAAGCAGTGACACGAACAGATATCTGCACGCCAATGTTCATAGCAGCATTATTCACAATTGCCAAGAGATGGAAAGAAACCAAATGTCCTTCAACAGATGAGTGGATAAATAAAATGTGGTATATACACATGAAGGAATACTACGCGGCAGTAAGAACGATCTCGTGAAACATATGACAACATGGATGAACCCTGAAGACATAATGCTGAGCGAAATAAGCCAGGCACAAAAAGAGAAATATTATATGGTATCACTAATGTGAACTTTGAAAAATGTAAAACAAATGGTTTATAATGTAGAATGTAGGGGAACTAGTAATAGATAGCAATTAAGGAAGGGGGAACAATAATCCAAGAAGAACAGATAAGCTATTTAACGTTCTGGGGATGCCCAGGAATGACTATGGTCTGTTAATTTCTGATGAATATAGTAGAAACAAGTTCACAGAAATGTTGCTATATTAGGTAACTTTCTTGGGGTAAACTAGGAACATGTTGGAAGTAAAGCAGTTATCTTAGGTTAGTTGTCTTTTTCTTACTCCCTTGTTATGGTCTCTTTGAAATGTTCTTTTATTGTATGTTTTTTGTTTTTTTTTTAATTTTTTTTTCATACATTGATGTAAAAAAAAAAAAAAAAAAAAGGAAAAAAATATGTAGAGCCCCCTTGAGGAGCCTGTGGAGAATGCAGGGATATTGGCCTACCCCACCTGGATGGTTGCTAACATGACCACAGACATAGGGGACTGGTGGTTTGATGGGTTGAGCCGTCTACCATAGGTTTTACCCTTGGGAAGATGGTTGCTGCAAAGGAGAGGCTAGGCCTCCCTATAATTGTGCCTAAGAGCCTCCTCCCGAATGCCTCTTTGTTGCTCAGATGTGGCCCTCTCTCTCTAACTAAGCCAACTTAAAAGGTGAAATCACTGCCCTCCTCCCTACGTGGGATCAGACACCCAGGGGAGTGAATCTCCCTGGCAATGTGGAATATGACTCCCGGGGAGGAATGTAGACCTTGCATCGTGTGACGGAGAACATCTTCTTGACCAAAAGGGGGATGCGAAAGGAAATGAAATAAGCTTCAGTGGCAGAGAGATTCCAAAAGGAGCTGAGAGGTCACTCTGGTGGGCACTCTTATGCACAATTTAGACAACCCTTTTTAGGTTCTAAAGAATTGGGGTAGCTGGTAGTGGATACCTGAAACTATCAAACTACAACCCAGAACCCATGAATCTCGAAGACAATTGTATAAAAATGTAGCTTATGAGGGGTGACAATGGGATTGGGAAAGCCATAAGGACCACACTCCACTTTGTCTAGTTTATGGATGGATGAGTAGAAAAATAGGGGAAGGAAACAAACAAACAAACAGACAAAGGTACCCAGTGTTCTTTTTTACTGCAATTGCTCTTTTTCACTTTAATTATTATTCTTGTTATTTTTGTGTGTGTGCTAATGAAGGTGTCAGGGATTGATTTAGGTGATGAATGTATAACTATGTAATGGTACTGTGAACAATCGAATGTACGATTTGTTTTGTATGACTGCATGGTATGAGAATATATCTCAATAAAATGAAGATAAAAAATAATAATAAACCAGAAACACTGGGGCATGGAAAAAAAAAATGGAATGATGAAGAAATCTTGAGAACACTATAGTGACTGATATAAGACAGACACATAAGGACAAATATTGTATAGTCTCACTGATTGGAGCTAATTATAATATGTAAACTCATAGACATGAAATATAAGTTACCAGGATATAGAACAAAGCTAAAGAATGGGGAAGGGTTACTTTTTATGAGCAGAATGTTCAACTAGGTAGAACTTAAGTGTTTGGAGGTGACGGTAGCAAGTTGCGAGAATAACTAACAGTGCTGAATGGTGTGTGAATGTGATGGAAATGGGAAGCTCAGAGTCATATATGTCACCAGAAGGAAAGTTGGAGGTTAAAAGATGGGAATGTATAAAATAGTGATTCCTGTGGTGGGCAATTGCGGTCGCAGTTGACTCGTCTGGGGGGGGGGGGCGGCCGGTTGCTAAATCCTAGGCTCTCAGGATTGCTTGGAGGGTACCGGCGGCGGGGGCTCTTTCCCGGAGGCGAGGGCGAGGCGGGGGACTTGGCCAGGTCCCCGGCGGAGGCGTGCAAAGTATGGAGGGCGGCGAGAAAGGAACAGGCGGGACACGATTCTTTTAGGGTGAAGAAACCAAGAGAGAGAGTTTATTAGGGGAGAGTACAAGCTTATATCGGGCATTTAGAGGGCGGGGTAGCTGTAGAGGTTAAAGGCTTGGATTGGTTCTGAGAGGGCGCGGAGGTTGATTGAAAAGGGGCGAGAGTTGCTCTGGTAACGGTGTCTGGCAACAATGTATGCGCACTGGTGGTAATGGGAGTTGCACTGGCAACGGGGAGTGTCCGGGCAAGATAAGGGGGTGGGGAAAAGGCGGTTCCCTCCGGCAAGCCTCCCCTAACAGTGGTATTTTGGGTGAGGAAATGGGGCCTGCCTCCGGCCTCACTTTCCCAGGCCCGGGGGGCTGCGGAGGGCGCTGTCGCCCGTGCCCACCACCCTCCCCAGGGGCTGATCAGGTCCCCCAGCCCAGGCCCGCCAAGTTGAAGCACGTAATCAGTGTCCCGCATTTCCCCCTTCTTTTCTAATTAAAGGAAGAAGCTTACCGGAGAGGCCCGCTAAGGGATGAGGGAAGGGGGAGGCCGGGGAGGGGAAAAGGGGTTGACGGTGGCTCAGCGAGGCTGGAGCTCGGCGTTGGTGTGGCGCCCGGGCGCTCGACAGGGGCCTTGCTGCTTGCGGGATGGACGAGGGTGGGGGGTTTAAAGTTGGAGGTTCAGAGAAGCTGGAGCTTGAGGTTGGTGCGATGTTCAGACGATCGAGAAGGGCCTCGCGGTCGGCGGGTTGACCGGTGGCGGTGAGGTCACGGAGGGTTGGTTGTCATTTCGGAGTAGGGAACGTCAGAGGTGGCGAGTCGCTGGTACTGGACTTGCACGAACGAGGAAAATAGCATCCGTTTGTTTCCTTACAAGCTGGACAATTCTGCGGATAATGCAGGGTCCTAAGGTGAGAGCTAGAATAATCATTAGTAGGGGGCCGAGGAGAGGGAGGAGGTAAGGGAGGAGGGGGGTAAAGATGTGGGACCAATAGCTGGTGGCTTCACGGTCTCTTTTGCGTTGTTCCAGTCCCTCTCGGACCTTCTTTAGGCTGTCCTCGGCGAGACCTGTGGAATTGGCATATACACAGCACTCTTCTTCTAGGGCGGCGCAAAGGCCTCCTTCTTTGAGGAGGAGAAGGTCGAGACCTCGGCGGTTTTGGAGCACTACCTCAGAGAGGGAATTGACAGAATTTTTAAGATGGGAAATAGCGTCTTGTAGGTGACGAATGTCCTCGTCAACAGCCGCCCGGAGGTGAGTTAGGGCGGAGCCTTGACTGGCTAATGCAGCGATTCCGGTGCCAGCGCCTGCAAGACCTAGGAGGGAGGCAATCGTGAGGACGGTGATGGGCTCTCGCTTTTGCAGTGGGGCAGAAGCTGCAGTTGTTTTCAGGCGGAGGAAGAAGTCTTCCTCGCTATGGTATAGGACCCTAGGGATGAGGACAATTAGGAGGCAAGTTTCATTAGTTGTATTGAGGGTTTGCACGTTAAGGCAGGGGGTAAGTCCTGTAGAGGAGCAGAGCCATTGGGAGGAGTTATGAGGGATGAGAAATTTTGCAGAGCTGCTGGGAGATGAGTAGTCGGCGCAAGCTGTGAGGTTGGGAGAGTTACTTGAGCGAGGGCGGATGCACTTTCCTGTAAAGGAGACTGAATGAAAGGTTAGGGGGACGGCAGAGGTATTCCAATTGCATTCCGAGGGGCTGTCCTCTGTGTTTTCTGAAAAGGAGAGGTTGGAGGCAACTGGCTCATACAGGGGGGAGGAAGTGGAGAGGCAAAGCCAACAAGAGGAGGTAAGATTAGGGTTGGAGGAATTCACTGAGGTGAAGGCCGCTTGGATAAGGCTGAGGAGGGGAGAGGAGTAACGGGCGGGGGGCGGACGAGGTTGGGGTGGTGGTGTTGGCAACGCGCCGTTTGCAGCTGAGGTGCGGTTTCCGGGTGTGCTGCTTGTACTCGAGGTGCGGCTGGGAGGCTGTGGAAAAAGGGGGTTAATGACTTGGTTGGGACCTATGCCAGAGGGTGTTTTTAATGCAGTATTTTGGCCTGGTTGGTTTGCAGCCTCTTTTTTTATGAGAATAAGTGATCCTCGGTCGGCTCCTTTCTTATAGATTCTGAAGCCCCAAGTTCGACCGAGTAACCAGGAGGGATCAGTAGGGAGCTGCACACTGAGATTTAAATGTGAGCAGGTACCTGTAGGTGCAAAAGCGAGAACCCAGTCATTTAGACTTTTTTCCCGCAAGGGGAGAATGGCTTGTTTACAGGGGGGGTTAGCCCCTTCTAGAATGAGTTCTCGGGTGAGAGCTAGCTGGGCTTGGGGGTTGCTAACTTTTCTAGCGCAGGTTTCTTCGACCCTGGATACGAAGGTGGCGAAAGGTTCGTTTGGCTCCTGGAGGAGCTTGGTAAAGTTGTCAGGTTGACGGGCAGAGCAGTTGGCAAACGCGCGTAAGGTGATGCCTCTGAGGATAGTCCAGAAGGTGGCAGGGACATTAATATAAGCAGATGCATCTAGAAACGCTCCCGTGCCTAGATAGGCTTCGGGGTGATGATAGACTCCAGTGGCTGCGTCTTGCTCACTTTGCTTAGCTGCTTCCGCCTGGAAGTGAGCACGCCAATCAACAAACTGGCCGGGGTTAAGAATGGAACAGGCAAGCGAGGCCCAGTCTTGGGGGATGCAAAAGTCCATGCCGAGATCCTGCAGTATTTGGGAAGCGTATGGGCTACCTAACCCGTCCTCCTTGACGGCCCTGCGAAGCTGCTTAATAGTATCAGAGTCAATGGGATACCAGTCATACGGTTTCTGTGGTGTGGGGGTAAGGTTAAGAGGAAAGCAGCGAAAGGCACGAGAGAAAGGAGGACGCGCTTGCAGAGGGCTTGGCGCGGGAGTGGGGGTAGGGGGAGCGTTGCCCCAAGGGTTGCCTTGAGGTGTAGAAGGCAGCCAGGGGTTGTTAGTCGGCAGGGTGGGAGGAGCGGCGGCAGCTGCCGGTAGCGGCTCCGAGGGGGAGCTCGCCGGAGGGGGAGGTGGAAGTGGGAGGCCCCAAGCGTCGCAAGATGGCGGCGCGGTGGGAGTGGCTAAGGCATAAGATGGTGGACTAGCTCCGCCCTGTGAAAGGGCGGGGTAAAGCGCTTGCGGTTTCCGGCCCAGCTTAGGGCTGACGTCATCGCCGGAGCACTTCCTCCCCTCGATGGAAGAAGAAGGAGGAGGAGGAAGTTCGCCATCTTGGCGAGGCTCAGTGTTATTTTGTTTTTTGGGAGTCACTTCGAGCGCGTTGTTAATCTGCTCGACTAAGGACTCTGTGTCCGAATCGTGGTCTACATTAGTATCGCTGTCTGAATCTGTTGACTGGGTTGATAGGGCCTCCTTGGATTTAATGGGGCCTCGATCAGGGGGGAGGGAGCCTTGAAGGCAGGAGCGGACGGTTATTAAGGTGGGGAGCAAGCCGGGAGGGAAGCGCTTGCTCTCATGTTCCATGGCGTTGGTGACCCGATCAATAAGGCGATCATAAGTAACAGGGTCCCAAAGATGGCAAGTGGTGAGCCATGGGTTAAAGGGCAGCAGGAGGTCCCAGTATACTTGCAGCTGCCGGACAGACACCTTACAGTGATGTGTGTCTAGGAGACCAGCCAGAGCACGAACTTGGGGTGCTTGGCGTGCAGATAGACGATTACCCATAGCGGAGTGAGAAAAGAAAAAAAAAGAGGGGGGTTGATTATTGAGTAAAGAAAATGAGGTAAACCGTGGTCGCGAGGCCGAAGGAGACGGCGAGAATAGAAGGCAGGAGCCTCTAGTAGCGAGAGCAGTTTGGGGGGGGGCGGTCGCAAAGAGGCACACCGCGCGAAACAAAGAAACAAAGACACAAAGGACCACAGCAAAGTAATGGAGGGGAAGAGGGAAAGCTACTGGAGGAAGAGTGTTAGGAGGAATGGGGGGACATAGGAAGAGAAGACGAAAGGTAGTCGGGGGCAAAAGCCAGGTTAATGCGGGAAAGGAAGAGCGGCCCGGGCGCGGAGCGGCGTGGGAGAGGCGGCTCCAGACGTGGAGCGGCGAGGGAGAGGCGGCTCCGCGGGGCGGCGAGGGAGAGGCGGCCCTTACTTTGCAGGCGAGGAGAAGGGGAGCTGGAGAGGCGTCCGGGCGAGCGGGTGGTTTTACTGGACCGCTGCGTGGAGAGGACTTTTAATTCCAGGGGCCCCACGTTGGGCGCCAGTTGTGGTCGCAGTTGACTCGTCTGGGGGGGGGGGGGCCGGTTGCTAAATCCTAGGCTCTCGGGATTGCTTGGAGGGTACCGGCGGCGGGGGCTCTTTCCCGGAGGCGAGGGCGAGGCGGGGGACTTGGCCAGGTCCCCGGCGGAGGCGTGCAAAGTATGGAGGGCGGCGAGAAAGGAACAGGCGGGACACGATTCTTTTAGGGTGAAGAAACCAAGAGAGAGAGTTTATTAGGGGAGAGTACAAGCTTATATCGGGCGTTTAGAGGGCGGGGTAGCTGTAGAGGTTAAAGGCTTGGATTGGTTCTGAGAGGGCGCGGAGGTTGATTGAAAAGGGGCGAGAGTTGCTCCGGTAACGGTGTCTGGCAACAATGTATGCGCACTGGTGGTAATGGGAGTTGCACTGGCAACGGGGAGTGTCCGGGCAAGATAAGGGGGTGGGGAAAAGGCGGTTCCCTCCGGCAAGCCTCCCCTAACAGTGGTATTTTGGGTGAGGAAATGGGGCCTGCCTCCGGCCTCACTTTCCCAGGCCCGGGGGGCTGCGGAGGGCGCTGTCGCCCGTGCCCACCACCCTCCCCAGGGGCTGATCAGGTCCCCCAGCCCAGGCCCGCCAAGTTGAAGCACGTAATCAGTGTCCCGCAGGCAATGTCTGTGATTAACTGTACAAATATTAGAAATCTCTTTCATGAACTAAAACAAATGCATGACACTATAAATAGAAATTAATAATAGAGGGGCATATAGGGGAAAAAAAAACCTATTGCAAACTATATACTATAGTTCCTAGTATTTTAACATTCTTTCATCAACAGTAACAAATGTACTATACAAATAGTATGAGTCAATATTGGAAGGGGTTGGTTAGGGGTATGGGAGGATTTGAGTTTCCTTTTTTTGTCTTTACTTCTTTTCTGGAGTAATGAAAATGTTCTAAACATTCAAAAAAAATTAATTGTGGTGGTGGATGCACAGCTGCATGATGGTACTGTGGGCAATTAATTGGTTGTGCACTTTGGATCTTTGGTTAATTGTACGGTATGTGAACAATCTCAACTTAAAAAAATTAAAAACAAAACAAAAGAAACAAACAAACAAAAAACACAACTCCATGCTCTCACTCTCATATCCTGCTTCCTTCAAATCAATAAATACCTTCGTCCTAGTTCCTAACCTGACATCTTTTACCTGTTTTTCAAAATCCGAAGCTACCACTTGAATACCTTCCTTCTCCTCTCTAATCTGGGGTGGGTTTCCCTCCATAGGACCTTTTGCAAACCTCTACCATAGTGCTAATCACACTGTATCTAATCACATACCCTATCAATATAGGTCTGTCTCCCCTACTAAATTTTAAACTTCTTGGCAACAAAGAAACATATCTTGTTCACCAGTGACTGGACTAGAACCTTATTCCTCCAGTATTCAGTAAAGTTTGTTTGTTGAATTCATTAAAAAAAAAAACACAAAATCATCCTTTTCCTGCCCTACTCCGCTCCGCCCTTTCCTTCCCCTATTGTCCCCTCACCCCTTCCCCCCTCGGCCCGTGGGAGCCTGTTGGGTCGAGGTTTGGTATCTCAGGCGGGAGGTGGGGGGGTGGGGAGGCAGCGACCGCGATGGCGCCTCAGAAGCAGGGCGGTGGGCGGGGCCCAGCGCGGGGTCCCGAGGAGGCAGTTTCTGGGGGTTCCGCGGCGGAGGGAGGGTGGGGGTGGGGGTGAGGGGGCGGCTTCCGGCGGCAAATCCAGTGGCGGGGACTGTGGCGGCGGCGGCCGCGGCGGCTGAAACTGGAGCACGTCCGGTTTCCAGGCCTTTGTGAAAACAACACACATCTGTAGATTTCTTCCAACTCGAAATCACATAGCACCAATTATTTTTGCACAGAACTCTTATGTGACTCATCGAAACTCCCAAACAAACATCAAAAGGAAACTGTTTAAAGTTGATATGTTATGAAAAGTACAGAAAATGAAAGGAGAGCAAGAATCTCATAGCTCCTTGTCAGTTCATCTGCAGCTTACAATTACTGGTTTCTTCCATAAAAAGCAGCCATCACAAAACTCAAAAAATGAACAAAATTCTGTTACCCTGGAAGTCCTGCTTGTAAAAGTTTGCCACAAGTACAAAAAGGATGTAAGTTGGCCAATAAGGCAAGTTCCCACAGGTAAAAAGTAGGTGCCTTTGACCCCCCTGAGGAGCTGGGGGAGGATGCAGAGGTGTGGGACTTCCTCACCTGGATCCTTGCTGATGTTCTCACAAACATTGGGGACTGACAGCTTGATATGCTGAGCCCTCTGTCTTGGGGCTGCCTCTATGAAGCTTGTTGCTGCAAGGAGAGGCTAACCCTGCTTATAATTGTGCCTAAGAGTCTCCCCATGAGTACCTCTTTGTTCCTCAGATGTTGCCCTCTGGCTCTCTAAGCCACCTTGGCAGGTGATGATCCTCTCCCCCTTACATGGGACCTGACTCCCAGGGGTGTAAATGTCCCTGGCAACGCAGGATGTGACTGGTGGGGATGAATCTGGACCTGGCACTGTGGGATTGAGAACAACTTGACCAAAAGGGGGATGTGAAATGAAATGAAATAAAGATACAGTGGCTAAGAGATTTCAAATGGAGTTAAGAGGTCATTCTGGTGGGCATTCTTACACACTATATAGATAACACTTTTTAGGTTTTAATATATTGGAATAGCTAGAAGTAAATACCTGCAACTACCAAACTCCAACCCACTAGCCTTGAGTCTTGAAGACGATTGTGTAACAATGTAGCTTACAATGGGTGATAATAAGTGTGATTGTGAAAACCCTGTGCATCGCATTCACTTTATCCAGTGTTTTCATGAATGAGTAGAAAAATGGCGACAAAACCTAAGTGAAAAATAGGGTGGGATGGGGGGGAGGGTGATCTGGGTGGGGTTTTTTTGTTTGTTTTTTTTTTAATTCTGATTCCGATTCTTTCTGGCATAAAGAAAATGTTCAAAAATAGATGGGGGTGATGAATGCACAGCTATAAGATGGTAGGTACTGTGAACAGTTGATTGTATGGTATGTGAATATTTCTCAATAAAACTGAATTAAAAAAACAAAAGTAGGTGCCTTTGAATCCTGACCTCAATGAAACAAAACCTGAAAATTTCCCATCTCGTCCAGTTTCCAGTAATGAATCTGAACCTAGTAACAGCCGTGTGGTGAAGTCTTACTCACTGCTATTTAGAGTGACTGGTCCAGGAAGAAGAGAGTTTAATGGATGTCGTTGAAGACCTTCCAGCTAGAGAAGAAAACAAAGCCGTGAAGATGGGGAAAAGACATCTGTTGAACAAATGACGGTATTTGATAAAAACAGTCGCTTACAGCTTTTAGATGGGGAATATGAAGTAGCCATATGGGAAATGGAAAAAAAAGTGTCCAATAAGCAAGAAAAGAGCAACATAGAAAACTATTCTTGATGGGAAGTGGCTGCCTCCATTTAAACATTTTCTCAGGGACCTACCTTACAGTTCACTCTTCTGTCGAAAGGGGGCGCCAGAGATCTATCTACAGCTCCTATAGCCAAGCCTCTTGTCACTAGAAATTGAGTCTCTCCATCTAGGAAACAAACCTGGTTCAGTTAAGCCTACTCAAACTATTGCTGTTAAGAAATCATTGGCTCCAGATCTACAAACAAGAAAAGAAAAAGATACTTCAAATGAAAACCAGCAAAAATGAATAATATTTTATCAGTTCCTTTATAACAACAATACAAGACAGCAAACTGAAGCAAGAGATGATCTACATTGTCCTTGGTGCACTCTGAACTGCCGCAAACTTTACAGCTTACTGAAGCATCTTAAACTCTGCCATAGCAGATTTATCTTCAATTATGTTTATCATCCAAAAGGTGCTAGAATAGATACATCTATCAATGAGTGTTATGATGGCTCCTATGCAGGAAATCCTCGGGATGTTCGTCGCCAACCTGAATTTGCCCTTAGTCGCAATAGACCATTAAAGAGAACACCTATCATGCACTTTCTTCTATGCAGGGCAAAATGAACAAAAGCAAGCAAGTCTGAAGTTCTTGAATCTGAAGATGGAGAAGTGGAACAGCAACAATCATACAGTAGTGTACGTTCATACAATCATCTGTATTTCCATAGTGATACCTGCTTACCTCTCCGTCTACAAGATGTGGAAGTAGATAGTGAAGAGAAAAAGATCCGGAATGGCTAAGAGAAAAACAACATTACATAACTTGAAGAATTTGCTGATGTTAATCAAGGAGAGAAAGAAGTGATGAAGTTATGGAATCTCAATGTCATGAAGCATGGGCTTATTGCTGACAATCAAATGAATCATGCCTGTATGCTGTTTGTAGAAAATTATGGACAGAAAATCATTAAGAAGAATTTATTTTGAAATTTCATGCTTCCTCTAGTCAGCATCTGGAAACAGTTAGTGTCTCCAGGGTTTCAAAACAGAGCAAAACAACAAAACTCTGAAAAGACCTGACTCAATGTTATGGACAAAAACTGAAATTACATTCTATAGAATTTAACCTCTAGGAAGAGTTATATTTGTGTTTTTACTCATAGGTTCCAAACAGGCCCCGGGAGATGAAGTAAATGATTTCAACAAGGATATTGGTATAAGGGTTCTTCATATTTTGCAAGCATTGCATGTCTTATCAGTTTTATTAATGTCATTAAAACATTTCTCTAGTTTGAGCATGAAAAGCAATGCTTAAAGTTCTTTTAACTGTCTTATGAAATATATTGAATTGTTAATTATTTCATATATTTAAATTATAAGGTTTTTTACATCTGCGACTGTCTCTTTTTCTACTTTGTAATTGTTAAACATTTTCTAGGGGAGGGAAAATTGGAATGTGATTCCCTTTTTTAAAAATTGAAGATTTTTGTGAAATTATGTTGCATTATTATTTACAAGCAAACGTTCATCTTTGAGTTTGAAATCATTTATCAGTTTGGAATGAAACATTACAACATAAGACATTTTTCATTAAGATGTTTTACAGTTTTAAAATAACACTTCCATGTCTTATGCCTGTTTGAGAAGATATTAATTTTTTGCATTTTTGACAGTGAAATATCATGTTGGTTTATAACATTACTGACCATTTGTTTTTATATGGATAATTTTAGTGCATTGCACACCCAGTATAGTTTAAACTTGAACATTTTGCAGTTTCTGGTTCTTTTTCAATTAATCACATGGAAAATTCAGTTGTTCACCTCTTTTCATTACAATTGTAAACCAAGGGAGGAATGAGTTTGAGATTTTTAAGATGCCACTTTCAAGGGAAATAGTCTATAGATATGAACCAGAAAATGTTATAACTTCTTTTGTTGTTTTTTATAAGGTTGTCTTTGTAATATATTTCATGATTAGGATATCCAATATAGATAAGCCGACTTGAATTGTTTTGAACAATTTTGCCCTGTGTTATATGTGCTTTACACACATATTTGCATTTGGATTTTCTCCAATGTAAAGTGGTTTCACTACTGGCACACTAACAGGTTTTTATTCCAACTCCAAGCGCTGTGGTTGAGGAACATCACCTCAATTTTTTATTATCCTTAAAAATATTGCATTTTCATATTCTTTTTTTAATAAAGGACCAATGCTGCCGTAAATACAGGTATATTTAATTTTTAATTTCATCCCACCACCAACAGATGCAGTTCCCTGTTTTGTTAAAGAAGAGATATGGATCAAAGATTGGTGAAGGCGGGGCAAGATGGCAGACTGGTGAGCTGTATGTTTTAGTTACTCCTCCAGGAAAGTAGGTAGAAAGCCAGGAACTGTGTGGACTGGACACCACAGAGCAATCTGACTTTGGGCATACTTCATACAACACTCATGAAAACGTGGAACTGCTGAGATCAGCGAAATCTGAAAATGTCCAAAAACGGATTGTGGTGATGAATGCACAACTCTATGGTGGTACTGTGAACAGTTGATTGTACACCATGATGATTGTATGGTATGTGAATATATCTCAATAAAACCGAATTAAAAAAAAAAAAAAAAGAAGAGATATGTATGCTTTGTTGTAGGAGTGCTATGGATAAAAGATCTATAACATGTGCAGCTTCTTGTACCTGGTTTCTCTCACAAATGAGAGAAGTGTCACGTCCCCTGATTCCCATCACAAATGATGGGAACGTCTTGTGTTTGTCCTTGATTCCTGTCGCAAACGATGGGAACATCCTGCCTTGTTACAATCCAGCACTCTGTACATTTCATTCCCAAGGCCAGGGTTATCTGTTATCAGCATGCCTGCTAATTTTTGTTTCTTAAAGTTCAGCAAATCCTGCCTCCCTTCCTGCCTTCCCAATTGGCCTTGAGTTCTAGCATGACTCCCTACCCTGAAAATCTCAATAAAAGTCTACATGAGCATTGCTCAGGAAGACACGCCTCTTAAGTTGTTGTCACTCTTGCAACTTGTGCTCTGTCTCAAGTTATTTTTGCTGCATCACATGGGTCCTGCTGGTTCAGGTCCCCACAAGTGGTGCCCTGTGTGAGGAACCACTGAGTCTCTTCCCATTCATCAGCGAGGCAAACTGCACCCTGCTCGTTCATCAGGTGTCGCTGCCAGCTCGTCCAGTGGAAGTGATATTCATCTAGACTCATAATCATCCCAAGGTAAGGGACAGTAGTGTTCTCTTGAAATACCTGCCAATGTCCTTGACTCACCAAGAGCTTTCTTCTTTCTTATCATGAGCTCAGGACTTACTAAACAACAATCATTATATATCAAAACTTTACCACACTTCTTAAAGCTGCTAACTGCTCAGTTAAAGAAAATCATTATGCTGCAAACTATTCAGGCATATTGTCCATGGTTTCCTAACCAGCACTTTAAACTTAAAATTATGGGAACAAGTCAGTTACATCCTCAAAAAGAAACGAGCTAGGCAGCAGAATCCCAATTTCTACTCTAGTAACATGGGGACTAGTGTGCACTGTCCTATGACCCCTTCAATTGCCCATTCAGCCCACAGCTCCCCCTGAGGAGTCTGAAAATAAGGATGTAATTAGGTAGGAGGAAGATTGGCCGCCTTCACCTCCTCCACCTTTACAGGACAAGCAATACAAAACACAAACCCCTATAATCTTATTTGCATAGAAGGTTACTTAATGGAAAAAAAAATAAGAGAATACTTTGCCAGGTTACTAATTAAATTGGGAAAACTCCTCATAATCACAAAGCAAAGGCCCATAATCTTCCTAATATGTCCCACACCTACAGAGAAAGCTGCCTTATGGTACATAAAAGGGTGGACATAGAGGAGCAGCCATGGGATGGCAAATAGCAAAAACATTAAAAATCCCTCTCAAATACTCTAATTTAATAATTGTTATAAAAGATTGTAAAGCTTCTTTGTAACTTCACCCTCATTCAGTAATATAGTAATAGACATATACATAGAGCCAATATGCCTGGAAAGAATTTAACAAAACTAAGAAAACAAAATACATTCATAAATGTCAAAATTCATGCAAAGCTAAATCATTGTGTGTGTGTTTTTAGGAGAAACAAGGTAACACCTATACATTCCATTAATCCCTGCCAAAAGATTGTTTATTACTGTTTCAGAATGCATTAACTAAAATGTTTTAAATATTTAGCATTATTCTAACAAGTTTAATTTTAATGGTAATAGCATGTTGTATAAAAGGCATAAAGAGTGTTTTTCTAATTGAAAAGAAAAATAGTTTTGTCCTAAATAACTGATTGTTTAAAAATGTGGGATAAAGTTTGAATGGATACAGAAAGTTGCAGAAGGTTTGTGAAGGGGGAAATTTATTTCTGTAGTCAAAGTTAAAAAAATAGATACAGAAAGCTGCAAAAAGTTTGTGGAAAAAATTATTTCTGTGGTCAAAGTTAGAAAATGGTAAAGCCAGTAATATCAGTGCTTAACAATGGAACCTCATAACTTAAAGAAAAAAAGTGGTTTTGTAAAACAGAATAGCATTAAATATTCTAACCACCACCCAAAACAGTAATTACTGTTCAATATTGTGTGTATGCACCTAATAATTCACAAAATATAAACATTCCTCACCGTACTGCAAGCTCCTCACATTACTGTCTCCTGCTGTTTTACTGTCAACCTGGCCACTCTCTTCGTGCTTCTCCTATCCTACTTCTCATCACGGTAATTGTATGTTGTAAGATGTTTGCTTAAAAACAATTTCCAAAATCATTTTGGTAACTTTTAATATGAAATATTTTAAAAAATGTGCTTTTATTAAAAAAAGGTTTTTTTTAATTATTAAGGTTTTTTTTTAGTAAGAGGTTATAAAAAATGTTTTACTGAATAATCAATGTAAAAAGCAGAAAATCTGTTTTATCAAAATAACTTCTTGCACCTTATGTTAACTTCATTATGTCCTTGAATCTTTAAAAATATTGTCTTCTCATTTGTAAAAAAGCTGTCTTTTCCTTAACTTTAGTTAAAAAAAAATACTGTATGAAACCTAACAACTTTTAACATTTTGCTTTCTCAAGGTCAAGCCCTAAAGAATATCTTTTTGTTCCCAACAGTTACAAAGAATTGTTCTTTCACCTTGGGGAAAAAAAAAAAATGAAGTGCTAAAAATAATTAAATTCATGTAATATGTTATAAGTTGCAAAAGAAATGTTTAAACAATGTTATAAAAATTAACAACTTCTAACCTTCTTTTAGTACTGATCTGCATAACATCAAACAACAATGTAGTACCACTAGTTATGATTTCAGTTGTTTTTAAAGTATTATCTGTCACCAAAACAACCAAATTTCCCTGTAAGTTACATTATTTTACTCTAATGCTTCTCTAAAAATGCTTGCAGTTACCTACAAGTCAAAGCTTCATCTTCAACAACAAAGAAAGACTTTTAAAAAGAAACAAAGCAAATATATAAATTACGTTCTACCCATTATCAAACATAACCCTAATAAAAATGTAAAAAAAAGATTAAACCTCTGTTTTAATTAAAGTACCTGCATGTTTAAACCAGGCTGCTAATATTGTGCCTTCATGCTCTTCTCAAAAAACAAAAAAGGAGGAATATGGATTCTCCCCTGGAAATAATATAGCTACAACATTATTTACTTTAAATTTTTTAAATTGTGATGCCCTTCCCTACACAGACTTTAAGGAATTAAGAAAGAGTATTACAAACAATGGCCTCCAAGTCTCTTTTACAAAAAGGTATTTTAGATGCCATAACCAATAGCTATCAAATGTGT
Organism: Choloepus didactylus; assembly: GCF_015220235.1. Taxonomy (NCBI): domain Eukaryota; kingdom Metazoa; phylum Chordata; class Mammalia; order Pilosa; family Megalonychidae; genus Choloepus; species Choloepus didactylus. The sequence goes on along the minus strand of NC_051310.1, from coordinate 153,818,558 downwards.
CCATGGGATTGGAAAGTTTTTTTTTCTTCCAGTTCTTTTTTTATACATCTTCAATAAACTCACCTTCTCACCAAAGCAAAGAAATCTGTTTCTCTGTTTAATGCGGAATCAAATGGGCTTAACTATTTAGAACCGTGTAGTGCAGCCTTAATCCATGTCTCTCGTCAGCTGCGGGACTCCCCTGGATGCCTCAGCTCTATGCCTAGCCTCTGCCCAGGAATTTTTCCTGGATGACGGGGGCTGGAGGATCCAGGTGAAGGCACCTGCCGTGGATGAACATCGGGCGCATCTAGGTAAAGGTGACTTTGAAATAGAGACTTTCCCTGTGCTGGGTAAGTTTGTGATCTTTTGTTTGCTGTGTTCACTTTGCTTTCTTTTATTAACCAGTTGTATTTAAGGAGCTCTACTCCAATGTTCTGTCTTTGTGATTTTTGTTAGTGTTGCTCAGCCATGGGAAACTCTCAAAGTGTGCCGGCTACATCTCTCTTAGAAACTATTCTTAATAATTGGTCTAAATTTAGAAAGTGTCATTAAAAAAATTTGAAAAAAATTGTTAGTACATTATTGCAACTCTATGTGGCCACAATATAAATTAAGTAAAAGGGGAAAATAGCCAAAAGATGGAATTCTGACCTTCAGGTAATTATCCAATTAAAAATGCATTACAAGAACTATAGTAGTAATGAATATTTCTTCCTTGATTTAAAATTAATGTATTCATTTAATATGAATATTATACATAAATTTATAATGCAGTTCTTTTTTCTTTTCTTTTTCTCTTCTCTCATTTCCCTTTACCTAACTTAAAGTGTATTAATAGTGATTAAACTTATATCTCAGTATTTAAGTAAGAGGTTATCAATGGGTAATTATCATTAAACTTAAAGAGAAATAAATAACACTCAAAGATGGAAAAAGTCACGTTTTTCGTATTGTTTTTTAGGAAGAGAGTTTGTACATTTTTAGTTGTATAAGAAATAGTTGTATCATGTTACATAAAAGTATGATTTTACTATTGTATTTATGTAGAAGTTAAATTATATAACTACATATGCCAAGTTGACAAAAGGTACTGAATTTTGCTTATTGTCAACTTGGTTAAACCAAAAGCCACATTTCCCAGAATCCCCTTCTCTAAATGATTCTGGATTAAAATTAACTAAAAGAAGAATTGTACAAGCTCTAATTCCTATAATAAGTCTCTTATTCTTACATTGTAACTCTGTATTCTAACACAATTATTGTTACCTAAAGTAATTCCAAAGTAAAAGAATTCTAGTTATTAAAGTTAGTTCTCAGATCTAAATAAATTAAAAGATATTAATAATCCTATTACCAATGGCAAATTGGGCAAAGGTAGCCCGTAACTTACAATACAAAAACAAGTATTTAAAAACTGTGTGCCCAAATGGTTTCTACCATAAAACAATTTAGTAAAAATAAGAGTAAAATTACCATAACTTAGTTTAGTTATTTCTAGATAAATTAGGAAATTGAAAGAAAAAATAATAATATGAAGGCTTAAATTTCCAGCTCAAAGTCTCATTAAGGAACCAAAAATCTTCCATGTAACCACAAAATTAAGATTTCTAAAAACCAAACACAAAATCTTATCTTATAAATGAATAAATTACAATGCAAACTGAATTTACAACTTCCACCCATGTAACCACAAAATTAAGATTTCTAAAAACCAAACACAAAATCTCATTTATAAATGAGTAAATTACAATGCAAACTGAATTTACAACTTCCACCTCTGCTTTAGTATCAAGCCTTCCAAAACAATTAAAGAAGAGAAATAATAATGTAGCTGTGCTAGCCTGTCAGTTTTTAAAATTAAGAAGTCAAGAAAAGAACAACCTGGCCATAGGGGTCCTTGCAAAAACCTAAAATTGCTGTAAAAACATCACAAGTAACTAATACAATTTAAAAACCAGCAAAAGTGCAAATTGTCAAACCAGTGTCACAGAATAACATCTCTAATGAGAAATCTAACTATAAGAACTTTAACTCCATCTCTCTATAGAAATCAAACTGCTGAGGGGCTTTGTTGCTCTCATATACTAACTAATGATTTTTGTTCTCATAGTAAAAAAACAACTATTCCTTCTAATGTAAAAGCATACTTAACAGAATTTCACCCCAAAACACTCAAGTACAATTTCCAAGTAATAAAAAGTAAAAAGTCTTAATATAATAACTAGGATAAATAATTCATATTCTTCAAGTCCTATATTAAAAGTTTATACTTCAGGAAAAGCTAAACAGTTAAAAGCTGTAAATATTTTCAGAAAAGCCAAACACTCCTCTCAACCTTATTAGATTTCAAACATAAATAAATCATGAGTGATGTAGCAATACCAAATACAGTCTTAATCAAATGTATACTTATCAACATAATGCAATAGTTAAACTAATTATAAAATAAAATTCAAAACCTGTATCAAATTAAATATAAATAAAAATAATCTCTTCTAAATTTTAATTTTTATGTAAGTAAAAAAGTGCATTATAGTACTCTTACAAAAGTCATAGTTTAGTAAAAATATTTTCAATAAAGTTATACAAACATTCAAGGTTAAGTTTCAATCTCTAATAACACTGTGAATACCTTCCTTTATTTTTAACTCACTGGTGGTTCTCCACCTGTATTTCATCACTCATGATTTAAATATATAAAATATAACTTAAATTAAACATACCCATCATACACTTAAAACCATTCTCAAAAAACAAAACTGGGGGAATATGGACCCTTCTGCAAGAAATACTATACTTTAGCGCTCTATACTTTAAATTTTTTAAATTGTGATGCTAATGGCCTTACTGTGGCAGAAGGTCATATCCAACACTCAGAGGGCCACTCTCACCCTAAAGCAAGGTGTTATATAAAGATCCCTTGGGTGACAGCTCTTGGATAGAACTTCAAGAACTCTTAAAATGGGGCAGAGTATATGCTTGTGTGCTTACTCCTATAGGTCTGCGGTGGTTTCCTGCATGGCATGTCAAACCATACCATGAACCCAGAAAATCAGCTTCCACACCCAATTCCATAGATGGAGAAGATGAGCCTGGCTAACAACAGAAATCATCACACACAGCCGCTCGTCTCTACAGTGCATGTACAGGGAGTAACCTGGGGTGGCCTCAAACAATTAGATCAAAAGGCCACCCAAATGTTGTGTAGCACCAGCACTCCCACTACTCCTGAAAATAGATCTCTTGCTTATCTCACAATTGTGTCCCATAATTCCTCTGAACCCTTTCCTGTTGATCATTGCCATATTAACTCTAAGTGGTATCCTTATTCAGTCAATGTAGTTTGAAACCCATGTAGAGCCTCAGTTCCTCGAGAAACTACTTTATTATATAATTATACTCTTTTTGGCTGGGGGCCTCAGAGCAATCTTGCCAGTCATGGTGAATATATTAACTTCTCCCAGTCCATCAATAGTAGCATTGCTTGGACTAATGGGAGACATTCAGGACCTATTCTCCATGTGCAAGCCTCATCAGTTAATGTTTCCAGCCCCTGGCATTATTGCCTTTGGAGGCTTGGTCTCCCTTTCTTCCCTCAAAATGTGTCTCATGGTAATTATACAAAAATGAATAACAGCTTTAGTATATCATTATCTACAAATAATACTGATTCAGTTATGATACATACCACACACCCCTTTATGTTTCTCATAGCTTCTTCTGCCAATGTACCTTATTCTCATAATCTATTTAATATTACAGTTCCCAACTCTATGGCTTCTTTTGCTTCTTGTATGTCAAATAGCAATGTTACCACTTATAATTTTGCTCATATCTTCGTCCTGCGCAGACAGGCCCAAGTTTGGGTGCTTGTTAATCTTACCAGCCCCCGGGAAAGCCCATCTGGTCTTTCTCAACTTAATCATGCTCCTGTTCAACTCTGAGTTAAAAGATCCTCGGAATGTTAATAGCTTTTATTATTTCAGCTGTTATCATTGCCGCTACTGCTGCCATTGCAGTAGCAGCCCTAGCCGAATCTGTACAAACTGCTCATATAGATAATCAAGTCATGACAAATTTCACTGAAGATATGCTATCTCAAACGCACATTGATAATAAAATTCTTACCTGTTTAGATGCCCTTGAAACTGCTGTCTTATGGAATGAAGAACATCAACAAGCTATAGCCACTCAGCTTGGCTTACAATGTGATTGGAATTATACAAAAATTTGTGTTACTCCTTTAGCATGGAATGAATCCTTAAATAATTGGACACAAATTAAAGCTCATCTGTTAGGCAATTCCATGACTAATGTGAATTCAGAAATCTCTACCCTTCAATGTAATCTTAAACAACTCACCCAAATATAATTGCTTACACAACAAATATTCAAAATATTAAATGACAATTTAAAATGGTTAAAATTGGTTTCATGGCCTCAACTTGCATATTTCAATTTTAACCGGTCTAAGTTTAATCTTCTGTCTTATTCTTATTTGCTCTTGCAGACTCACCATTAAACTCTTCCAAAGAATGCTTCATGCAGAAGCCAAGCTCGTTGCCTTCACCACTGCTGCAGCCTTTCCCAACCGCCCTTTGCCCCTCACTTCCATAAATAATAAAAAGAGGGGAAATATAGGAGTGCTATGGATAAAAGAGCTATAACATGTGCAGCTTCTTGTACCTGGTTTCTCCCACAAATGAGAGAAATGTCACATCACCTGATTCCCATCACAAATGATGGGAACATCTTGTGTTTGTCCTTGATTCCTATTGCAAATGATGGGAACATCTTGCAGTTTGTTCTTGATTCCTGTCGCAAATGATGTGAACATCCTGCCTTGCTACAATCCAGCACTCTGCACATTTCATTCCCAAGGCCAGGCTTATCTGTTATCAGCATGCCTGCCAATTTTTGTTTCTTAAAGTTCAGCAAATCCTGCCTCCCTTCTTGCCTCCCTTCCTGCCTTCCCAATCGGCCTTGAATTCCAGCATGACTCCCTAACCCGGAAATCTCAATAAAAGCCAAGATGAGCATTGCTCAGGAGGACACTCCTCTTGAGTTGTTTCCTCTTGCAACTTGTGCTCTCTCTCAAGTTATTTTTGCTGCATCACTGTGGGTCCTGGCAGTTTGGGTCCCCACAATTTGTAATGTTGTCTTCAGAAATTTATAAAATATAAGTACTGATTTGATTGGTCTTTAAAACCTGTATAATTGTGAGACTATTTAACTAATGTGGATGTGATTTGTCACCTAGTATTAAGTTCTTAGTCTGATTTTTGTGTTAAAAAATAGGAAAGAGGGAAACTGCAGTTTTCATTACGAACTTCTTGATTGGTAAGCTCTCCAAACGATGAGTTATAGTAAACTCTGATTATGCCTCTGGATAGTGGATTTCAAACATTTCTCTCAGGCTTTAATTTGCCAAAGCCATGCACATATGTAAAAAAAAAACTAGATTATTTTAGGGAAGTTGTAAGTGTAGAATGATTGTTTATGTCATTTCATGAGCAGTTATGCTTTTAATGCTTAAAAGAAGGCTAGCATTGTTTGCACAAAAAATTGGTGATTCCCTCCCCAAAATACTAATGAAATTACTTCTGTTGAGTAAACTTTTTATGTCATCTTATAATAAAAGCTGAAAAAATCCCTTTGTTTCTATTTATTTTAAAAATTCTTTTCTATATATACCCTTATAAGAGGTTTTGAAGAAACAGTAGATATAAAAAAAAAATTCAGTTCAAAAGAACGTTTGTTTTTACATTAAGTGTTTATTTGAAATCAAATGATTTTGAACCTAAAGTTCAATTATATAAAATCTATAAAAAACAAAAACCAAAAAGCCAATCATCCATAAAATGCAGGATTCCTATGCACACACCACCATCAACACCTTGCATTGCTATGGAACATTTCTTAAAATTGATGACAGCACTTTTTTATAGCTGTACTATTTTTTAACAATAGTTACCTTTGTTACAAGTGATGAATGATTATTAAAATAATATTGTCTATGACCTACAATAGGATTCACTGTGTTTTACAGCCCTATGTTTTATCTTTTAATTTTTATTCTAGTAATATATACATCCTAAGTTTTCCCCTTTTAACCCATTCACCTCAATAATTCAGTGCTGTTGATTACACTCACAATAATGTGCTGTCGTCACCACCATCCATTTCCAAATCTTTAGTATCAATCTAAATAGAAATTTTTTACAAGTTAAACATCAACTCTCCATTCTCTAACCCCAGTCTATCTCCTGGTAACTTATATTCTAGATACTAACTCTGTGAGTTTGCTTATTATAATTAGTTCACATCAGTGAGATAATACAATATTTGTCCTTTTATATCTGGCTTATTGTACTCAACATAATGTTCTCATGGTTCATCCATGTTGTCTCATGCTTCAGGACATCATTCCTTCCTACTGCTGAATAATATTCCATTGTATGTATAACTACTTTTTGTTATCCACTCATCGACTGTAGGACACTCAGGTTGCTTCATCTTTTGGCAACTGTGAATAATGCTGCAATGAACACTGGTGTGCAAATATCTGTTCAAGTCCCTGTTTTCAGTTCTTCTGGGTATATACCTAGTTGTGGGATTGCCAGATCGTATGGCAATTCTATGCTTAGCTTCCTGAGGAACCACCAAACTGTCTTCCAGAGTGGCTGCACCATTTTACATTTGCACAAGCAATGAATGAGTGTTCCTATTTTTCCACATCCCCTTCAACACCTGTGTTAGCTGTTATTTTAGAAGTGGCTACATTAGGGGATGTGAAATGATATTTCATTGTGGTTTTGATTTGCATTTCCCTGATAGCTAGTGGTGTTGAGCATCTTTTCATGTGCTTTTTAGCCACTGTATTTCCTCTTTGGAGAAATGTTTACTCAAGTTTTTGCCCATTTTTAATTGAGTTGTTTGTTTTCTAATTGTAGAGTTATAGGATTTCTTTTTATATTCTGGTTATTAAACACTTATCAGATATGTAGTTGCCAAACGTTTTCTCCCATTGAGCATGTTGTCTTTTCATTTTTGTGGCAAAGTCCTTCAATGCACAAAAGTTTTCAATTGTGGTGTAAAATATAAGAAACCATTGCCAATGGCAAGATCTGGAAGATGCTTCCTTACATTTCTCCTAGGAGTTTTATGGTCCTGGTTCTTATATTTATGTCTTTGATCCCATTAGACTAGATTTTTGTATATGGTATGAGATATGGGTCCTCTTTCACTGTTTTGCATATGGATGTCCAGTTTCTCCCAGCACCATTTGTTGAAGAGACTGTTCTTTGTCAACTGAGTTGATTTGGCAGCCTTGTCAGAAATTAATTAGCATATATGAATGAAATGGACTTGGTTAGGACTAAGGAAAATCAGACTAAAGAGTAAAGAATGATACTGATTGTGTTTTAAAACTTCAACTGAGTGACACCAAAGGAACAGATGTTTATCTGGTGGAAAATCTGTATTTTCTGTAGCAAGTGATATAATTTAACCTGTATTGTCAGTTTATTCAAACACCATAATTTCATGGAACTTTGAATAGGGAGTGGATCTGATTTGTTTGTACAGGTGAGTGTGAAGCCCTATACATCCCAGAGTAATTTGGGTACAGAATAAAAAAGTATTTGCAAAGTCCCCTTGAGGGACTGGGGAGAAATGTGGAAATATTAAACTTCCCTACCTGGGGAATTCCTTATATTCTCACAAGCTTTAGGGACTACCAATTTACTAGGCCAAGCCCTTGATCTTGGGGCTTACCCATATGAAGCCAGTTACTGCAAAGGAGAGGCTAAGCCTACTTATAATTGTGCCTAAGTGTCATCCACAGAACCTCTTTTGTTGCTCAGATGTGGTCTTAAGCCAACTTAGCAGGTGAACTTGCTGCCCTCCCCCCTACATGGGACATGTCTCCCAGGGGTGTAAATCTCCCTGGCAATGTGGGACATGACTCCTGGAGATGAACCTGGACCCAACATTGTGAGATTGAGAAAGTCTTCTTGACCAAAACAGGGGAGAGAAATAAAAAAATAAAGTTTCAGTGACTGAGAGATTTCAAATGGAGTCTAGAGGTCATTCTGGAGGTTATTCTTACATGTTATATAGATATCCCTTTTTAGTTTTTAGTGTATTGGAATAGCTGGAAGGAAATACATGAAACTGTTGAACTGCAATCCAGTAGCCATGATTCTTGAAGGTGGTTGCATAACTATATAGCTTATATGGTGTGACTATGATTGTAGAAACCTTATGGCTCACACTCCCTTTATCCAGTGTATGGACAGATGAGTAGAAAAATGGGGACAAAAAAGTAAATGAATAATAGGGGTGATGGGAGAGATGGGATGTTTTGGGTGTTCCTTTTTACATTTTTTTTTTTTGTAGTAATGAAAATGTCAAAAATTGATTGTGGTGATGAATGTGCAACTATATGATGATACTGTGAACAATTGATTGTACACTTTGGATGATTGTATGGTATGTTACTATATCTCAATAAAATTGCAGGAAAAAAAATACATTAGAACATAATTCAGGAAACATTGTTCCAGCTCTTAGTCTGCAAATGCTACATACGGCAATTAAGTGCAAATCGATGACTTTCTTTGATCCTTTGCTTTCCTTCACTTAAAATAAAGGAATAAGATTCTGTAATTGCAAACAATTTCCATATATAATGTTAACATGACCTTCAATAAACATCAATTATGCTCAATAAACATGTTTAAATTAAAAAAAAAAATCAATTGGCCATAGATGTGATGGCCTATTTCTGAACTCTCAATTCAATATCATTTGTCAATATACATACCCTAGGTCAGTACCATGCTGTTTTGACCACTGTAGCTTTGTAATATGCTTTAAAGTCAGGATGTATGAGTTCTCCAACTCTGTTCTTCTTTTCAAAATATTTTTGGCTATTTGGGTCCTCCTAACCTTCCAAATAAATTTTATAATTGACTTTTCCATTTTTGCAAAGTAGGCTGTTGTAATTTTGATTGGGAATGCATTGGATCTATAAAACATTTTGGGTAGAACACATTTACAATATTTAGTCTTCCAATCCATGAACACAGAATGTCCTTCCATTTAGGTAGGTCTTCTTTGATTTCTTTTAGCAATGTTTTGTAGCTAGTATGTGTATTCCTATATATTTGATACTTTAATTGCTATTGTAAATGAAAGTTTTTTCTTTATTTCCTCCTCATTTTGCTCATTTCTAATGAGCAACATTATTGATTTTTTGTGTTGATCTTGTATCCTGCCATTGCTGAACTCATCAATTAGTTCTAGTAGCTTTGTTGAGATTTCTTGGGACTTTCTACATATGGGTCATGTCATCTGCAAATAGTGTAAGTTTTACTTCTCCCTTTCTAATTTGGGTGCCCTTTATTTCTTTTTCTTGCCTAACTGCTCTGTCTAGAACTTCTAGCATAACACTGAATAACAATGGTGACAGAGAGCAACCTTGTCTTCTTCCAGATCATACAGGGAAAGTCCTTCACCATTGAGTATTGTGCTACTTGTGGGGTCTTCATATCTGCCCTTTATCATGTTGAGGAAATTTCCTTTTATTCCTACAGTTTGAAGTGTTTTTATCAAAGAAGGATGCTGGATTTTGTCAAATGCCTTTTCTGCATCTGTCGAGATGATCATGTGTTTTTCCCCTTCATTTTGTTAATGTGGTGTACTACATTAATTGATTTTCTTGAACCACTTATTGCATACATTGGATAAGACCCCACTCGACCATGGTGTATAATGCTTTTAATGTGCTGTTGGATTTGATTTGCAAGTATTTTGTTGAGGATTTTTACATCTGTACTCATAGAAATTGGTCTATAATTTTCTTTAGCATGGGACTGTATAATATAGTGAACCATTTGTGGATGATGACTGTGGTTAATAGTACAAATATAAGAATGTTCTTTCATGAAAAGAAAAAAAATGTACTTCATTATTACAAGGTATTTATAATAGGGTGGCATATGGGAAAAATACAACTAATGCAAACCATGGGCTAAGTTTAACAGTAATATTATAATATTCTTGCATCAATTTTAACAAAGTTATACCAATGACAATAAGTGACAGTAAGTGCCCACACAGGGCTGTATAAGGGGAATTGGATTTTTCTTTCTGAAGCAATGAAAATATTCTCAAATTGATTATGGTAATGAAGACATTCTGGGATTATACTTAGAGTCATTGTTGGTACACTTTTGATGAATTGTATGTTGTCTGTGATTAAAACTGTTTTTTTTTTAAAGTGTGTGCTTATTTTACCTATGAAAATAAGATTCGTGGCTTTAAAGAAGAAATTTCCTGGGGAAAAAGAAAACAGAAGGGAGATACAGGTGACCCTAAATATGTAAGTCAGATACTTCCCCTGTACAAAGAACCATCCCTTGAAAAGAGCAAAGAAGCTAAAATTTCAGGGGAAGAGTCCTGCTGTCTCTTCATGACACTGCACCATTACTCTAGTCAGGTAATGGTGGCAGTGGCAGCAGCTAGTCATCCAAGGAGCCCAGGTTTTTCCATGTGAAGCCCATATACCCAAGTAGGGGCACCAGATAGACAAGCCAGTCCTACCAGCATGATGCTCCTAAAGGACAGGAGAAATGAAAGGATCTGTTCACCAAGGAGAAACTGCCTTTTCTGCACTCTCTTGAGATCAGGGACCAAGTCCACTTGGATCAGCGTGCTCTGGCACAGAAGTTAGCACTGAACCGGTGGGGAGGGATGGTGAGAGACGGGGAGAGGGTGAGAAGGACGGTGGAAGGAGGGAGGAGGGGCTCCAGCATGGTGACCTACCCCACAGCCTGTAGGAGAACAGATAAGATGAGCCTACAGGGGATGAACTTCCAGTTTCTCAGGCTCTTAGAGAGTTTCTTTCTAACTCCCCTAATACAAAGTTGCTTTGGCCTGGCTGTCAAAACAAGTGATTGAGATTATGCCCTCAAGATTAGAGCTAAAGAAATAAAAAAAGACAAAGCATTTAGAATCCATAGGAAAATATATTATTATATTGAATTAATATTGGTCTTCCTAGTGAGATAGTGGTATTGTTATTATGTAAGAGAAAGTCCTTATTTTAAAGATGTGTATCAATGTACATAAAAATGAAGGGCACAATGTCTACAGCAACTTACATTCAGATGGCTCAGGAAAAAAAAGGGAAGTATCTTGTGTGACAAAATATTAACAATTAATGAACTAGTTGAAATGCATACTAACACTATTCTTTCAGCTTTTTTTATAAACTTGAAGATTTTCAGAATAAAAAGTTGAAGAATGAAATAAACATTTAAAAATTTTCAAATACACAAGCACACACAGGCACAAACACACACACAAAACCCATAGTAAGTATCCGAATTGTTAGGAGTGTTTATTTTGGCTGAGGGGATAAGAGCTTCTTTTTTTTCTTTGTTATGTTGTCCAATGGTTTCACACAACATTTTTTGCTTTGGTATTCACATGAGGTTTTTATTTTAAAATTTAAAGTAAATTAGTTTTTTTAAAGGCCACAGCAATGACTCTTTCCTTTCTGCTGTACCAAACCATCAACCATTTCCCAACCCCATCATCTGCTCCTGGGCCCCTACATACCACATTTCTCAATAAGTGCTCCATGCATATCACTAGTTCTATAAGCTTCTTCCCCACTTTCTTTGTAAACTACCACCCACACAAAATGTACCCCACTAAACTGCTCTCCTGGAACAAACGGCTTTGCCCATAAACTCTTCCCTCATGGTGAAGTCCACCTCCGTGCCTGGCTCCCACCCACAAACCACCACTGCCCCAAAGTTCCTCTGTAACCCGACCCCCCACATCCTCACTGAAACACTCCCTTTATTCCCTGGTGTCAGGTCTTCTGCAAATTGAATTGCTTGCAGTGTGCTGCTGAAGACATTTCAATTGCTGTGGAAAGGGTTGCTCTTCCCTGGAAACACTAAATTACTTTCACATCTGTTTGGAATCAGTCACATCTCCCTACTCTCCCTGCCCTAGCTTCCCAGCTCCTCAGCTCCCACCCTGCAGAGGGTCAAGCAGAAATGGATATGCATGGATATACAGTTATTACAACATGAAGTACAGTGAAACACTCCTTCCAAATGGAGTGTTAGGGGACTGCACTGTCATTATTCAGACTTGTGAAACTAATGTTTCAGATGACATGATTTGAAAGGAACTTTAGAAGTCATAAGGTCAAAGATTCTCTCTACAGCCTAGGGAATCTTCATCTAGCACCTGCTTCCACACTTCAGGAGCATAATTCAACAATGTCTTTATTGTAAAACTCTGAATATTGAGTGAAATCTGTCTCCCTTTTCCTAGTCATAACTCTCCAAGGTTGCATAGAATCAATTTGATTCTTCTTCTACATAAATGATCTTTTCAAAATAATAAGGAAGTAAATATAAAATGGAACAGTTCATCACCACCCCATTTCATTTCCAGTCTGCAGCCAAGCTTAACACACCATGGGCTGTTCATATTCAGCCTAAGCATGTGACCTGTTTCCATGCATCCCCACCTTCATCACTATCTAGCAATCCAAAGATATAAAGACAAAAGTCCTGACTCTAAGTCTGGGCTTAGCCATTCCTTTGCTGTGTGATGTTGACAAAGTCAGATAATCTTCCCCTAAGCCTCTCTTTTCTCATCTGAAAAAACAAGAAAATGAGAATAATATATTTGATACATACTCAAGGGACTCTATATTTATCAAAACTGAAAAGGGCAAAGAATGTAAAATCTTTTGTACACTGTAAAGCACTAGGTACCTGTTTCCTGCTGTGGTTAGTCATATTAAATTTCCAATTCCAGCATTAATATCTTCCTCCCTCCCATGATAGATTAGGATAAGACCCTTCCCTAGATGATTTTTGGGTCAAGTTTGGCCACACACATTTAGACTCAACATCATGGTGCTTTTGGAATGTTCATGGCAGTGATACTCCAGGAGAATCTGTCTATTTATAATAACAATGAGCTAGTCTAGTTCTTTTGTTAAGTGCCTCAACACAATAGCTACAACTTCCCTCTGTACTAGCCATTCCTCCACACTGAATCAGCCCTGTGATTGCTGCCTCCCCTTCAGGGCTGAAGCCAAGCCACATTACCCAAGTGTGTCCTAAAGTCTGGAGCCTCCGGGGGCTATATGTTGGATTTCAGCATTGAGGCTCTGGGGAGGAAGCGCTACATTCCCACTAAGATCTTAGAAGAGCCTATGACAGAGTTGTTGCCCTGCAGTCACCACCTTGCAGGGTTCTTTGTCTATTTCCTGGCTCCACTGCCCTGTTAGGGACAGCTATCAAGTCAAAGGCAAGCACCCAGTCTGGACTAGTTTCCTTCCATTGTCAAGAGTCTGTGTTACACAGCCCAGTTTGACTGTGCTATAACCCAGATAAAGGGCACAGTATCAATAATCAATTAAAGGTTCTATTAAACTTCCAAGCAATAGTACCAACCATCTTTTCTCCTTCATATCACACCCAAGTCTCAGTTGGTTCTCCCCATTTCAGGGTACCTCTTATCTTCCAAACAAGGAAAGAAAGAGAAAAATTCCCTTCCCTTGACTCCACATCCTTCCTCCAGTTACCACTCCCCTATATAAAAAAGTTCCTCAAAAGAGCATATTCTGTCCTTAGTTCCTCATCTTTCATTCTCTTTTGAGTCCACTGCAATAAAGATGTCATCCTTGTCACCACACTGAGACAATCTGTCAAGGTTGGCAGTGACCATCACTTCCCTTCTTTGAAACATTTGCCCTGCAAGAAATTCTATTTTCTGATTGTCTTGCTATCTCACTAATAGCCACTTCTTAAACTCCTTTGCTTGATCCTTCTCCTCATCCAGATTTCTGACCCTAGATGATTTCATCCAGGTCATTGGCTTTAAATTCCATCTATCTGCTAATGACTCTGAAATTTAAATATCTAGCTCAAATCTCTTTCTTTGGACTCCAGACTCATTTATCCCACTGCATACTCCACATGTCCACCCAGAGGTCTAGTAGACTTTTCAAACTTATTGGCTCTAAAAGTAAACTCTTGATGACCCCACCTAAACCGCTCACCCCTTAAAGTTCTCATGTCAGTAAATGGCAACTTCATTCACCATTTCTGGCCAATATTTTAGGAATCATTCTTGGTTCCTCTCTTTTTCACATACCCAACTTCCAAAATACCAGCAGGTCCTGTCTGCTCTTCCTTCAAATAGGTCCAGTATCAGACCTCTTCTTTACACCTCCATTACCACCATCCTGGGCCAAGCCAAAATCAAATCATCGTCTACTCTACTTCAGTGGTCTCCTAACTGTTCTCCCTACTTCCATTTTCCCATACTGTTGATTTTCCACAAAACAGCCAGCCTCTCCTTTTCAAAATGTAAATCAGTTCAAAATCCTATCAGCAGCCTCCTTTCATGCTCAAAAGAAACCCCAAATGCTTCCCATGACCTAAAACAACTGCCTACATCTCCAACCTATTGCCCTTGCTCAGTCCACTCTAGTTTCATTGTGTTTCCACCCCTTAGAACTTTTATGCTAGCTGTACCTTTTGCTTGAACCCTCTCCCCAATTATTGTATTGCTCACTCTCTCATTTTCTTCAGGCCTCTAATCAAATGTCAGCTAGCTTATCAGGGAAGTCTTCCCTGATCAACCTCTTCAAAATAGCATTGTTCCTTCTATTACATTTTTTACAGTGTTATTAAGCTATATTTTACATTTCATAAAATTCACCCAGTTCAGGTATACAATTCAATGACTAGTAACTTCACTGTGTTGCAACCATCTCCATAAATCAGTTTTAGAACTTTTTCATCCCCTCAGTAAGATCCCTTATGCCTAACTGCATTTAATCCTCATTCTTACCCATTGCCCCAGACAACCACTAATCTACTTTCTGTCTCTAAAAATGTGCTTCTTCTGGATATTTCACATAAATGGAATTATACAATATGTAGTCTCTTGTGTCTAGCTTCTTTCACTTAGCATGTTTTTGTGGTTCGTCCACGACAAAGCATTATGAGTAATTTGTTCCTTTTTGTCACTAAATAGCATTCCATTGTATAGATACACATTTTGTCTAACCATTCAACAGCTGGACATCTAAATTGTATCCACTTTGGGGCCATTGTGAATAATGTTGCTATGAATATTTGTGTGTATGACTTTCTGTGGATATATGCTTTCATTTTTCTTGGTAGATTCTTAGAAGTGGAATTTCTAAGTCACATGGTAGTTTTATGTTTAAATTTTTGAAAAACTGACAAGACATTTCCCAATGTTTCTACAAAATTATGCATTCCCTCCAGCAATGTATGAGGCTTCTTGTTTTTCCACCTCCTCAGCAACATTTGTTAATCTTTGTCTTATTTATTACAATTCCAGTCAGGGTGAAATGTTATCTCTTTGTATCTTTAACGTCTTTCATCTATCACTTTCTATCTCCATACTCTGATAATTTTTATAGCTCTTACCATTACCCTAGATTTTATTGTATTTTTATTTATTTTTGGTGTGACTCTTCCAACAGAATGTAAACTCCAGGAATGCAGGAGCATTGTCTTGTTCTCCTCCATATCCCCAACACCTATAACTTTTGTTGAACAAATGAATAAACATGCCCTCCTCATCAGTTTATTTCTCCCTGCCCAGTGGCTTAGAAAGATAACACTTGACAGGTGCCCAGTCTGAGGGACTGAAGAACTTGAAGCCTCTGATTTCATGGGCAGACCACAATTTTAAGTTGACTATTTTTATTTTGGCATATATGTATGCATATACATACACGTGCAAGTAAATACATGTGCATGCACACATACATTGACATATATCTCTATATTTCAGTATGAGGCTTAATACATCTGATTATCAAAAGAACAAAGTTCAAAACAAATGGGGAAAAAATAGATAAGCAAAAATACAATTTAGAGTCATCAAGTAAATGTTATGACGACCTAGAAAGTGAATGGCCACTATATTGACAAATGTCAATAAGAACTATAGAATGATGACAAGACCTGGCACAGACATCACTTGAATAAATCAAACAGAGTTTACTTATCCAAAGGACATACAGTAAACTCAGCTCATTCAGATACCAAGCAGAGAGATCGACAAATTTTCTAATTTAGACACCTTGAATCTAACACTTTACCAGAAGGGTACATCATTGCAAAAAATATTGGAGCGAGCACCCCTATGGAAACATAATAGTCTCTCTAGGTCAGGTGTGAAGCAGGTGTGAAGGTGCCCAGAGCCCTTCCTTAGGTAGAGGCACCTCATGTATCTAAAGGTTATACAATGCACAACACAGGGTAACGTTTGGTTCTCTAACGTGTCTACCTCAGACTCCCCAGGTGACTGTATCCTGTCTGAGAACATTCCTGAATCCAGTACTGTGAAACCGTAACAGGAATCAGTTTCCTGAATCTCTGGGAGCCCTGCTGACAAGCCTTTAGAGCAGCCATGAGGCATATTCTGAATTGGAGAGTCAGTAGATATTATAAATTTTAGAGGCTGGAACACCCATCAAGAATGACACATAGGCAAAATTATCTAAAATTTCTCTTATCATAATACCACATGTGTATATTTTTAATACCAGTAGTTCCTATCCATTTTGGGAGAAAGGGAAGAGGAGTTAGCAGAATCACAAAACTAAGCATCCAAAGATACCTATTGACCGTCACCTGCCCCTCAAAATTCAGACACACAAAAATCTTGCATTTCAGGAACTTCACAGGCTGCCTAACATCCTATCTATTGATGCCCATGGTGAGGACCCTCCCACCTCTGTAAAAAGCATATTAGAAACAAGCACTGTGCTGAATATCCATTTAATCCCCTGTCAGCAATTAAATGTCTTTCATACTTTGTTTGATGGAGTTGGTGGCAGAGTAACAATGGTGGCATCTATATACTATTACTTTGGGGTAGCAGTTGGCATTAATATTATGAGCTGGATTTGAATTTAGCCTCTGATGGGTAAAAACTAAAATGGGCTATGCTCTACCTAGAGTTTCACTATGTTCCTACTTATATTTTATTATAAATTATAGCAGGAGCTCAAGTACAAACTGTTCAGAAAAAACAGCAAAAGGAAACACTAAGGACAAAACAAAATATCTAAAAAGATAAACAGCAAAGAAAAAAAGCATGAATGACAACGAAAAGAGAAAAAGAACAAGAAAAACAGAGAGCTTGGCAAGTGACATAAAGTAAACTTCCAAGAATGAACAAACAAACCCAGAAAGGAAGTGAAAGTGAGAGCTGAATAGAGGAATTGGGGTTCTTTGGCCTAAGACAAACAGAACAAAGGCAGATTGATCCCAAACAATATCAAGTCTAATTTAGGCCAAAACTAAAAATCAGCCAAAAAGATTAAAGAAAGGGAAATTTCCATGTTTATCAAAATCCAAAGTTACAATATCAGAAAAACACAGGCAGCTAGCCAGTATTTGAAACAAATCTTTTAGAACCAAAAGGTAATTTTAAAAAGCACAGGCCAATTTACAAGGAAAAAGGGCATAGCAAATCCAACCAAAATCAAATTTGGACAGAGGGCATAGCATAGGACAAACAGGTCTATCCTCCCCAACATCTTGCATTAAAGGGGCAGTGGGTAGCATTACCTCTTCATCTCTATTCCTACTAGTAATCAACAACTGGACTACAAAGAGGCTTCAAAAATTAAAGACTTTATGTTCCCTTTGCTTCTGAACAATTTGAGCTTACAGACATAAGTACTTGACATTGACCTAACTTATCAAGAAAGCACACTGATTTACTGATGTGAAAACATCTGCATGACATATTAAATTAAAATAAAACAGCAAGACGCAAAACAGTGTAAATAACATGCTTATTTCTGGGTATAATAAGAGGAGTAAAATAAGAATATGCATTTGTATTTGTTTATATTTGTACTCAGTCCTAGAAGAATACACAACAAACTGATAAAAGTGGTTACAAGTGGGGTGGGGAAAGAAACGGTAGGTAGGGGACAGAATGGAGATGAGACTTTTCAGTGTTTATGTTTATGTTGTGCCATCTACTTATTGATGGAAATACCTATTTCATCATGGATTCATGGATGTGTGAATTCCTTTTAATAGCAACAAAAACATCACATATCTAGACTGTCCCTAAACACAAAAGATCTGAAATCTTTATTTTTAAAACTGTAAATACAAAACAAAAAATACAAAAATATGAATATATAAACAAAAATATAAAAAGTTTGCAAAATTGGAGCTATCTACTATGATCCTGGATGGAAAGCCTCAGAAGATTCTGATTTATACCAAATAAATTTACATAAACATATGAAATTTTTACTTAGAATCCCTAAGGGATTTTTTAGGGATTTGGTAAAGTGATTTTGAAAAACATATCAAGAACAACTCAGCTACTTTTTTAAGCATGGCAAGGGGAAAAGAGAAGTTGCCCTAGTAAAAATTAAAACTTACTGCAAAATTACAAATGTTAAAACAGTGTGGTTGGTGTGGCCCTCTCTCTCTAACTGAGCCACCTCGGCAGGTGAACTCACTGCCCTCCCCCCTATGTGGGACCCGACTCCCAGGGGTGTAAATCCCCCTGGCAACACAGGATATGACTCCCGGGGATGAATCTAGACCTGGCATCGTGGGATTGAGAATATCTTCAATCTTCAAAAGGGGGATGCAAAATGAGACAAAATAGTTTCGGTGGCTGACAGATTTCAAATGGAGTCGAGAGGTCACTCTGGTGGACATTCTTATGCACTATATAGATAACACCTCTTAGGTGTTAATGTATTGGAATAGCTAGAAGTAAATACCTGAAACTACCAAACTCCAACCCAGCTATGTGGACTCCTGAAGACAATTATATAATAATGTAGATTACAAGGGGTGACAGTGTGATTGTGAAACCTTGTGGATCACAATCCCTTTATCTAGTGTATGGATGGATGAGTAGAAACATGGGGATAAAAAGTAAATGACAAATAGGGTGGGATGGGGGGGATGGTTTGGTTGTTCTTTTTTCACTTTTATTTTTTATTCTTATTCTGATTTTTTCTGATGTAAGGAAAATGTTCAGAAATAGATTGTGGTGATGAACGCATAACTATATGATCATACTGTGAACAGTTGATTGTATACCATGGATGACTGTATGGTATGTGAATACATTTCAATAAATCTGAATTTTAAAAAAAATACAGCATGGTTGTTACTGGCTCAAGATTCAACAGATAAGCCAAAGAAATAAAGTTCCTAGCCCTGAATCAGCCTATAGTATGTAATAATATGTAATAAAGAAAGCATTAAAAACTACTGGGGAAAGGAAGGGTTGCTCAATTAAAAAGTCTTGGGAAAACTGGCCAATAACAGGGACAGTGAGGGTGCTGGTGGGAATCTCATACCTAACTAAGCTAAAATAAATTAAAAGCATGTCCTCACAGAAAGAGTTAGGCCAGTGCTTGCTTGACCAGGCAAGTGAGCACCATTACATGGCCAAGTTTACACATGAACTTAATGATCACAGCCAATAGGTGAATTGCCAAAGAAAAGAGGGCTGAGCCCTCAACCACAGGACTTGACCTTTGGAAGACTGTTGCTACAAAGGAGAGGATAGGCCTCCCTATAATTGTGCCTAAGAGCCTCCCCTCAAATGCCTCTTTGTTGCTCAGATGTGGCCCTCTCTCTCTAGCTAAGACAACTTGGCAGGTGAAATCACTGCCCTCCCCGCTATGTGGGATCTGACACCCAGGGGTGTAAATCCCCCTGGCAACATGGAATATGACTCCTGGGGAGGAATCTAGGCCTGGAGTCATGGGATGGAGAATATCTTCTTGACCAAAAGGGGGATGTGAAAAGAAATGAAATATGCTTCAGTGGCAGAGAGATTCCAAAAAGAGCAGAGAGATCACTCTGGTGGGCACTCTTATGCACAATATAGACTACCCTTTTTAGGTTCTAATAAATAGGAATAGGTAGCAGAAAATACCTGAAACTATGAAGCTACAACTGAGAACCCATGAATCTTGAAGATGATTGTATAAAAATGTAGGTTATGAGGGTTGACAATGCGATTGGGAAAGCCATATGGACCACACTCCCCTTTGTCCAGTGTATGGATGGATGACTAGAAAAACGGGGGCAAAAAAAAAAAAAAAAAAGGAACCCAGTGATCTTTTTTTACTTTAATTGTTCCTTTTCACTTTAATTATTATTCTTATTATTTTTTTGTGTGTGTGATATTGAAAATGTTCAAAAATTAATTCTGGTGATAAATGCACAACTATATACTGGTACTGTGAACAACTGAATGTACGCTTTGTGTGACTGCATGGTATGTGAATGTATCTCAACAAAAATGAATTAAAAAATAAAATAAAATAAAATAAACATCACTAGGGAAGTTGCATGAGAATATAACTTAAACCATACATGGATTATGTGTATAGCTCTAAGATCCTTTCCCTCTCAGTGACCAAAATCACATCAATTTCTCACTGTTAAAATAAAATCACTTTGGGTTAAGAAAAAAAAAGAAAGAAAGGCTTTCTGTCCAAAATATCGCCTCCATATTGTACCATGAATAATTGAAATGTCACCACTATTGGAGGCTTATCCAGCACTGTTCTTTCTCAACAGGTCTGGGAGAGTAAAGTGGTAGATTAATTTAAAACATGCCAGTCAGCTGAACACAAGTTGATAAGCAAAGATAATAGTACAGTGAGCCAACCAAGGGCAATGGCTGGACAGCAGGGAGGTTTTGACCAAACAGAAATGAACAGAAAAAGACTGGTGCCAGAAAATGAAGCAGTGGAAGGGAAGCTACTCAAGGAAAAGCAGCCAGTTATGAACCAACTTCATAGGTTTGCCTGGGAGTGGCAGGAATCTAATCAGCAGTGGGGTGGATGGCAGCAGAGAAAGGGGGATTCACCACCACATTGTCAGGAGAGGAGGAGTATGGTTACAGATAATTATGATAGAGGTTAAGAGGTTAGAGAAGAATGGGGGAGAGAAAGAAAGCAAGAATATGATTAGGGCTTTAACTAGGAAGTGGCAACTAAGGAGCTGAAGCTGAGATCAGTGAACTAATTTCGATAATCATGGGAGAGCAGACAGGGAGTGAAGCTATCAGAAGTGAAGGAACAGAGGTAAGACTGGGCTGAGGGAAGTGGCATCATCATGTGCCAGAAGTTAGCCCTTCCTTTCTCCCTTATTATCTTCCCTACCCATCTTCATCATTTTGCCTTTCCTTTATTCATCCTCTCCTCACCACATTCATTTAAGTTCCTAGCTTCTGTCTGAGTACCAGATAGTCACACAGATGTGGTCTCACAGCTTTTCATGCCAGTCTTGGCCTGTGGCCCCAGACTCATTCAAAGTTACACAAAAAAAATGAAGAAATTATTTATTATACAGCTTTCTTTCTTTTTAAAAATGGCATTAAAGTCTAAGAGGTTTTGGTCTGGTCATTATATGGCCCCCAATGCTAAGGGGATGGCAGAGCTGAGTCCCCAGGTATGTAAGAGCGTGACTTTAAAGTTAGTAGCAGTCACAGAGCCAAGTTTGAAGGCTCAAGTCAAATCATGGGCATATCCACCAACATGTGGTAGGGCATGGGCTTCTTCTCTGGAAACTCTTTTGAGATTGGAAACTCTTTTTGAGAAGATAACTGACAGGATTTGGCACCAAAAGTGGCTGGTGGGAGAAGTGGGGAAGGTGAAAGATAGCAATCCTCCTCTCCTTTCTGCTACTACTAAAGGGCAGAGGCAGCTGACCCCAACAAGGTAGCAGCCATTTACACCCCATAGTGGAGAGGCTGACCAGACCACTTCGAGGCTGCTCAAATGGCCTTGTCAGAGGGTGGAATGGTACCCATAAGAATGGAGACAAACTGTTCCAATTTCTGTACAGCTTGTTTTGCAGATTCCAGGACTTCCTCATGAGTAGTCTTCTCTAAGCTTTCATAACTCATAATCACCTTGTTAGTGAGAGAGAGAAGCCAAAAACTCAAAGCCCACAGTGCCGTGCAACTATAACTTCTGGTACTGTGTTCATGCCTGATGGGGAGAAAGAGAGAAATGAAATGTCGAGATTGGCAAATGACTCCTCCTCTTCCTTTAGCATCCCCTCCATTCATTAACAGGTCAGAATATTAAATATCAAATTTTCTTCCCCTAAAATCCAAAGAACCAGCTGAATTATTATATTGCACTTTCATTGTTCTGTACTACTTAATATATCAAGTGGGACCTCAAAGGGCCTAAATATTTCTCATAAATATTATTAATGCAATGCTCATTCTATTCATTTGTGGGAATTTTAAATTCAGTTCCAATGACTCAGTGCCCTCTTCAAGCCAGAATGACAGAAAGTGGCCATAATGACACTTGTTAGACTAATCCTTAGAAACAATCATTGAGTCACGGACAGGTCAGTAGCACCGACTGCACCTTTCACAGTAAACATTATCTGCAGCTGTTGTAAAAGCCCTTGGTGTTCACTGGGAAAGTCTGATACCATAAAAATAAATAAATAATTAAGTAACATTTTACAAATTAAAAAGAATAAAACCTTGCCACTTTAGTATCCCTTAGAAGTCAGCTGAGTTCACCCTTCCCTTAAATTGGATCTTCTCTATCTGTAATCTCTTCCTACTCCCCATCCCTATTTATCAGATCCCTCTGTCTTTAAGCCTCCAGCCAAGTTCCCTTTCTTACCAACAACATCAGCCCCCCAGGTTTTGCAGCGGATGAGACTCTGCAATGGTTTCATAGTCGGGGCCTCCCAACATCACATAGGTGCCTTCCTGTAGCTCTCGCTGCTCCCCCATTTGTTTCCAGGCACAGTGAGCCTTCTGCCTCAGATTGCAGTCATAAGCATCAGACACGGCAGGAAAACAAGGGCCAAACCTAGGGCACAGGGTGAAGGATCACTTCAGATTAATTGCATAGAGTACTTTCCTGCCTCCTAAATAAATCCTTAAGCTCCACCCATCTATAAACAAAGGCCAAGATTCTGACCTTTCATCATTGGGGCCTCTGAGAGGGTTCTGGCCAAAGAAACCAAGCATGTTGATATGATCACAGATCAGCATGATATCTCCAACCTCACTTGGGGTTAAGCCCTCCAGCTGCATTGGTCACCACTAGGGTGTCCACACCCATAAGCCGGAAAACCCTCACTGGGAACATGACCTTAAAAGCAAAAGACCAGAAAGGTTTCTTAACAATCTCACCAACCCACCCACAGAAAGATGCAGTGATAGCTCCCCATGTAGGCATACATCATGAAAGAAGAGGAAGGAGGGAATCCAAAATCTATCCAGCCCAGGTAGCTAGGTAAAAAAATAACATAGGTAGTCCTCTGGTCTTCCTGATTTACCTTCCAGAGTGGGTAGCCTTCATAAAAGTGGAATCTGCCCTGCATCACCACACAGGCTCGGCCATTCAGGAACCCAAACACCAGTCATCCAGCGTGACCTGGTACTGTACCCAAAAAAGAAAGGAAATGAACGGGATGATGTTTTCATCAACATACGCACTGAGTATCACCATGGCCATGCACGGTGTTCAATACATGAGTATATAGTTAAGCAAAAAAAACACATAATTATCTCTGCCTTCAGAAACATCAAGTCAGCTGCAGGAGATAGATATTATCATAATCGTACAGGCAGGTATGTAAGTACAACATGAGATGAGAGCTATGGGGGGATAATGATGTTCAATGGGGGAACAGATATCAAAGGAAGGAAAAGCTTTTAAAACAAATTTCAAAAGAATGAGAAAGTCATGAATAAAATGTGAGTAAAAAAATAGAGAAAGTGGCTAACAAAGAAGGGAATGCAAAATTCTCAAAAGCTATATATTTGCTCACTCTAGAAAGGGAGCTCAAAGGTCTACTCTGGCTTTGAAAAGAGTAGCCTAGTGAACGAGAGAAAAACCGGCTGGCAAAGTCTGGACCCTGGCTTGAATCTCCTCCCTTTAGAACAGAAACTAGTCCTTGTTGGGGCATGCAGGGCTTGGAAGTGCAAAGATAATGCTCCACATAGACAACTTTACCATTATTACCATTTTCCTTGTCTGGCAGTCTCTTCTAATAGGCATGGCCAGCCTCTCCCTTAGGGAGAACCAAGAGAAACAAGTTGAAGGATACTCAGAGGCAGAGGAGCTTGTGAAAAACCAGTCATACTGCAAAGGTGATAGTTAGGAAAACTCAAGTATAAAAAATAAATAGGTTGATAAATTTTATAAATTGCTTTACTTATCACAGTGCAGAGCCCTTCTCATTGGGGGTAGGAGTGGCAGATACAGCCAATGCTACCACTATGTCCCTTAGAAGCCATGCCCTCTCTCTGCTATTTCCTTCTCCAACTCCCACTCTCACCTCCCTGCTCAGATCTCCCAGTCTTGCCCCAAAGGGTTTGAAAAATATTAAGTAAAACACTTTTAACTCTCCAGGGAAAAGAAGAAGGGATATAAAAATCTGAGACATTAATATATGAACCAAGCAGTTAGCTACCTGAGAAATTAATGAATAAACCAAATAAACAACTTTTGCCTTTTTATATTGGCCCTTATTTTAACTGACACTTTTCTAAATTTTAGCCTCAGGGCTTTCTGGCTGCTATTAGAATGCCATTAAAAATATTCTCCTTCTCAGACCTCTACTGTGCATAGGAGACATCCCACCTCCTCCTCCTTCTACAGGGCGAGTAGGAATCAAGTCTTAGGTATTTATGAATTCTCTGCATGTCTGTAAAAAAATGGCACTCTGTGTGTTCATTTGTTGCTCTGTATCAGTGTGTGCCTTATCCTAGGACTGGAAGGTTTGTCCTGGAAGGTTTCAAACACTGCTTTTTCCCTTAAAGCTGCGGGCTGGGAGAAATGAGAAGGGTACGTGCATATATGGTGAGGATGGAGGGGGACCACATTGAGGGAGGTGTTGTAGAGCTTTAAGGAGCTCTGAGTCACATAAACATAAGAAAGGTGTCATCACGTAGTCCCACTGAGGCACACATGCCCTGCCTATTATAGAATCCATAATAGGCAAATTTCCTGCTAGTCATTCAAACTGTGGGCTTTTCTCCCACCTTACATTTGCCACAGGAAGTCCAGGCACAAAAGCACTTGACTTCACATATTAAGTTTCACAGAATCCCATCAATATCCCTCAGTTCCATCTCCCTCTTCCCCCTGCCTGTACCTGTACTTTGAGGAAAGTTGGGTATCTCACTGTATTCAAAGGCCTGGGCCTGAGTTACTTTATCAGCCAGACCTCCTAACCCAGAGCCACAGATCACTGCCACTTGAGGTCGGTGCTTGGTGTGGGACAGAAGCCATTCTGCAGTGCTCTGATATTCTTCATATGTGAACCTAGGGAAGAAAAGGAAACTCAAGGTGAGTTGTGCTCCCACATACCAAGGGCCTCACAGAGCGATGCCTAATGACTTTCAATGAAGGGGACAGAGAAGCCGCCCAAAGAGGAGGCTCCCGCTCTCACTAGAAGCCACACTAGGCTCACCAACCCACCACTCTTTCTGAATCCTGCCCACCGAAAGTCTGATACGAATCCCCCTCCAGTCCGGAGTCTGACAAAAGTTAATGAAGTCTGTGTTTCCACTATCAGCATCAACTCCAATTACACTGGCAGGTTTAATATCTCTTATAATGGCAAAGATTTAGAAAGCATAGATCAGAGTTGACAGAGTAGAGCAGTGAAATAATCAAATCAAGTAGAATGAAGGGGCTTGGCTAGAAGGAAAGGGTAAGAGAGCACTTAAAAAAATGGATTAAGACCTCCTTTAGGACAGGGATAAACCAATACAATCCTCTTCAGTACCCTCCCCACGTCCCTGCACCCACCACTCCACCCCCCAAATACCCAAAATGTAATCAGGACTAATTACTTTGAGGGTCTCCACAGCCTGACCACTTTTGGACCCGCACCTGCAGCTCCTGCCTTGGCCGAATTCTAAGGGCTAAGTTTTTTGATTGATAAAGAAGCAATGGGAACATTCATAGGAGATTTGTGTGTCAGTCCTAGTTCCCCTGGATCCTTATTTCTGGGATTCCCAGGCCACACAGGACCCTGCCATATGAAATTGCAACAGGTAACTCAAAACCAGAGAAGCGACTGCACAAAAGAGGAGATACTGTCCTTAAAGGTAGTTGTCAAAGCCTGGAGCAGGCTGGTTGCATAAGTTTCTCAGCAGGAGTTTATTCAAAATAAGTTCTGTGGCCCGCCATTAAAAATCCGCAATTCTGGAGAGAAGTCTCAGAATCTATATTTTTATAGAAGTGCTGCTACACTTTAAACAGAATTCTGTATTCTGTTTCCAAAGCCAGGTTTAGGAACCTCTGGTCTAGAATAGAGCAGACCTCAGTCTGGATTCTAGTCTTAACTTTGTCTTTTGAAAATTCTTTCCTTGGGTATAAAGCAAGGGGATGTAACTACTCCCACCTATCTTAAAGGCTCAGTTTGAAAATCATTTTAAAACTTTCTAACAAGGTCCGAAAACCATTGGCTCTTCCATACCACACTTGAACTTTTCTCCTGCTTATACCCCTGTCAGTGGTATTCTCCATGCCCACTCCCACCTTCCCTTCTCTTTGCCCTACAGGGAGTTTAGAAGATGGGAAGACCTAAGGGCACTTGCCCAGAACACTTAAACTCAGCAAGAATCAACCTGAGTCATAAGCTATCAATGCCAGCTACACAGGAGGGTCCTGGCTGAATAGCCACACTTGCTGGGACTGCAGCAATTTATATCACTCAAAGCACAAAAAGTGTACCTGAAGATGGGAGCTTAAATTAATTAATTAGTTCATATAGTAGCCATTTATCAAACAACTTCTTTGTGCCAGGACTTGAGCGTATGAAGGGCTCCATCCCAAACAACTTGCACTTGCCACCCCTGTGCTTCTGCCCTTTTCAGTCTGCCTGGGACATGAGGTGGGTGTGAAGGCACCAAACCATGAGTCAGAAAACCTAGGTTTTAAGGCCCATTTCAATTTCTCACTTAGGTTACAGGGCCTCAGTTTTCACATTTGCAGAATAAGGTGAGTTTTGCCTTTCCGGACCACCTCACAGAGGGTTTTGGATTCAATGAGCATATTTATAATAATGCTTTATTAAATGTGAGAAAATTACAAATATTAGATATTATTATTACTTTCTGCATTTCTCTGCTTATTGAAGTCCCACCTGAGACAGCTCATACCCAAGTCACCTACGCACAATAACATATGACTTTCTTCTTACATTTTTGAAGTGTTCTCGAGCTGCTCTGGCTAGAAATGCTTTCTTCTTTCCCTAAACATGTATTACAGTGTTTAACACATTTGCTATGAACCATGTGCTATGTAATGAATTTCTGATATGAATACTTGTATTGTACTAAAAGATAATAGTGTTGATATTTATGTTGTCAATTTTTTTAAATGATTCCTTATGTCTCCCTGCTCATAATATAAGTTTCTTAAGGAGATGCATTAAGAAGTACCTTTCACATAAATTAGGCATTTAATAAATATTTGTAGATTATTGATTACTGAAATTATACATATTTGTTAAACATTAGAAAACATGGCCACAATATTTCACAGCTCCTTCCATCAAGAGGTAAAATCTATTTTCCCACATGAGGATTACAATAGGCTGCTCAAATGGCCTTGTCAGAGGGTGCAATGTTAGCCATAAGAATGGAGACAAACTGTTCCAATTTCTGTGCAGCTTGTTTCGCGGATTCCAGAACTTCATCATGAGTAGTCTTCTCTAAGCTTTCATAACTTGTAATAACCTTGTCAGTGATGAGAGAGAATCCAAAAACTCGAAGTCCACAGTGCCGTGCAACTATAACTTCTGGTACTGTACTCATGCCTGATGGGGAGAAAGAGGGAAATGAATTGTTGAGATTGGCAAATGACTCCTCCTCTTCCTTTAGCCTCCCCTCCATTCATTAACAGGTCACAATATTGAATCTCAAATTCTCTTCCCCTAAAATCCAAAGAACCAGCCGAATTATTAGGTGGCACTATCAGTGTTCTGTACTGCTTAATATATTAAGTGGGACCTCAAAGAGCCTAAATGTTTCTCATAAATATTATTAATGCAATGTTCATTCTATTCACTTGCGGTAATTTTAAATTGAGTTCCAATGACTCAGTGCCCTCTTCGAGCCAGAATGACAGAAAGTGCCATTAATGATATTTGTTAGAAACAATCATTGAGTCATGGACAGGTCAGTAGCATTGACTGCATCTTTCATGGTAAACTTTATCTGCAGCTGTTGTTAAAGCCATTGGTGTTCAGTGCGAAAGTCTGATACTATAAAAATAAATAAATAATTAAGAAACATTTTATAAATTTAAAAAATAAACCTTGCAACTTTAGTATCCCTTAGAAGTCAGCTTACTTAACTCTTCCCTTAAATAGGATCCTCTCTATCTGTAATCTCTTCCTCCTCCTTATCCCTATTTACCAGATCCCTCTGTCTTTTTTTTTTTTTTAATCATCATTTTATTGAGATATATTCACATACCACGCAGTCATACAAAACAAATTGTACTTTCGATTGTTTACAGTACCATTACATAGTTGTACATTCATCACCTAAATCAATCCCTGACACCTTCATTAGCACACACACAAAAATAACAAGAATAATAATTAGAGTGAAAAAGAGCAATTGAAGTAAAAAAGAACACTGGGTACCTTTGTCTGTTTGTTTGCTTCCCCTACTTTTCTACACATCCATCCATAAACTAGACAAAGTGGAGTTTGGTTCTTATGGCATTCCCAATCCCACTGTCACCCCTCATAAGCTACATTTTTATACAACTGTCTTCGAGATTCATGGGTTCTGGGTTGTAGTTTAATAGTTTCAGGTATCCACCACCAGCTACCCCAATTCTTTAGAACCTAAAAAAGGTTGTCTAAAGTGTGCGTAAGAGTGCCCACCAGAGTGATCTCTCAGCTCGTTTTGGAATCTCTCTGCCACTGAAGCTTATTTCATTTCCTTTCACATCCCCCCCCTTTTGGTCAAGAAGATGTTCTCCATCCCACGATGCCGGGTCTACATTCCTCCCCGGGAGTCATATTCCACGTTGCCAGGGAGATTCACTTCCCTGGGTGTCTGATCCCACGTAGGGGGGAGGGCAGTGATTTCACCTTTCAAGTTGGCTTAGCCAGAGAGAGAGGGCCACATCTGAGCAACAAAGAGGCATTCAGGAGGAGACTCTTAGGCACAAATACAGGGAGGCCTAGCCTCTCCTTTGCAGCAACCGTCTTCCCAAGGGTAAAACTTATGGTAGAGGGCTCAACCCATCAAACCACCAGTCCCCTATGTCTGTGGTCATGTTAGCAACCATGGAGGTGGGGTAGGCGAATACCCCTGCATTCTCCACAGGCTCCTCAAGGGGGCACTACATCTTTTTTTTTTTCCTTGTTTGTCTTTTTTCTCTTTTTTTTTTTTTTAACTTTCCCTTCTTTTTTAAATCAACTGTATGAAAAAAAAAGTTAAAAAGAAAACAAACATACAATAAAAGAACATTTCAAAGAGACCATAACAAGGGAGTAAGAAAAAGACAACTAACCTAAGATAACTGCTTAACTTCCAACATGTTCCTACTTTACCCCAAGAAAGTTACATAATATAGCAACATTTCAGTGAACTTGTTCCTACTACATCCATCAGAAATTAACAGACCATAGTCATTTCTGGGCATCCCCAGAACGTTAAATAGCTTATCTGTTCTTCTTGGATTATTGTTCCCCCTTCCTTAATTGCTCTCTACTGCTAGTTCCCCTACATTCTACATTATAAACCATTTGTTTTACATTTTTCAAAGTTCACATTAGTGGTAGCATATAATATTTCTCTTTTTGTGCCTGGCTTATTTCGCTCAGCATTATGTCTTCAAGGTTCATCCATGTTGTCATATGTTTCACCAGATCGTTCCTTCTTACTGCCGCGTAGTATTCCATCGTGTGTATATACCACATTTTATTTATCCACTCATCTGTTGAAGGACATTTGGGTTGTTTCCATCTCTTGGCAATTGTGAATAATGCTGCTATGAACATTGGTGTGCAGATATCTGTTCGTGTCACTGCTTTCCGATCTTCCGGGTATATACCGAGAAGTGCAATCGCTGGATCAAATGGTAGCTCTATATCTAGTTTTCTAAGGAACTGCCAGACTGACTTTCAGAGTGGCTGAACCATTATACAGTCCCACCAACAATGAATAAGAGTTCCAATTTCTCCACATCCCCTCCAGCATTTGTAGTTTCCTGTTTGTTTAATGGCAGCCATTCTAACCGGTGTTAGATGGTATCTCATTGTGGTCTTAATTTGCATCTCTCTAATAGCTAGTGAAGCTGAACATTTTTTCATGTGTTTCTTGGCCATTTGTATTTCCTCTTCAGAGAACTGTCTTTTCATATCTTTTGCCCATTTTATAATTGGGCTGTCTGTACTATTGTCATTGAGTTGTAGGATTTCTTTGTATATGCAAGATATCAGTCTTTTGTCAGATACATGGTTTCCAAAAATTTTTTCCCATTGAGTTGGCTGCCTCTTTACCTTTTTGAGAAATTCCTTTGAGGTGCAGAAACTTCTAAGCTTGAGGAGTTCCCATTTATCTATTTTCTCTTTTGTTGCTTGTGCTTTGGGTGTAAAGTCTAGGAAGTGGCCTCCTAATACAAGGTCTTGAAGAAGTTTTCCTACATTATCTTCTAGGAGTTTTATGGTACTTTCTTTTATATTGAGATCTTTGGTCCATTTTGAGTTAATTTTTGTGTAGGGGGTGAGGTAGGGGTCCTCTTTCATTCTTTTGGATATGGATATCCAACTCTCCCAGCCCCATTTGTTGAAAAGACCATTGTGGCTCAGTTCGGTGACTCTGGGGGCCTTATCAAAGATCAGTCAGCCATAGATCTGAGGGTCTATCTCTGAATTCTCAATTCGATTCCATTGATCTATATGTCTATCTTTGTGCCAGTACCATGCTGTTTTGGCAACTGTGGCTTTATAATAAGCTTCAAAGTCAGGGAGTGTAAGTCCTCCCACTTCGTTTTTCTTTTTTAGAGTGTCTTTAGCAATTCGAGGCATCTTCCCTTTCCAAATAAATTTGATAACTAGCTTTTCCAAGTCTGCAAAGTAGGTTGTTGGAATTTTGATTGGGATTGCATTGAATCTGTAGATGAGTTTGGGTAGGATTGACATCTTAATGACATTTAGCCTTCCTATCCATGAACATGGAATATTTTTCCATCTTTTAAGGTCCCCTTCTATTTCTTTTAGTAGAGTTATGTAGTTTCCTTTGTATAGGTCTTTTACATCTTTGGTTAAGTATATTCCTAGGTACTTGATTTTTTTCGTTGCTATTGAAAATGGTATCTTTTTCTTGAGTGTCTCTTCAGTTTGTTCATTTCTACCATATAGAAACATTACTGACTTATGTGCATTAATCTTGTATCCCGCTACTTTGCTAAATTTGTTTATTAGCTCTAGTAGGTGTATCGTTGATTTCTCAGGGTTTTCTAGATATAAGATCATATCATCTGCAAACAATGACAGTTTTACTTCTTCTTTTCCAATTTGGATGCCTTTTATTTCTTTGTCTTGCCGGATTGCCCTGGCTAGCAATTCCAGCACAATGTTGAATAACAGTGGTGACAGCGGGCATCCTTGTCTTGTTCCTGATCTTAGAGGGAAGGCTTTCAGTCTCTCACCATTGAGTACTATGCTGGCTGTGGGTTTTTCATATATGCTCTTTATCATGTTGAGGAAGTTTCCTTCAATTCCTACCTTTTGAAGTGTTTTTATCAAAAAGGGATGTTGGATTTTGTCAAATGCTTTTTCAGCATCTATTGAGATGATCAATTGATTTTTCCCTTTTGAGTTTTTAATGTGTTGTAATACATTGATTGTTTTTCTTATGTTGAACCATCCTTGCATGCCTGGAATGAACCCCACTTGGTCATGGTGTATGATTTTTTTAATGTGTCTTTGGATTCGATTTGCAAGTATTTTGTTGAGGATTTTTGCATCTATATTCATTAGGGAGATTGGCCGGTAGTTTTCCTTTTTTGTAGCATCTTTGCCTGGTTTTGGTATTAGATTGATGTTAGCTTCATAAAATGAGTTAGGTAGTGTTCCATTTTTTTCAATGTTTTGAAAGAGTTTGAGTAAGATTGGTGTCAGTTCTTTCTGGAAAGTTTGGTAGAATTCCCCTGTGAAGCCATCTGGCCCTGGGCATTTATTTGTGGGAAGATTTTTGATGACTGATTGGATCTCTTTGCTTGTGATGGGTTGGTTGAGGTCTTCTATTTCTTCTCTGGTCAGTCTAGGTTGTTCATATGTTTCCAGGAAATTGTCCATTTCTTCTACATTATCCAGTTTGTTGCCATACAGTTGTTCATAATATCCTCTTATAATTTTTTTAATTTCTTCAGGATCTGCAGTTATGTCACCTTTTTCATTCATTATTTTGTTTATATGGGTCTTCTCTCTTTTTGATTTTGTCAGTCTAGCTAGGGGCTTGTCAATCTTGTTGATCTTCTCAAAGAACCAACTTTTGGTGATATTTATCCTTTCTATTGTTTTTTTGTTCTCTATGTCATTTATTTCTGCTTTAATCCTTGTTATTTCTTTTCTTGTACTTGGTTTAGGATTGGTTTGCTGTTCATTTTCTAGCTTCTTCAGTTGATCCATTAGTTCTTTGATTTTGGCTCTTTCTTCCTTTTTAATATCTGCGTTTAGTGCTATAAATTTCCCCCTTAGCACTGCTTTTGCTGCATCCCATAGGTTTTGGTATGTTGTGTTCTCATTTTCATTCGTCTCTATATATTTAGCAATTTCTCTTGCTATTTCTTCTTTAATCCACTGATTGTTTAGGAGTGTGTTGTTTAACCTCCAGGTATTTGTGAATTTTCTAAGTCTCTGATGGTTATTGACTTCTAATTGTATTCCATTGTGGTCAGAGAATGTGCTTTGAATAATTTCAATCTTTTTAAATTTATTGAGCCTTGTTTTATGTCCCAGCATATGATCTATTCTGGAGAAGGTTCCGTGAGCACTAGAAAAGTATGTGTATCCTGGTGATTTGGGATGTAATGTCCTGTAGATGTCTGTTAAATCTAATTCATTTATCAGATTGTTTAGGTTTTCAATTTCCTTATTGGTCTTCTGTCTGGTTGATCTATCTATAGGAGAGAGTGATGTGTTGAAGTCTCCCACAATTATTGTGGAAACATCAATTGCTTCCTTTAGTTTTGCCAGTGTTTCTCTCATGTATTTTGTGGCACCTTGATTGGGTGCATAGACATTTACGATTGTTATTTCTTCTTGCTGAATTGCCCCTTTTATTAGTATGTAGTGGCCTTCTTTGTCTCTCAAAACATCCCTGCATTTGAAGTCTATTTTATCTGAGATTAATATTGCTACACCTGCTTTCTTTTGGCTGTAGCTTGCATGAAATATTTTTTTCCATCCTTTCACTTTCAGTTTCTTTGTGTCCCTGTGTCTAAGATGAGTCTCTTGTATGCAACATATTGATGGTTCATTTTTTTTGATCCATTCTGCGAATCTATATCTTTTAATTGGGGAGTTTAATCCATTTACATTCAACGTTAAAACCGTGAAGGCATTTCTTGAATCGGCCATCTTATCCTTTGGATTATGTTTGCCATATTTTTCCCTCTCTCTATTAATATCCTTTATTGTACCCATACTGAATCTCTTTAGTACTGAACCTTTCTCCAAGTCTCTCTGTCCTTTCTTTGTTTCTCTGTCTGTAGGGCTCCCTTTAGTATCTCCAGTAGGGCAGGTCTCTTGTTAGCAAATTCTCTCAGCATTTGTTTGTCTGTGAAAAATTTAAGCTCTCCCTCAAATTTGAAGGAGAGCTTTGCTGGATAAAGTATTCTTGGCTGGAAATTCCTCTCACTCAGAATTTTAAATATATCGTGCCACTGCCTTCTCGCCTCCATGGTGGCTGCTGAGTAGTCACTACTTAGTCATATGCTGTTTCCTTTGTATGTGGTGAATTACTTTTCTCTTGCTGCTTTCAGAACTTGCTCCTTCTCTTCTATGTTTGACAGTGTGATCAGTATATGTCTTGGAGTGGGTTTTTTTGGATTTATTCTATTTGGAGTTCGCTGAGCATTTATGATTTGTGTATTTATGTTGTTTAGAAGATTTGGGAAGTTTTCCCCAACAATTTCTTTGAATACTCTTCCTAGACCTTTACCCTTTTCTTCCCCTTCTGGGACACCAATGAGTCTTATATTCGGACGTTTCATATTATCTATCATATCCCTGAGGTCCATTTCGAGTTTTTCAATTTTTTTCCCCATTCTTTCTTTTATGCTTTCATTTTCCATTCTGTCATCTTCCAGGTCACTGATTCGTTGTTCAACTTCCTCTAGTCTTGTACTATGAGTGTCCAGAATCTTTTTAATTTGGTCAACAGTTTCTTTAATTTCCATAAGATCATCCATTTTTTTATTTAGTCTTGCAATGTCTTCTTTATGCTCTTCTAGGGTCTTCTTGATTTCCTTCATATCCCGTACTATGGTCTCATTGTTCATCTTTAGTTCTTTGAGTAGCTGCTCTAGGTGCTGTGTCTCTTCTGGTCTTTTGATTTGGGTGCTTGGGCTTGGGTTATCCATATCGTCTGTTTTTTCATATGCTTTATAATTTTCTGTTGTTTTTGGCCTCGTGGCATTTGCTGAACTTG
Organism: Choloepus didactylus; assembly: GCF_015220235.1. Classification (NCBI taxonomy): domain Eukaryota; kingdom Metazoa; phylum Chordata; class Mammalia; order Pilosa; family Megalonychidae; genus Choloepus; species Choloepus didactylus. The sequence goes on along the minus strand of NC_051310.1, from coordinate 153,783,797 downwards.
ATAGGGTTCTTTTAGGGTTTGTAGACCAGTTGAAGTCCTTATCTCTAATTTATCAGATCTACAGCTTCGTGGAGTACACTTTCTCTAACTAACCAGCAGGTGGCGTCCACGAGCCACCTGTTCTCCACAAGCAAGATCTCCCCTGCTTAGCCTTTTTGGTGAGTGGGGGAGTGAGTCTTGTGGGGCCCAATTGGTGTACCAAGCTTGCGTGTGTAGTTGGTGTTGCCTGCCCTGTATGTGGGGCGTGTTTCTGGGCAGTCGGGGAGGGGGGGTGGCCCTAACAATCAAATCTCCCTGATGACCCTAGAGTTTTAAAGCTGCTGCAATAGTCTAATCCTTCAGTTCAGTCCTGTCACAGTTTGTCTCTGCCACTGACCCACAAGTCTTTGGTATTGGCGTATGGCTCCTGAGACTTGCAAGTGGGCCCCTCTTCCAGGCTGTGCACCCCGGGTCCTCTGTTGAGGGATGACTGTGCTATGTCACAGGTGAGTGCCATCCCCCCAGGGCAGTTCTGGGCTGCTGGGCTGTGTTGGGAGGCTCCCAGTCTGCTCAAATGATGGCTGAATGGGGCTCTGTTAATTCACACTGCTCCCCCTTCCCAGCTCTGGGACATTCAGCTGAGGTTGCAGGAAAGGCTAATGTCCACACCCAGTATTGTGGTGTGTGCCTGTTATTTGAAGCACTTCCATCACACTGGGTTGTCTGGGGCAGCTCTGGGCTATGGGGCTGGCGATGGGCAGGAGTGTTTCCTGTCCACCAGGATGGTGGCTGTGAGCGGACACCCCCCTTTTCTTGGGAAGTTGTGTTGTTTAATGAATTTTCTCAGCCACTGGATTATTGCCTTTTGTCTCAGAGCTCTCTTAGTTCTGCTCTTGACTTGACGTGCCCAAATTTGAATTCTTTGAAGCTGTCTGTATTGAGCTTCTTAGAGTAATTGTTTTAGAAAAAGCAAAAAGGATTTAAAAAAAAAAAAACAAAAAACGGCCCTCCTCAGAGATCTAATGGGTTATTGAAATGCTAATAGACAAAGCAACCAGGGCCATTAAGGAAAGGTGCACAGGGCAGAGAGATCAGCTTTGCTTCGGGATTTGCATATGCGCCTCAAGGCCTGATCTCCGCCCTTCCCCTTTCTGTGTTCACCAGAACTCCAAAAATCCTCTGCTTTTATTTTGGAGTTTTTCGTGTTGTTTTTTTTCTATGCCTGTCTCCTCTCTGCTGGGCTGGCTGCTCTCAGAGTCTCTGGTGTCTGGTCTCAGTCTATCTATGGTTGGAGTTTGAATCAGTAGAATGAGTTTCCGATAAGAGCAGCCACTGCAATTCTCCCTTCTCCTTCCCGGAGCTGACAGCCCCTCCTCCCCCGGGACTGAGCCTGGCAGGGAGGGGCGCGGGTCCCCTGGCCGCAAAAACTTACAGATTTCGCTGATCTCAGCAGTTCCATGTTTTCATGAGTGTTGTATGAAGTATGCCCAAAGACAGATTGCTCTGTGGTGTCCAGTCCACGCAGCTCCTGGCTTTTTACCTACTTTCCTGGAGGAGTAACTAAAACATACAGCTCACCAGTCTGCCATCTTGCCCCGCCTCTCCCCCTCTGTCTTTAAGACTCCAACCAAGTTCCCTTTCTTACCTACAGCGTCAGCCCCCAGGTTCAGCAGCAGATGAGACTCTGCAATGGTTCCAAAGTCAGGGCCTCCCACCATCACATACGTGCCTTCCTGTAGCTCTCGCTGCTCCCCCATTTGTTTCCAGGCACAGTGAGCCTTCTGCCTCAGATTGCAGTCATAAGCATCAGACACGGCAGGAAAACGAGGGCCAAACCTAGGGCACAGGTTGAAGGATCACTTCAGATTAATTGCATAGAGTTCTTTCCTGCCTCCTAAATAAATCCTTAAGCTCCACCCATCTATAAGCAAAGGGCAAGATACTGACCTTTCATCACTGGGGCCTCTGAGAGGGTTCTGGCCAGAGAAACCAAACATGTTGATATGATCACGGATCAGCATGATATCTCCAACCTCAAACTTGGGGTTAAGCCCTCCAGCTGCATTGGTGACCACTAGGGTGTCCACACCCATAAGCCGGAAAACCCTCACTGGGAACGTTACCTTAAAAGCAAAAGACCAGAAAGTTTCTTAACAATCTCACCACCCACCCACACAAATATGCAGTGATAGCTCACCATGTGGGCACACATCATGAACAAAGAGGAAGCAGGGAAATGAACAGCTATCCAGCCCAGGTAGCTAGGTAAAAAAATAAGATAGGCAGTCCTCTGGTCTTCCTGATTTACCTTCCAGAGCGGGTAGCCTTCATAAAAGTGGAATCTGCCCTGCATCACCACACAGGCTCGGCCATTCAGGAACCCAAACACCAGTCGTCCAGCGTGACCTGGTACTGTACACAAAAAAGAAAGGAAATGAATGGGATGATGCTTTCATCAACATATCCATTGAGTATCACCATGGCCATTCACTATGTTCAATACATGAATATATAATTAAGCAAAAAAACCACATAATTACCTCTGCCTTCAGAAAGATCAAGTCAGCTGAAGGAGATAGATATTATCATAATCACACAAGTATGTAAGTACAACATGAGATTAGAGCTATGGGGGGATAAGGATGTTCAATGGGGGAACATATATGAAAGGAAGAAAAACTTTTAAAACAAATTTCAAAAGAATGAGAAAGTCATGAATAAAACGTGAGTAAAAAATAGAGTAAGTGGCTAACAAAGAAGGGAATGCAATAATTATCGACTGGCAAAATTCTCAAAAGCTACATATTTCCTCACTCTAGAAATGGAGTTCAAAGGTCTACTCTGGCTTCCAAAAGACTAGACTAGTGAACGAGAGAAAAAGCAACTGGCTAAGTCCGGACCCTGGCTTGAATCTCCTCCCTTTAGAACAGAAAATAGTCCTTGTTGGGGCATGCAGGGCTTGGAAGTGCAAAGATAATGCTCCACATAGACATCTTCACCATTATTACCATTTTCCTTGTCTGTCAGTCTCCTCCAATAGACTTGGCCAGCCTCTCCCTTAGGGAGAGCCAAGAGAAACAAGTTGAAGGATACTCAGAGACAGAGGAGCTCATAAAAAACCAGTCATACAACAAAGGCAATATAGTTAGGAAAACCCAAGTAGAGTATAAAAAATAAATAGGTTGATAAATTTTATAAATTCCTTTACTTATCACAGTGAGAGAACTTCTCATTGGGGGTAGGAGTGGCAGATAGAGCCAACGCTGCCACTATGTCCCTAGAAGCCATGTCCTCTCTCTTCTATTTCCTTCTCCAACTCCCATTCTCACCTCCCTAGTCAGCTCTTACAGTCTTGCCCCAGAAGGTTTGAAAAATATTAAGTAAAATTCTTTGAACTCTCCAGGGAAAAGAGGAGGGGATATAAAAATCTGAGAAATTAATACATAAACCAAGAAGTTATCTACCTGAGAAATTAATGAGCAAACCAAATAAACTACCTTTGCGTTTTTATACTGGCCCTTATTTTAACTGACACTTTTGTAAATTTTAGCCTCAGGGCTTTCTGGGTGCTATTAGAATGCTAAGTGTTTAAAAACATTCTCCTTCTCAGACCTCTACTGTGCATAGGAGACATCCCACCTCCTCCTCCTTCTACAGGGTCAATCGGAATCAAGTCTTAGGTATTTATGTATTCTCTGCATGTCTGTAAAAAGATAGCACTCTGTGTGTTCATTTGTTGCTCTGTATCAGTTTGTGCCTTATCCTAGGACTGGAGCTACAGCTGGAGAAATGGGGAATGGCAGGAAGACATAGGACAGGGGAGGCTTGACTTTGTCCTGGAAGGTTTCAAACACTGCTTTTTCCCTTTAAGGTGCAGGCTGGGAGAAATGAGAGGGGTGTGTGCATATATGGTGAGGATGGAGGGGGACCACATTGAGGGAAGTGTTGTAGAGCTTTAAGGAGCTCTGAGTCACATAAACATAAGAAAGATGTCATCACGTAGTCCCACTGAGGCACACATGCCCTGTCTATTATAGAATCCATAATAGGCAAATTTCCTGCTAGTCATTCTGACTGTGGGCTTTTTTTCCCATCTTACAACATTTGCCACAGGAAGTCCAGGCACGAAAGCACTTGCCTTCACATATTAAGTTTCACAGAATCCCATCAATACCCTTCAGTTCCATCTCCCTCTTCCCCCTGCCTGTACCTGTGCTTTGAGGAAAGTTGGGTATCTCACTGTATTCAAAGGCCTGGGCCTGAGTTACTTTATCAGCCAGACCTCCTAGACCAGAGCCACAGATCACTGCCACTTGAGGTCGGTGCTCGGTGTGGGACAGAAGCCATTCTGCAGTGCTCTGATAATCTTCATATGTGAACCTAGGGAAGAAAAGAAAAATCAAGGTGAGTTGTGCTCCCACATACCAAGGGCATCACAGAGCAATGCCTAATGACTTTCAATGAAGGGGACAGAGAAGCTGCGGAAAGAGGAGGCTCCCTCTCTCACTAGAAGACACACTAGGCTCACCCACTCACCACTCTTTCTGAATTCTGCCCACAGTGAAGCGTGGCAGGGATGGGCTGTGAGAACACCTCAATATCTTGCGTGGAAGATGGCCTTTCACACAACCACTGCTAACTGTCTCAGAGGAAGGGAGAGGTTAGCCAAAAGGGGAAAATAACCACGCTCCTTGTAGCCATCTTCCCAGCAGGCTGGGAACACTCATCCCCTGCTCAGGCACCACAGCCCAGAGCCACACCAAAAAATCCAGTATGACAGGAACCGTTTCCAGCAACACACACCACACCACAGTATTGGGCATGGCAATAGACTTTCATGCACCCACAGCTAATTGTCCTGGAGCTGGGAAGGCGGAGCTGTGTGAAAAGGGGGAAATTAACACTCCCCATTCAGCTATCCTTACAGCAGGCTGGGAATAGCCCTACAGGCCCGGCGACCCAGAACTTCCCTTGAAGGACAGTGCGCACTTGTGACATAGCACAACCTTCCCTCAGCAGAGGCTCTAGAAGGGAACAGCTTGGAAAAGGGACCCACTTGGAAATCCCAGGGTCCGTACGCCAATTCTAAGGAGTTGTGGGTCAGCGGTGGAGACAATCTGTGGCAAGACTGAAATGAAGGCTTAGGCTCTTGCAACAGCCTTAAATCTCCAGGATCACCTAGGAGGTTTGATTATTAAAGCTGCCCTCCCTCCCTAACCACTCAGACACACGCCCCATATTCAGGGCAGACAGCACCAACAACAAACCGAAACTCAGTGCACAAATTGGACCCCACAGGAATCAGACCCCCACAAACCACAAAGACAAAGTTAGGGAGAACTGACTTGAGGGGAATAGGTGACTCGCGGATGCCATCTGCTGGTTAGTTAGAGAAAGTGTAAGCCATCAAGTTGTAGATCTGACAAAACAGAGATTAGCCTTTGAATAATTCTATATATCCTAAAACAACCCTATCAAGTAAAGCAAATGCCAAGAGGCCAAAAACAACAGAAAATTTTAAAGCATATGAAAAAACCAGATGATATGGATGCCCCAAGCCCAAAGAAGCAAATCAAAAGATCAGAGAAGACACAGTACTTAGAGCAATTAATCAAAGAACTAAAGACAAACAACAAGAACATGGCACAGGATATAAAGGACATGAAGAAGAGCATGGCACAAGATACAAAGGACATCAAGAAGACCCTAGAAAAGCATAAAGAAGAAATTGCAAGAGTAAATAAAAAAATAAATGATCTTATGGAAAAACAGGAACTGTTAACCAAATTAAAAAAATTCTGGATACTCATAGTAGAAGACTAGTGGAAGGTGAACAGTGGATCAGTGACCTCGAGGACCACAGAACGGAAAATGAAAGAACAAAAAAAAGAATGGGGAAAAAAATTTAAAAAAATGAAATGGACCTCAGGGATATGATCAAGATTAAAAAAAACATCCAAATATAAGACTCATTGGGGTCCCAGAAGGGGAAGAGAAGGGTGAAGGTCTAGAAAGAGTATTCAAAGAAATTGTTGGGAAAACTTCCCAAACTATCTACACAATATAAATACACAATGCATAAATTCCCAATGAACTCTGAATAGAATAAATCCAAAGAAACACACTCCCAGACATATTCTGATCAGACTGTCAAATACTGAAGAGAAGGAGCAAGTTCTGAAAGCAGCAAGAGAAAAGCAACTCACCACATACAAAGGAAACAACATAAGACTAAGTAGTGACTACTCAGCAGCCAACATGGAGGCGAGAAGGCAGTGACATGACCTATTTAAAATTCTGAAAGAGAAAAATTTCCAACCAAGAATATTTTATCCAGCAAACTCTCCTTAAAATTTGAGGGAGAGCTTAAATTTTTCACAGACAAACAAATGCTGAGAGATTTTGCTAATAAAAGACCTGCCCTACTTGAGATACTAAAGGGAGCCCTATGGACAGAGAAACAAAGAAAGGAGAGAGAGATATAGAGAAACATTCAGTACTAAAGAGATTCACTGTGGGTTCATTAAAGGACAATAAGAGAGTGAGGGAAAAAATATATCTGACAAACATAAACCAAAGGATAGGATGACTTATTTAATAAATGCCTTCACAGTAATAACATTAGATGTAAACGTATTAAACTCCCCAATCAAAAGATATAGATTAGCAGAATCGACCAAAAAATATGAACTATCAATATGTTGCATACAAGAGACTCATCATAGACACAGGGACACAAAGAAATTGAAAGTGAATGATGGAAAAAATATTTCATGAAAGCTACAACCAAAAGAAAGCAGGAGTAGCAATATTAATCACAGATAAAATACACTTTAAATGCAAGGATGCTATGAGAGTCAAAGAAGATCACTACATACTGATAAGAGGGGCAATTCAACAAGAAGAAATAATCAAAACTGTTTATGCACACAACCATGGGGCCACAAAATACATGAGACAAACACTGGCAAAACTAAAGGGAGCAATGGATGGTTCCATAATAATTATGGGAGACTTCAACATATCACTCTCTCCTATAGATAGATCAAACAGACAGAAGACCAATAAGGAAATTCATAACCTAAACAATCTGATAAATGTATTGGATTTAACAGACATATATAAAACATTACATCCCAACTCACGAGGACACACATTCTTCTCTAGTGATCATGGAACTTTCTCAAGAATAGACCATATTCTGGGACATAAAACAAGCCTCAATAAATTAAAAAAAAAAAACTGAAATTATTCAAAGCATATTCTCTGACCACAATGGAATACAATCACAAGTCAATAACTGTCAGAGACTTAGAAAATTCACAAACACCTGGAGGTTAAAAAATGAGAAGAGATGAAAACGTTCCCGGATAATCAAAAGGTGAGGGACTTCATCACCACTAGATGAGTCCTATAAGAAATGCTAAAGGAAATTGTGCAGGCTGAAAGGAAGGGACATTAAACAATTGACTGAAACTACATGAAGAAATAAAGATATCCAGTAAAGATCACCTGGTAAATATAAATACCAATACTACTGTATTTTTCATTTGTAACTCCACTATTTACTTCCTACAGGATCTAAATACATAAAGTGTAATTATAAATCAGTGGTTTTGGACTCAATGTAAACTATGTAATTTTTCACAGGAACTGCATAAAGGTGTGGAATGGAGGAGTATAGGAACATAGTTTATGTGTCCTATTGAAGTTAAGTTGGTATCAAAGAAAACAAGATTGTTATAGATTTAGGATGTTAAATTTAAGCCCCACAGTAAACACAAAGAAAGTATCAGAGAATATGATCATATAGGTGAAAAGTAGAGTATGGGTTATGAAAAGAGGGGGGGGGGGCAATGGGGAGTTAATAAGAAATGAGTGTAGGGTTTCTGTTTGGGGTGAGGGGAAATTTCTAGTAATGGATGGTGGGAAGTTGATGGCATTGCAACACTGTGAATGTGATTAATCCCAACAATTGGGATGCTTGGGAGGGGTTGGAATAGGAAGATTTATGCTGTATATATGTTTCCACAATTGAAAAAAAAGACACTCTAAATAGATAATGACAATTAAATGCCATAGATGATCCTGGATGAGATCTAAGAATAGAGGGAAAAAGGCTCAAAAGGACACACTTGGGACATAAGAAAAAAATAAAATACAGAATGTAAGCTTTATATCAATGTTAAATTTCCTGAATTTCATAACTACATTTAATATGATTACATAAATGAATATTCTTGTTCACAGGAAATGTATATGTGAATTATATTATTTGTTCAAGGATGTGTGCAACTTGCTCCCACATGTTCAGAAGACAGAGCAATAGATCATGGATAATAGACAGGAAGGGAAAGAAAGAAATAGTAAAGTGAAAAAATATTAAAGTTGGTAGATCTGGGTTTGGATGGAGGAGGGTTGGGTTAGGCTGGAGTTCTGTATATGGGGTTTGTATTATTTTTGCAACTGTCCTATAAATTTGAATTCATTTCAAAATAAAAAGTAAAAAAAAAAAAGTTAACAAAGTCTATGTTTCCAGTAGCAGCCTCAACTCCAGTGTTGCTACCACTGGCAGGTTTAATATCTCTCATAATGGCAAAGATTTAGAAAGCATAGATCAGAGTTGACAGAGTAGAGCAATGGAATAATCAAATCAAGTAGAATGAAGGTGATGGCTAGAAGGAAAGGGTAAGACAGCACTAAAAAAAATGGTTAAGACCTACTTTAGGGCAGAAAAAACCAATACAAGTCTTTTCAGTACCCTCCCCACCTCCCACCACCACACCAATCCACCACCCCCGAATACCCAAAATGTAATCAAGACTAATTACCTTCAGCACCTCCACAACGTGATCACTTTTGGACCCTCACCTAGCAGCTCCTCCCTCAGCCTATCTAAGGGCTAAGTTTTTTGATTGACAAAAAAACAAAGGGAACATTCATAGGAGATTTATGTGTCAATCCTAGTGCCCCTGGATCCTTATTTCTGGAATTCCCAGGCCACAAAGGACCCTGCCATATGAAATTGCAAGGGGTAACTCAAAACCAGAGAAGAGACTACACAAAAGAGAAGATACTATCCTTAAGGGTAGTTGTCAGAGGCTGGAGAAGGCTGCTTGCATAAGTTACTCAGCAGGAGTTTATACAAAATAAGTTCTGTGGCCCACCCCTAAAAATTCCCAATTCTGGAAAGAGGTCTCAGAATCTATATTTTATAGAAATGCTGCTACACTTGAAACAGAATTCTGTATTCTGTTTCCAAAGCCAGGTTTAGGAACTTCTGGTCTAGAGTTGAGAAGACTGCAATCTGGATTCTACTCTTAATTTTGTCTTTCAAAAATTCTTTCCTTGGGTATAAAGCAAGGAAATGTAACTATTCCCACCTATCTTAAAGGCTCAGTTTGAAAATGATTTTAAAACTTTCTAACAAGTTCCAAAAACCATTGCCTATTCCATACCTCACTTGAACTTTTCTCCTGCTTCTATCCCTGTCAGTGGTATTGTTCATGCCCACTCCCACCTTCCCTTCTCTTTGCCTACAGGGAGTTTAGAAGATGGGGAGACCTAAGGGCACTTGCCCAGAATGCCTACACTCAGCAAGAATAAACCTCAGGAAAGTAGCTGGGTAAAGGGCAGGTGAGAGGGCAATAGGGCTGGCCGGTAAAGGATAACTGAGAAGAGAAGCAATGAAGAGGCAAGGTAGGGCCAACAGAGAGAACTTCATCAAATAGCATCCCCAAGAGGTGCAAAGGAAATGAAAATGTTGGAAGCCAGTGGCCACTTGGTATATTTAGCCACAACTCAAAGGAGTTTCTCATCAGCCATCAGTTCCCCCAAAACACTCTGCATCCCTGGGCATCCAAAAGCCACAGTGATTCTAACTGCTGGAGACTTGGACTGAGTATTTGAGGACCAGAGCAGAGAGAAGGGTTTTCAAATGTGTGGATCTAGGCACCAAATGCTGCAGCTTTGCCTAGACTCTAGAATGCAAACCTGTGAAGGGCACACAGGGAGGCAACATTTTTTTCCTTGAGTTTAGGGTTGGGGGATATGCCTCCCTCCCAACAAACGCAAAAGACACACATAGGGGTTCATTTTACCCCTAGATTCCCCTTCCTGCTCAGGTGGCGTCACCCCTCCCTGCTCCATTTTCGCGCGCGCCCCAGACTGCGCTTACTTGGCCCGCTGCTCTGTCGCCTTACCCCAGGCACTGTGCTCCCTGCCGGGCCTCTCGAGCCAGCGTGCTCGTTCCCTCTCCTACCCCCTTGGAACTCGGAGTGCTGGATTCCCAGGTCTAGGTGGCACACCCGTTTCCCCTCCCCAGGAGCCTCTAAGGCCCGACGGGCTTGTTGCCCTTCTCACTCTTTCTCCATGGTCCCACCTGCGCCTTCTCGGTGAGCCGGCAGTAGTACACTCCGCTGCGTCGCTCTCGCTGGTTGTGGCTGGCACTGAGTGCACTGTTCCCTAGGGCGCTGGTTTATATCCTCAAGCCAGGGAATCCCCAGCCAATGACAGCCGAGCACGCAGCCTGCCCCATCTCCTTGGTGACACACCCTGATCCAATCCTGCAAGGCTGGGCTGCAAAACTAATGAGCTCCTCCTCCCGGTCGTAGACCCTTTCCCTCCCGGGGCACCCAGCCTGTAGGCACCACACTTAAAAGCTTTCCGCAGGGAGGGCTATGAATGAGGGGGCTGGAAGCCAGGAGAAGAGCCCCTGGAGGAGACAGATCCCTGCCTACTGTCTACGTGCAACTCCATTCCGGCTTATTACTGCAGCAAACCGTGAGAGATATCAAAAGAGAAAACTGCAAACTTTAGATGACACAATTCCAGAAAAAAATAAGTGGACAAGGGAGGCAGGAAGCAGTGGCAATAGTGCTGACCTGGAGGCTACAGGGTTTGGGAAAATACGGAGTTGAAATCCAGACTCAGAAGGGGAGAAGAAAAAGTTCTAGGGGCCAGAATTCCTGAGTTGTGGACATAGATGAAGCCGGTGCGGGTGGGAGGTGTCTCAGGTAATCCCTTGATTTAGTCAATGCTGGATCCAAGCAACACAGATAACTAGAGAACTCCTCCAAAGGTGAAAATTCCTGTAACAGAACACCACCATTTAATGACTTTCTAAGACTTCAGCTGTTTCTTCTCCCCACTTTTACAAGCTCAATCAACCTAACTTCAAACCACAAATGAATGACCCTGTTGCCTACTGAAATCCTCTTCCTTTTCCCTCTCATGAATTCTAGTTTTCCCTGTTTACCATTTAGTTGTCTGCTTTCCTACCCCATTTCTGTCTCATTCATTTAACAAATATTGATTGAGCACCAGCTATGTTCCAGAACTGTTCTGGAACTAGGAACAAAAGCATAAAGACAGACAGAGACCCTGGGATGATGGGGTGGGGACTGAAGGTGGGGGTGGGGCTGGGGTGCAGTGGCAACAGTTTGTATGAAGAACTGAGTCTAGTGCCCAATAATCACTATTTTTAATGTTATTATTACTTCCATTGTTATTATTACTATCCTTATTAATCCAGTAATTTTAGCAGAGGCAGCAATAGAAGGAACTAAGAATAAAGTTTTATCTTTGTAGTGAGACTGTGAAGCTTTGAAGCACTGAAAACATGATCTTAAATGATGGATAAGGTAAGACATAAGTGAAAATTTGCCCAAGGAACTGTCTATCAATAGGTGACTGCCGAAGGTTTTTAAAATACCTGAAATCCAACCCAGTTTTACCCAAAAGACAGGACTGGAATGTGATTATATCTCAGAAAGTTCAAACCTAATCAATTTCTTTTAACACATTCTGTCTAAAGCAAGAATATGCAAAGCAAAAGATGAGGATCTGGACTATATCTACAAAAGAGAAACTGGGGGCAGGCAAGGCTCAGCTTTAAGTAGTGTTTCTCCAGCATCATGTGGAGGAAGAGTATGACAGATATAAACATTTCAGTCACCAAAGAAATGTAGTTTTATGTGACAGGCAAGGAACGTTTACCAGGCCATACCTTGACTAGGTGACATAATCTTCAGAACTATTCAATATACTGTATTCTGAATTCAAATTCACATCCAACCTTCTAATGTCTTTAATCTCTTCTAAACCTCTCATCTCTTTGACTCTGTATTCACCAATAGCCCTGAGACAAGACAGCCCTATGAGGCCCAGCAGGCCTCCTCAGACCACATCAGTAGCTTGTAGTCTATCAAACAAGAGTGCCCAGGCTCCAATTTACATCAAACCTTCTCTCAGATCTCCATCCTATCCCTATCCTCTTTGTTTGTTTGCATCTATTACTGCTTTCTGCAGTTGCTTTTGATTCTCTAACAGCCACAGATTCAGCCATTGCACATCTGCATGTATCCACTGGACTGTGAACACTGGTATACAGCAGATATCAATAGCCAGATATATGAAATATCCATTATCTCTCTTTAGGCCCTCTTAAGCAAATCCTAATACCCTATTCATTTATCATCCCTTTGATCTGTTTTCAACCCCCCACTCCATAGGTTTCCAGTTTCTTAGTTCACAGTGTCCTTGGTAGCTCTGCGATTTTTTCACATAATTTTTTTTCAAGAACAGCGAAAAAAGGTTACTAATGAGATTATGTGCCTGTTGAGCACTGCACAACCCTCATTACCTGTGGTGTGCTGATTTTCACACTTAAAAGATCCTACCTTCTATCACAGAGACCTCTTGAAACCCAGCTTTGTAAAGATACATTGTCAACAAGAGGAATGGAGCACAATCTAATGTTCAAATAGTGAACTATCTTGAGGTAGTAGTTCCCATGGTGTACAAGACAAGTCAACTATTGCTGTGGTGCCCTTTTAATTTGAAATGTCCCATGGTGCCCCTGTGAGGTCTTACCTTGTTGCAGAGTTTGTGAACCATGGCCCCAGGTCTTCCATGACACCACCTTCCTGTATCTCTGTAGTATAAATGAGGGAGCTCTGCGATCAAATTAAGTGTGTAAACTCCTGCTACACATCTTGCCAGCTGTGTGATCCTAGAAGTAGTATATTTCTCACTATGCCTCAGTGTGCCAGTTTGAATGCATTATGTCCCCCAAAACGCCATTATATTTGATGTAATCTTGTGTGGGCAGATATATCAGTGTTGATTAGATTGTAAATCTTTGAGTGTTTCCATGGAGATGCACCCCACCCAACTGTGGGTGATGACTCTGATTGGATAGTATCCGTGGAGGTGTGGCTCCACCTATTCAGCAAGGGCCTTGATGAGTTTACTGGAGCACTATATAAGCTCAGACAGAAGTAGTGAGCTCTCTACAACCAAGAGGGACACTCTGAAGAATGCCAAAGAGCTGAGAGAGACGAGCTGCAGTTTGAAGACGGCCATTGAAAGCGGACTCTTGCTCTGGAGAAGCTGAGAGAGGACAAATGCCCCAAGAGCAACTGAGAGTGACATTTTGAAGAGGAGCTGAGGCCTAGAGAGGAATGTCCTGGGAGAAAGCCATTTTGAAACCAGAACTTGGAGCAGATGCCAGCCACGTGACTTACCAGCTAACAGAGGTTTTCCAGACACCCTTGGCCATCTTCCAGTGAAGGTACCAGATTGCTGATGCATTACTTTGGACATTTTATGGCCTTAAGACTGTAACTGTGTATCCAAATAACCCCCCTTAATAAAAGCCAGTCCATTTCTGGGGTTTTGCATGCTGGCAGCATTAGCAAACAAGAACACTCAGTTTATTCATATGTAAAATGGTGGTAATAATAGCATCTAAATTATATAAAATATCTAAGTGTTTAAATAAATGCCTGACATTGTAGTAAGCACACAGTAAATAATGGTTATTGTTGTTATTCCCAATTGTCTTTTTTCCGTTTTGATCTTTTTTCCACCCACCTAATCAGGAATTAGATACAAAGAAAAGCTGGATGTGCATCCAGCCCAACAGCACTGACTCTAATCCTTCATTGTTCAAAAGCCACTTGCCACATGTGGCCATTTAAATTTAAATTAATTAAAATTAAATAAAATAAAAATTCATTTCCTCAGTCACACCAGCCTCATTTCAAGTGCTAAATAGATACAACTGGCTAGTAGCTACCATACTGCATAGAACAGAAATATTTCCATCATTGCAAAAAGTTCTATTCCCCAGCATAGCTCTAATATTTTCTCTTTGGTGCTATACTTCTCTGCACATAAAAGAAGCTGGCACTCTGTTTTATTCTTTACCCTAGGGTAAGTTCATCCCAATAGCCAGGAACCAATCTCTGAGTTCTCATTACTACCTTCTGATTCATTCTCCTCTCTTCTGAGGGACTCCCTTGTCCAGGCCCACACTCAGTAACAAACCCATCCTCCACCCTCAAGGGCAAGAAGAACCTCACAATAGGAGGGGAAAGGAAAGCAGACTGGGCCTCTCAGGATCCTTCAGGTGAGGAGCCTATCTCATTCCTGTCCTCTCAACTGAGAGCTCATTACCGTTAGATCACAAGATAGATGTTCTCCTCTTTAAATTCCCACCCCTGCCACCAATAACCTTTGACCTTCCATTTTCTCCAATTCCTGAAATTGAAATATTATTTTAGATTTGATTTTTTTTCCTGTTAAAATAATCACTTTCAGTTTTCTTTTCTAAGTGTGAGGTTCCTATCTGTGCCTCACAGTGACAGGAACACAATTCCAATTATCATGGTTCCAGAAGACCACACCCAGGCAGACTGTACCTCAAAAGACAAAGAACTAAAGCACAGGAAGAGCATGAAACACAAATTACTGAAGCTAAGGGAGCAAAGGCTCAGTGTAATTCACGGAAATTAATCCCTTAAAACCTAACCATACAATCCCCAACCCCACCCAACTCTCCCCACTCTCCATACTAGCCTCATCTTGGTTAGCTTATTCTATGCATTACCTGAAATATTCATTGTCCAGGGAAAGGAGTAAAGGGACTGTGTTGTTTCCACAGTCAGAATATCATACCCAGGGAAACTTGATGATGGCAAAGTCCCACCTCAGAAAGAGCAATGAAGAAATAGGATGAGTGGAATGTGTGGAAAAAGAGAAATCAAACTGGGACACTGTGAGTCACAGAGGCCAGGCACATGTATTTCCCACCCCCTTCTCTGCCCATTCATGCACTGTACCTGTTACTGCTTATATGGAAGACTGAAGAAAAATGCATCCAGTTCTTTGCTACTTCCTTCCTTGTATCCTCCATAGCCTGAGTCTCTCAATCTAAGTGGAAAGACCTTAAAGCCTCACAAGTAAAATCAGGAAATGCTTAAGAGACCCAGGATGAAGAGTAATATTGAAAATCTTTGTCAATCAATCAAAAGCAATACCAGCCATAAGCTACCAACACCAGCTACACTGGAGGATCCTGGCTGAATATTCACACTTCCTGGGACTGCAGCAATTTATATCCCTCCTGACACCAAAAGTTTACCTGAACATGGGAGCTTAAGTTAATTAATTAGTTCATATAATAGCCGTTTATCAAGCAACTTCTTTGTGCCAGGACTTGAGCGTATGAAGGGCTCCATCCCAAACAACTTGCACTTGCCACCCCTGTGCTTCTGCCCTTTTCAGTCTGCCTAGGAGATGAGATGCGTGTGAAGGCACCAAACCATGAGTCAGAAAACCTAGATTTTTAGTCCCATTTCAATCTCTCCCTTAGGTTACAGGCCCTCAGTTTTCACATTTGCAGAATAAAGTTAGTTTTGCCTTTCCTGTCCACCTCACAGACGGTTTTGGATTCAAATGAGTATATTCATGAAAATGCTTTATTAAATGTGAGAAAATCACAAATATTAGATATTATTATTACTTTCTGCATTTCTCTGCTTATTGAAGTCTCGCTTGAGAGAACTCAAACACAAATCACCGATGCACAATAATATATGACTTTCTTCTTACATTTTTGAAGTGTTCTCAAGCTGCTGTGGCTAGAAATGATTTCTTCTTTCCCTAAACTTGTATTATACTGTTTAATTCATTTGCTATGAACCATATGATATGCAATGAATTTCTAGTATGAATACTTGTATTGTACTAAAAGATAACAGTGTTGATATTTTATGTTCAATTTTTTTACGATTCCTTATGTCTCCCTAGCCAGAAAATGTTTCCTAAGGAGATGCTCTAAGAAGTACCTTTCACATAAAGTAGGTATCTAATAAATATTTGTAGATTATTGATTACTGAAATTTTACCCATTTGTTATACATTGGAAAACATGGCCACAATATTTCACAGCTCCTTCCATCAAGAGGCAAAATCTATTTTTCCACATGCTTGAATCTGGGAAGGCCTTATGACTTGCGACGAACAACAACAGAATGTGGTAGAAATATTGTGCTCGTGCCAGAGCTCAGGTCTAATGATGCCTTGCAGCTTCTCCTGTCACCCTCTTAAGCCATCCCACTAACGAGTATATGCTATAAAGAAGCTCAGTGAAGTCATCACCCACAATTCCAAGACCTGTGAGTGAGGCCATCTTGGACCACTCACTTGCTTCTGGTCACCACCTGACAGTGCTCTCTTGAATGAGCCTAGATTCAGCAAAAGGACCACCCACCCAACCCACGGAATCATGACAAAAAATAAACCACTGTAAACAACTAGGTTTGGGGATTGTGTATTACATAGCAATAGATAACTGAAGACCAGAAGAGGTATTCCTCTTCCCCATGCTGATGAGGTTTTCTTGTAGCTCTCTTACTCTCCTTATTACAAATTATTTTGTTTTCTGGGCATATATCTTCTGATCACCACCAGACAGTAATGTCATTGAGAAAGATTTACTGATTACAGATTCTGCCTAAAGTACCCTACCCAGACCACTATATGTAATAGGTGTTTAGCAAAATGAGCATTAGCTCCTTCCAAAGCATATCAGAACTTGTGGTGGTTTGGAGCTATGTACCCCAGAAACACATGTTCTTGACGTTAATCCATTCCTGTAGCTGTGAACCCTTGTAAATAGGACCTTTTGATGAGGTTACCTCAGATAAGTTGTGGCCCAGGATGGGTCTTGATCCAATTACAAAGGATTTATAAGGAAGGTCACAGAGGGAAAAAAAGCCACAGAAGAAGCATCCAGAAGCTGAAAGTCAAGAGGACCCAGAAGAAAAGAGGGAGGCCAGGAGAGATGACCATGTGCATTGCCATGTGACAGAAAAGCCAGAACAAGGATCTTTGGCAGCCAGCCCCAGAATTCCAATCCTCAGGGAAAAAAGAATTGCCTTGCTTTAGACTCCTCCAAGCCTCAAAACCAAGAGCCAATAAACTCCCATTGGTTAGGCCAACCCATTGCACAGCACTTGCTTTACAAAGAGGAAACTAAAACAGAAGTCCAGTCCCAAAGGGATTTATTATAATGCAGTATCATCATAAGAGCACTTAGAGAGTCACTGCACTTCCCACACCAATTTGGGTGGAAGATGGTCTGGAATTAAAAGTGATCCACACCAAGACATATTCAGGATTTTTCCCTCATACTTTTCCTTCAGTGCCTCACATAGCTGTCAGAGAGGACTGTCTTCCTCTTGCTTAATGTTTCCTTCTCTAGCCACTTTCCCTATACATCCATATATTTAACCTTTAACAAAAACATTACTAAGAACCCAGCCTATTAAAAAAAATAAGCCATTCCATTTATCCATCCACCCAGGTTCCTTTGTACTCTATTCAATTCTCCATCTCTCTCTCCACCTTTTCATAAAGATAAAAGCAGATTAAAATGAGTATCAACCTCACTTTTGGTGAGTGTGTTGGCAGTCACAAAAGGACAGTTTGGGGGATGTATGTATAACCAGGGTGTGACTAATGAACCCTACTCCAACACCAGAGTGAATGCTTGGACATCTGTGTGCCAGTAACAAAAGAGAGAGTAGCAGTCTGGGTAGTCCTTCTGTCAGGCTATACCTCCTCTCCATTTTATATCCAGAGGTTCCCTCATTCTTTTAAGTGTCTGTAGTGTGGCTCTTATCTGTGAGACCTAACTGGCACAAGGACACTAGCTTCTAATTAGAAGAGGCCTGGGAAAACTGGATCTAAAATTCAGAACACAGGTAAACTCTCCAGCCCCTGTAATAGCCACAAGGGCTACTACAAACATTATTGAATATTTGGGACAGGCTGCCCTTTCCTCAGTGTTTACGCTCAGTGGAGAGGCTTCTAGCTACACTGCTCATGGTCCTCAGTGTCATTTGTTTTTTCATTTCCTTCTTGCCTCCCATATATAAGGCAGTCACAATTTGGCCTATGACTTAGGAAAAACCTAGTTGTGCTTCAGGGTCCCATAAAGACCACATGAGGTTGCTGGGGATGTAAGGGGGGTGGGGGGTACTGTACCCAAAGATTGGGTTCAGAGCTCACTGATAGACTCTTAGGTCTTGCTTTGGTTTCTGGGAAGGGGAGGGGCAGAGCCCTCATCTGAAGGATTTTCAGGAAAAGGCAGTCTTCCCAGGATTATTCTCTGTCAAGGATCCCCTACACCTAATAGACCTGAGCTGAATATGTTACCGTTCTTAGCAATCAGATGCTTCCCAACAGCATAAACTAAGAACCATCTTCCTTTGACCTCCTAGGTAACCAGGGTGAGGCATCTTTTTAAGACACACTAAGTAGAATTTGCCTACCTCCTCTCCTATGGCAATGGGGATTTTTCCAACCTGTACCTGCTCAACTAAGGCAGACTATTTCAGTAACACTGGAAAAAAAAAAAAAAAGACCTTTTCAAGGAAGTGATCCATTTTTATCCTATCATCCATCATTAATCCCAGAATCATAGTCTATCCAGCTACACTTACACAATTAAGGAATACCACTTAAATAATTCTTCCCAGAACAAGGAGCCTTCTACCTTGACTGTCTGTCCCTTCTCTACCCTGAAACATCCAACAAAGGCCAAACAACAAAGAGGAAATAATTGCCTTCTACTGAGATGGGGGAACCCTACAGAATTAACCTGTTTGGATACTCATTTAATAGGGCATCTTCATTGGTTTGGAAAGGAGTAGTCTTGGCTACTCCACCTTGCAAGTTGAGTATGGATGAATATGGATGGACAGGAGAGTGGGTAGTTGGTTGACTGTTTAAATAACTATCTTGGCTGTAAGGTCTTTTTCAACACTTATCAGAACAACCTTATGCATCAGCAGCCTCGTGACTGGAGGTAAACTTGAGACAAGTCTAAAGTCATCTGTGCCAAGCAAGATGACTGTAATATCTTCAGACTTGATTCCTTCAACTAAAAACATTTGTGGCATATGTGCCACGGATTTGGAGGGGTGATAAATTGAATGAAAAGATATTTCCTTCTAGTGGTGGAGATAGATTCATAAAAAGGTAATTTCATAATTTAATGAGAGCGGAGGTGGGGGCGGGGGGAGGTGTTGGAGGGTTTAGTGACAGATTCCTGGAAAAGCCAATCTTGTGTCATGTTCCAGAACTGACTCCAGCGAGAGAGGTTAAGGGTGATGACTTAAACGTTTTAATCCATTTCCTCCTGGGTCATCTTTACACTTATTTTTTCAAGTATTTCTTTGGGTAGAGCGGCTTTCGCCGGCACTCCTACCATTCCTCAGAACTTCCGAGTTCCGCAGCAAGTCCAAACTCCTCACTCTTTAATTGCCCTCATTGGAGACGCATAAGCCACGCCCCCATGCTCTGGCGCTCAATTAGGGCCAATAAGGTTGCGCAACAACGATCACAGGATGGGGGAAAGGAAGTTGCCAGCCAATGAGAGGTCAATTATAACCACAAAGGGAGAGAAAAATCTTTTAGCGGAGTGTTTGGACCAATGAAAAGCAGACTGGGCCATGTGTGGGCACGCAACACGGTTGGCCCAACTTTCCTGAGACACATGACAAGGGCTACAGAAGCAGCCTACCGCACCCTCCTGGTCTGGAGGTAGCACAAAGGCCCACGCTCATTTCTGTGTGTAATAACAGAAGTAAAATAAGAATATGCATTTGTATTTGTTTATATTTGTAATACTTCCTAGAAGAATACACAACAAACTGATAAAAGTGGTTGCAAGTAGGGTGGGGAAAGGAACCGTAGGTAGGGGACAGAATGGAGATGAGACTTTTCACTGTTTACGTTTATGTTGTTCCATCTACTTACTGATGGAAATATCTATTTCATCATTGATTCATGGATGTGTGAATTCCTTTTAATAGCAACAAAAAGATAGGGTATCTAGGATGTAGGGAAGCACAAGAGATCTGAAATCTTTATTTTTAAAACTGTAAATATAAAACTAAAATATAAAACTATACAAAATATAAATATATAAACAAAAATATAAAAAGTTTACAAAATTGGAGATATCTACTATGATCCTGGTTGGAAACTGGGAAGAGCTTGAATTATACCAAATAAATTTATATAAACCTATGAAATTTTCACTTAGAATTCCTAAAGGATTTTTTAGGGATTTGTTAAAGTGATTTTGAAAAACATATCAAGAACATCTCAACTACTTTTTTAAGCTTGGCAAGGGGAAAAGAGAAGTTGCCCTAGTAGAAATTAAATCTTACTGTGAAATTATGAAAGTTAAAACAGTATGGTTGTTAGTGGCTCAAGATTCAACACACAAGCCAATGAAATGAAATTGCTAGCCCTGAAACAGGCTATAGTATCTACAATAATATATAATGAAAAAAAGCATTAAATACCAATGAGGAAAGGAAGTGTTGCTCAATTAAACAGTCTTGGGAAAACTGGCCAATAACTGGGACACTGAGGGTGGGGGTGGGAATCTCATACCTAACTAAGCTAAAATAAATTAAAAGCATGTCCTCGCAGAAACAGTTAGGCTAGTGCTTGCTTCGACAGGCAAGTGGGTACCATTACATGGCCAAGTTAACTCAGGAACTTAACCATCACAGGAAGGTAAGTGAATTGCCAAAGGAAAGATGGTTTGAAAGGCTTTCTGTCTAAAATATCTCCTCCATATTGTACCATGAATAATTGAAATGTCACCACTATTGGAGGCTTATCCAGCACTGTTCTTTCTCAACAGACCTGCGAGAGTAATGTGGTAGATTAATATCAAACATGCCAGTCAGCTGAATGCAAGTTGATAAGCAAACATAATAGTACAGTGAGCCAACCAAGGGCAATGGCTGGATAGCAGGGAGGTTTTGACCAAGCAGAAATGAACAGAAAAAACAGCTGCCAGAAAATGAAGCAGTGAAAGGAAAGCTACTCAGGGAGAAGCAGTCAGTTATGAACCAACTTCATAGGTTTACCTGGGAGTGGCAGGAATCTAATCAGCAGTGGGGTGGATGGCAGAAGAGAAAGGGGGATTCACTACCACATTGTCAGGAGTGGAGGAGTATGGTTACCAATAATTATGATAGAGGTTAAGAGGTTAGAGAAGAATGGGGGAGAGAAAGAAAGCAAGAGTATGATTAGTGCCTTAACTAGGAAGTGGCAACGAAGGAGCTAAAGCTGAGATCAGTGAACTAATTTCGATAATCATGGGAGAGCAGACAGGGAGTGAAGAAATTAGCAGTTAAGGAACAGAGGTAAGACTGGGCTGAGGGAAGTGGCATCATCATGTGCCAGAAGTTAGCCCTTCCTTTCTCCCTTATCATCTTCCCTACCCATGTTCATCATTTTGCTTTTCCTTCATTCATCCTCTCCTCACCACATTCATTTAAGTTCTTAGCTTCTTGTCTGAGTACCAGATGGTTGCACAGATGTGGTCTCACAGCTTTTCATGCGAATCATGGCCTGTGACCCCAGACTCATCCCAAGTTACATAAAAAAATAAAAAAAAATTATTTATTATACAGCTTTCTCTTTATTTTTAAAAAATGGCACTAAAGCCTAAGATATTTTTGTCTGGTCATTTTGTGGCCCCCAATGCTAAAGGGGTGGCAGAGCTGAGTCCCCAGGAATGTAAGAGCGTGGATTTAAAGTTAGTAGCAGTCACAGGGCCAAGTTTGAAGGCTCAAGTGAAATCATGGGCATATCCTCCGACATGTTGTAGGGCATGGGCTCCTGCTCTGGGGGATCAACAAGAGTGAGAACTCTTTTGAGAAGATAACTGACAGGATCTGGCACCAAAAGTGTCTGGTATAAGAAGCGGGGAAGGTGAAAGATAGTGATCCTCCTCTCCTTTCTGCTACTATTAAAGGGCAGACGCAGGTGTCCCCAACAAAGTAGCAGCTAGTTAGATCCCATAGTGGAGAGGCTGGCCGGACGACTTCCAGGCTGCTTAAATGGCCTTATCAGAGGGTGGAATGGTAGCCATAAGAATGGACACAAACTGTTCCAATTTCTGTGCAGCTTGTTTCCCGGATTGCAGTACTTCCTCATGATTAGCCTTCTCTAAGCTCTCATAACTCATAATAACCTTGTTAGTGATGAGAGAAAAGCCAAAAACTCGAAGTCCACAGTGCCGTGCAACTATAACTTCTGGTACTGTGCTCATGCCTGATGGGGAGAAAGAGGGAAATGAATTGTTGAGATTGGCAAATGACTCTTCCTCTTCCTTTAGCCTCCCATCCATTCATTAACAGCAGAGAATATTAAATCTCAAATTCTCTTCCCATAAAATGCAAAAAACCAGCTGAATTATTATATGGCACTTTCACTGTTCTGTACTGCTTAATATATTAAGTGGGACTTCAAAGGGCCTAAATACTTCTCATAAATATTATCAATGCAATGCTCATTCTATTCACTTCTGGTAATTTTAAATTGAGTTCCAATGACTCAGTGCCCTCCTGAAGCCAGAATGACAGAAAGGGGCCATAATGACATTTGTTAGCATAATCCTTAAAAACAGTCATTGAGTCATGGACAGGTCATTAGCATTGACTGCATCTTTCACAGTAAACTTTATCTGCAGCTGTTGTAAAAGCCTTTGGTGTTAAGTTCAAAAGTTTGATACTATAAAAATAAATAATTAAGGTACATTTTCTAAATTAAAAAGAAAAAAACCTTGCCACTTTAGTATCCCTTAGAAGTCAGCTTAGTTCACTCTTCCTTTAAATCAGATCCTCTCTATCCATAATCTCTTCCTTCTCCCTATCCCTATTTACCAGGTCCCTCCGTCTTTAAGCCTCTAGCCAAGTTCCCTTTCTTACCTACAGTGTCAGCCCCCAGGTTCAGCAGCAGATGACACTCTGCAATGGTTTCAAAGTTGGGGCCTCCTGCCATCACATAGGTGCCTTCCTGTAGCTCTCGCTGCTCCCCCATTTGCTTCCAGGCACAGTGAGCCTTCTGCCTCAGATTGTGGTCATAAGCATCAGACATGGCAGGAAAACGAGGGCCAAACCTAGGGCACAGGTTGAAGGATCACTTCAGATTAATTGCATAGAGTTCTTTCCTGCCTCTGAAATAAATCCTTAAGCTCCACCCATCTAATAAACAAAGGGCAAGATACTGACCTTTCATCATTGGGGCCTCTGAGAGGGCTCTGGCCAGAGAAACCAAGCATGTTTATATGATCACGGATCAGCATGATATCTCCAACCTCAAACCTGGGGTTAAGCCCTCCAGCTGCATTGGTGACCACTAGGGTGTCCACACCCATAAGCCGGAAAACCCTCACTGGGAACGTTACCTTAAAAGCAAAAGACCAGAAAGGTTTCTTAATCTCACCAAAACACCCACGCAAATCTGCAATGATAGCTCCCCATGTAGCCATAAAGAAGAGGAAGGAGAGAATCCAAACTCTATCCAGCCCAGGTAGCTAGGTAAAAAAGTAACATAGCTAGTCCACAGGTCTTCCTGATTTACCTTCCAGAGTGGGTAGCCTTCATAAAAGTGGAATCTGCCCTGCATCACCACACAGGCTCGGCCATTCAGGAACCCAAACACCAGTCGTCCAGCGTGACCTGGTACTGTACACAAAAAAAAAGGGAAATGAAAGAGATGATGTTTTCATCAACACATCCATTGAGTATCACCATGGGATTCACGGTGTTCAATACGTGAGTATATAATTAAGCAAAAACAAAACATTATGATCTCTGCCTTCGTACAGGTAAGTATGTAAGTACAACATGAGATTAGAGCTATGGGGGGATAAGGATGTTCAATGGGGGAGCATATGTCAAAGGAAGGAAAAGATTTTAAAACAAATTTCAAAAGAATGAGAAAGTCATGAATAAAATGTGAGTAAAAAATAGAGTAAGTGGCTAACAAAGAAGGGAATGCAATAATTATAGACTGGCAAAATTCTCAAAAGCTACATATTTCCTCACTCTAGAAATGGAGTTCAAAGGTCTACTCTGGCTTCCAAAAGACTAGGCTAGTGAACGAGAGAAAAAGCAGCTGGCTAAGTCTGGACCCTGGCTTGAATCTCCTCCCTTTAGAACAGAAAATAGTCCTTGTTGGGGCATGCAGGGCTTGGAAGTGCAAAGATAATGCTCCACATAGACATCTTCACCATTATTACCATTTTCCTTGTCTGTCAGTCTCCTCCAATAGGCTTGGCCAGCCTCTCCCTTAGGGAGAGCCAAGAGAAACAAGTTGAAGGACACTCAGAGACTGAGGAGCTTGTAAAAAACCAGTCACACAGCAAAGGTGACATAGTTAGGAAAACTCAAGTAGAGTATAAAAAATAAAGAGGTTGATAAATTTTAAAAATTACTATACTTATCACAGTGCAGAGAACTCATTGGGGTAGGAGTAACAGATAGAGCCAATGCTGCCACTATGTCCCTTAGAAGCCATGCCCTCTCTCTACTATTTCCTTCTCAAACTCCCACTCTCACCTCCCTGTTCAGATCTCCCAGTCTTGCCCCAAAGGGTTTGAAAACTATTAAGTAAAACTCTTTTAACTCTCCAGGGAAAAGAGGAGGGGATATAAAAATCTAAGAAATTAATATATGAACCAAGCAGTTAGCTACCTGAGAAACTAATGAGTAAACCAAATAAACTACCTTTGCCCTTTTATACTGGCCCTCATATTAGCTGACACTTCTCTAAATTTTAGCTTGAGGGCTTTCTGGTTGCAATTAGAATGCTAAGTATTTAAAAACACTCTCCTCATCAGACCTCTAATGTGTATAGGAGATGTCCCAACTTCTCCTCCTTCTACAGGGTCAGTTGGAATCAAGACTTAGGTATTTATTTATTCTCTACATGTCTAAAAAGATGGCACTCTGTGTGTTCATTTGTTGCTCTGTATCAGTGTGTGCCTTATCCTAGGACTGGAGCTACAGCTGGAGAAATGGGGAATGGCAGGAAGACATACGCCAGGGGAGGCTTGATTTTGTCCTGGAAGGTTTCAAAAACTAGTTTTCCCTTTAAGGTGCAGGCTGGGAGAAATGAGAGGGGTGTGTGCATATATGGTGAGGATGGAGGGGGACCACACTGAGGGAGGTGTTGTAGAGCTTTAAGGAGCTCTGAGTCAGATAAAACATAGGAAAGATGTGATCACGGAGTCCCCCTGAGGCATACAAGCCCTGCCTATTATAGAATCCATAACTGGTGAATTTCCTGCTAGTCATTCTGACTGTGGGCTTTTTTTCCCATCTTAGAACATTTGCCACAGGAAGTCCAGGCACAAAAGCACTTGCCTTCACATATTAAGTTTCACAGAATCCCATCAATATCCCTCAGTTTCATCTCCCTCTTCCCCCTGCCTGTACCTGTGCTTTGAGGAAAGTTGGGTATCTCACTGTATTCAAAGGCCTGGGCCTGAGTTACTTTATCCGCCAGACCTCCTAACCCAGAGCCACAGATCACTGCCACTTGAGGTCGGTGCTCGGTGTGGGACAGAAGCCATTCTGCAGTGCTCTGATAATCTTCATATGTGAACCTAGGGAAGAAAAGGAAAATCAAGGTGAGTTGTGCTCCCACATACAATGGGTATCATACAGCAATGCCTAATGACTTTCAATGAAGGGGACAGAGAAGCTGCGGAAAGAGGAGGCTCCCTCTCTCACTAGAAGCCACACTAGGCTCACCCACTCACCACTCTTTCTGAATCCTGCCCACCAAAAGTCTGATATCAATCCCCCTCCAGTCCAGAGCCTGACAAAAGTTAAGAAAGTCTATGTTTCCACTATCAGCCTCAACTCCAGTGTTGCTACTCTTGGCAGGTTTAATATCTCTCATAATGGCAGATATTGAGAAAGGATAAATGAGAGCTGACAGAGTAGAGCAATGAAATAATCAAATCAAGTAGAATGAAGGTGCTGGGCTAGAAGGAAAGGGTAAGAGAGAACTAAAAAAAAAAAAAAAGGATTAAGACCTCCTTTAGGGCAGGGATAAACCAATACAATCTTCTTCATTACCCTCCCCACCTCCCATCTCCCACACCCAAATACCCAAAATGCAATCAACACTAATTACCTTGAGGGTCTCCAGAACCTGATCACTTTTGGACCCTCACCTCGCAACTCCTGCCTTGGCTGAATTCCAAGGGCTAAGGTTTTTGATTGACAAAAAAGCAATGGGAACAATCCTAGGAGATTTCTGTGTCAGTCATAGTTCCTCTGGATCCTTATTTCTGGGATCCCCAGGCGACAGAGGAGCCTGCCATATGAAATTGCAAGGGGTAACTCAAAACCAGCAAAGCAACTGCACAAAAGAGGAGATACTGTCCTTGAGGGTAGTTGTCAAAGGCTGGAAAAGGCTGGTTGCATAAGTTTCTCAACAGGAGTTTATTCAAAATAGGTTCTGTGGCCCACCCCTAAAAATTCCCAATTCTGGAGATGGGTCTCAGGATCTATATTTTTATAGAAGTGCTGCTACACTTGTAATTCTGTTTCCAAAGCCAGGTTTAGGAACCTCTGGTCTAGAATAGGGCAGACCTCAATCTGGATTCTAGTCTTAATTTCGTCTTTCAAAAATTCTTTCCTTGGGTATAAAGCAAGGGGGTGTAACTAATCCCACCTATCTTAAAGGCTCAGTTTGAAAATGATTTTAAAACTTTCTAACAAGTTCCAAAAACCATTGGCCCCTCCATACCTCACTTGAACTTTTCTCCTGCTTCTATCCCTGTCAGTGGTATCCTCCATGCCCATTCACACCTTCCCTTCTCTTTGCCTACAGGGAGTTTAGAAGATGGGGAGACCTAAGGGCACTTGCCCAGAACACCTACACTCAGCAAGAATCAACCTCAGGAAAGGAGCTGGGTAAAGGGCAGGTGAGAGGGCAATAGGGCTGGCCGGTAAAGGATAACTGAGAAGAGAAGCAATGAAGAGGCAAGGTAGGGCCAACAGAGAAAACGTAATCAAATAGCATCCCCAAGAGGTGCAAAGGAAATGAAAATGTTGGAAGCCAGTGGCCACTTGGTATATTTAGCCACAACTCAAAGGAGTTTTTCATCAACCATCAGTCCCCCCAAAACACTCTGAATTCCTGGGCATCCAAAAGCCACCGTGATCCTAACTGCTGTAGACTTCGACTGAGTATTTGAGGATGAGAGCAGAGAGAAGGGTTTTCAAATGTGTGGATCTAGGCACCAAATGCTGCAGCTTTGCCTAGACTCCAGAATGGAGACCTGTGAAGAGCACACGGGGAGGCAACATTTTTTCCTTGAGTGTAGGGTTGGGGGATAGTCCTCCCTCCCAACAAAGCAAAAGACACACATACAGGTTCCTTTTACCCTGTAGATTCCCCGTCCTGCTCCGGTGGCGCCACCCCTCCCTGCTGGATTTCCGCGCGCGCCCCAGGCTGCGCTGACTTTCTCCACTTCTCTGTCGCCTTGCCCGGGCACTGTGCCCCCTGCCAGGCCTCTCGGCATTTCCAAGGTGCTCGTTCACTCTCCCACCCACTTTGGACCCAGAGTGTCGGGTTCCCAGGTCTAGGTGGCACACCCCTTTCCCCTCCCCAGGGGCCTCTAAGGCCCCACGGGCTTGTTGCCTTTCTCACTCTTTCTCCATGGTCCCGCCTGCTCCTTCTCGGTGAGCCCGCAGTACTACACTCCGCTGAATCGCTCTCGCTGGGTGTGGTTGGCACTAAGTAAGGTGTTCACTCCGGAGCTGGTTTATATCCCCAAGAGTCCCCAGCCAATGACAGCCGATCACGCAGCCCGCTCTATCTCCATGGTGACACACCCTGATCCCACCGCGCAAGGCTTGGCTTCAAAACTAATGAGCTCCTCCTCCCAGTCCTAGACGTTTTCCCTTCCGGGAACCCAGCGAGTAGGCACCACACTTACGCCTTTCGGCGAGGAGGACTATGAGGGAAAGGGCTGGAAGCCAGGAGAAGAGCCCCGGGAGGAGAGAGATCCCTGCCTACCGTCTACGTGCAACTCCATTCCGGCTTGTTATTACAGCAAACCGTGATAGATTTCTAAAGAGAAAACTGCAAACTTTAGATGACGCAATTCCAGAATAAAATTAAGTGGACTAGGGAGGCAGGAAGCAGGCAATAGTGCTGACCTGGAGGCTATAGGGTTTGGGAAAATACGGAGTTGAAATCCAGGCTCAGAAGGGAAGAAGAAAAGTTCTAGGGGCAAGAATTCCTGAGTTGTAGACGTAGACAAAGCGGGTGGGGGGGGGGGGTGTCGCAAGTTATCCCTTGATTTAGTCAATACTGGATCCAAGCAACACAGATAACTAGAGAACTCCTCCAAAGGTGAAAATTCCTGTAACAGAACGACAACATATAATGACTTTGACTTCAGCTACTTCTTCTCCCCACTTTTACAAGCTCAATCAACCTAACTTCAAATCACGAATGACCCTGCCCGCTATTGGAATCCTCTTCCTTTTCCCTCTCATGAATTCTAGTCTTCCCTGTTTACCATTTTAACCACCCCAGCCTGTTGCTTGCTTTTGTACCCTGTTGCTGTCTCATTCATTTAACAAATATTTATTGAACACTAGCTATGTTCCAGACCTGTTCTGGAGCTAGGAACAAAAGCATAAAGACAGACCCTGGGCTGATGGGGGTGGGGGCTGAAGGTGGGGGTGGGGCTGGGGTGCACTGGCAACAGTTTGTATAAAGAACTGAGTCTAGTCCCCAATAAATGATTGTTATCACTATTTTTATTATTATTGGTTTTGTTATTATTATTACTATCCTTATTAATCCAGTAATTTTAGCACAGGCAGCAACAGAATGAACTAAGAATAAAATTTCGTCATTGTAGTGAGACTGTGAAGCTTTGAAACATTGAAAACATGGTTTTAAATGATGGATAAGACCAGCCATAAGTGAAAATTTGCCCAAGGAACATGACTGCTGAAGGTTTTTTAAAATACTTGAAATCCCATCCAATTTTACCCAAAAGACAGGATTAGAATGTTGATTATATGTAAGAAAGTTCAAACCTAATCAATTTCTTTTAATATATTCTGTCTAAAGCAAGAATATGCAAACCAAAAGATAAGGATCTAGACTATACCTACAAAAGACAAAATGGGGGCAGGCAAGGCTCACCTTTAAAGAGTGTTTCTCCATTGTCATGTGGAAGAAGAGTATGATAGATATAAACATTTCAGTCACCAAAAAATGTACTTTTATGTGACAGGAAGGAAAATTTACCAAGCCATACGTTGACTAGGTGACATAATCTTCAGAACTATTCAATATACTGTATTCTGAATTCAAGTTCACATCCAAACTTCTAATCTCTTTAATCCCTTCTAATCCTCTCATCTCTTTGATTCTGTATTCACCAATAGCCCTGAGACAAGACAGCCCTGTGAGGCCCAGCAGGCCTCCTCAGACCACATCAGTAGCTTGTAGTCTATCAAACAAGAGTGCCCAGGGTCCAATTTACATTAAACCCTATCTCAGATCTCCATCCTATGCTTATCCTCTTTGTTTGCATCTATTACTGCTTTCTGCAGTTGGTTTTGATCCTCTAACAGGCACAGAGTCAGCCATTGCCTATCTACATGTATCCACTGGACTGTGAACACTGGTACACAGCAGATACTAATGGCTAAATATATGAAGTATCCATTACCTCTCTTTAGGCCATCTCAAGGCAAATCCTAATACCCTATTCCTTTATGATCCTTTCAATCTGTTTTCAACCCCCCAGTCCATAGGTTTCCAATTTCGTAGTTCACAGTGCCCTTCTTAGCTCTGTGATTTTTTCACAAATTTTTTTTTCAGTAACAGCCACAAAGGGTTACTAATGCGATTGTGTGACTATTGGGCACTGCACAACCCTCATTTCCTGTGCTGTGCTGATTTTCACACTTAAAAGTACTCACCTTTTATCAGAGAGACCTCTTGAAACTCAGCTTTGTAAAGATATTTTGTTCTCAAGAGGAATGCAGCACAATCTAATGTTCAAATTCCTGAAATTGAAATATTATTTTAGTTTTGTTTTTTTTTTCCTCTTAAAATAATCACTTTCAGTTTTCTTTTCTAACAGTGAGATTCCTATCTGTACCTCACAGTGACAGGAACACAATTCCAATTATCATGGTTCCAGAAGACCACGCCCAGGCAGACTGTACCTCAAAAGACAAAGAACTAAAGCACAGGAAGAGCATGAAACAAAAATTACTGAAGCTAAGGGAGCAAAGACTCAGTGTAATTCACAGAAATTAATCCCTTAAAACCCAACCATACAATCCCCAACCCCACCCAACTCTCCCCACTCTCCATACTAGCCTCATCTTGGTTAGCTTATTCTGTGCACTACCTGAAACATTCATTGTCCTGGGAAAGGAGTAAAGGGACTGTGTTGTTTCCACAGTCAGAATATCATACCCAGGGAAACCTGATGATGGTAAAGTCCCACCTCAGAAAGAGCAATGAAGAAACAGGATGAGTGGAATGTGTGGAAAAAGAGAAATCAAACTGGGACACTGTGAGTCACAGAGGCCAGGCACATATATTTCCCACCCCCTTCTCTGCCCATTCATGCACTGTACCCATTACTGCTTATATGGAAGACTGAAGAAAAATGCATCCAGATCTTCACTACTTCCTTCCTTGTATCCTCCATAGCCTGAGTCTCTCAATCTAAGTGGAAAGGCCTTAAAGCCTCACAGGTAAAACCAGGAAATGCTTAATATACCCAAGATGAGTAATATTGAAAATCTTTGTCAATCAATCAGAAGCAATATCAGCCGTAAGCTACCAACACCAGCTACACTGGAGGGTCCTGGCTGAATATCCACACTTGCTGGGACTGCAGCAATTTATATCCCTCCTGACACCAAACGTTTACCTGAAGATGGAAGATTAAGTTAATTAATTAGTTCTTATAATAGCCATTTATCAAGCAACTTCTTTGTGCCAGGACTTGAGCGTATGAAGGGCTCCAGCCCAAACAACTTGCACTTGCCACCCCTGTATTTCTGCCGTTTTCAGTCTGCCTGGGACATGAGGTGGGTGTGAAGGCACCAAACCATGAGTCAGAAAAACCTAGATTTTTAGTCCCAGTTCAATCTCTCACTTTGGTTACAGGGCCTCAGTTTTCACATTTGCAGAATAAAATTAGTTTTGCCTTATTTTGGATTCAAATGAGCATATTTATGAAAATGCTTTTTTAAATGTGAGAAATTACAAATATTAGACATTGTTACTACTTTCTGCATTTCTCTGCTTATTGAAGTCCCACTTGAGACAGCTCAAACCCAAGTCACCTGTGCGCAATAATATATGACTTTCTTCTTACATTTTTGAAGTGTTCTCGAGCTATTCTGGCTAGAAATGATTGCTTCTTTCCCTAAACTTGTATTACACTGTTTAATTCATTTGTTATGAACCATGTGCTATGTAATGAATTTCTGTTATGAATACTTGTATTGTACTAAAAGATAGCTAGCGTTGATATTTTATGTTGTCAATTTTTTACATGATTCTTTATGTCTCCCTACTCAGAACATAAGTTTCTTAAGGAGATGCATTAAGAAGTAACTTTCACATAAAGTAGGTATTTAATAAATATTTTTAAATTATTGATTACTGAAATTCTACACATTTGTTATATATTGGAAAACATGGCCACAATATTTCACAGCTCCTTCCATCAAGAGGCAAAATCTATTTTCCCACACACTTGAATCTGGGAAGGCATTATGTTTGCTATGAACAACAACAGTATGTGGTAGAAATCTTGTGCTATTGCTGGAGCTCAGGTCTAATGATGCCTTGCAGCTTCTCCTGTCACCCTCTTAAGCCATTCCCCTAAGGAGTATATGCTATAAAGAAGCTCGGTGAAGTCATCACCCACAATTCCCAGACCTGTGAGTGAGGCCATCTTGGACCACTCACTTGCTTCTGGTCACCACCTGACAGTGCTCTCTTGAATGAGCCTAGATTCAGCAAAAGCACCACCCACCCAACCCATGGAATCATGACAAAAAATAAACCACTGTAAACAACTAGGTTTTTGGAGTGTGTGTCACATAGCAATAGATAACTGAAGACCAGAGGAGATATTCGTCTCCTACATGCTGATGAGGTTTTCTTGTAGCTCTCTTACTCTCCTTATTACAAAGTATTTTGTTTTCTGGGCATATATCTTCTGATCACCACCAGACAGTAATGTCATTGAGAAAGATTTATTGATTACAGATTCCACCTAAAGTACCCTACCCAGACCACTATATGTAGTAGGTGTTTACCCTATTTGCAAAATGAGTAATGGCTCTTTCCAAAGGATTTTAGAACTTGAGGTGGTTTGGAGCTACGTACCCCAGAAATACATGTTCTTGAAGTTAATTCATTCCTGTTGGTATGAACCCTTGTAAATAGGACCTTTTGATGAGGTTACCTCAGATAAGTTGTGGCCCAGGATGGGTCTTGATCCAATTACAAAGGCTTTATAAGGAAGGTCACAGAGGAAAGAAAAGCCACAGAGGAAGCATCCAGAAGCTGAAAGTCAATGGGACCCAGAAGAAAAGAGAGAGTCCAGGAGAGGCAACCATGTGCATTGCCATGTGACCGAAAAGCCAGAACAAGGATCTTTGGCAGCCAGCCCCAGAATGCCAATCCTTGGGGGAAAAACATATTGGCTTGCTTTAGACTCCTCCTAGCCTCAAAACCAAGAGCCAATAAACTCCCATTGGTTAAGCCAACCCATTGCACAGTGCTTGCTTTACCAAAGAGGAAACTAAAACAGAAGTTCAGTCCCAAAGGGATTTATTATAAGGCAGTTTCATCATAAAAGCACTTAGAGAGTCACTGCACTTCCCACACCAATTTGTGTGGAAGATAGTCTGGAATTAAAAGGGATCCACACCAAGATATATTCAGCATTACTCCCTCATACATTTCTTTCAGGGCCTGACATATCTGTCAGAGAGGGTTTTTTCCTCTTGGTTAACATTTTCATCTCTAGCCCCATTCCCTATGCTTCCATATATTTAACCTTTAACAAAAACATTATAAAGAGCCTAGACTATTAAAAAAAAAATAAGCCATTCACTTATCCATCCATCCAGGATCCTTTGTACTCTATTCAATTCTCCATCTCTCCCCACCTTTTCACAGACATAAAAACAGATTAAAATGAATATCAACCACACTATTGATGAGTGTGTTGGCAGTCATAAAAGGGTGGTTTGGGGGATGTACGTATAACCAGGGTGCAACTAATGGACCCTTCTCCAAAACCAGAGTGAATGCTTGAACATCTGTGTGCCAGTAACAAAAGAAAGAGTAGCAGTCTGGGTTGTCCTACTGTCAGGCTATACCTCCTCTCCATTTTGTATCCAGAGGTTCCCTCATTCTTTTAAGTGTCTGCAGGGTGGCTCTTACCTGTGAGACCTAACTGGTACAAGGACACTAGCTTCTAATTAGAAGAGGCCTAGTAAAACTGCATCTAAAATTCAGATCTCAAGTAAAGTCTCCAGCCCCTATGCAGCCACAAGTGCTACTACAAATATTATTGAATATTTGGGACAGGATGCCCTTTTTTCAATGTTAGGCTCAGTGGAGAGTCTTCTAGCTAAACTGGTCATGGTCCCCAGTGTTATTTGTTTTTTTCAATTTCTTTTCTCCCATATGTAAGGCAGCCGCAATTTGGGCTGGCTTAGGAAGAACCCAGTTGTGGTTCAGGTCCCATAAAGAGCACATGACATTGCTGGGGATGTAG
Source organism: Choloepus didactylus (assembly GCF_015220235.1). NCBI lineage: Eukaryota > Metazoa > Chordata > Mammalia > Pilosa > Megalonychidae > Choloepus > Choloepus didactylus. The sequence goes on along the minus strand of NC_051310.1, from coordinate 153,749,842 downwards.
GGGGGTGAGGTACTGCACACAAAGATTGGTTTCAGAGCTCATAGATAGACTCTTAGGTCCTGATTTGGTTCCTGGGAAGGTCAGGAGGCAGAGCCCTCATCTGAAGGATTTTCATCAAAAGGCAGTTTTCCCAGGATTATTCTCTGTCAAGGATTCCCTACACCTAAGAGACCTGAGCTGAAAATCTTACCATTCTTAGCAATCAGATGCTTCCCAACAGCATAAACTCAGAACCATCTTCCCTTGGCCTCCTAGGTAACCAGGGTGAGGCATCTTTTTAAGACACACTAAGTAGAATTTCCATACCTCCTTCTCCTATGGCAATGGGGCTTTTTCCAACCTGTACCTGTTCAACTAAGGCAGACTATTTCAGTAACACTGAAAAAAAAAAAGACCTCTTTAACGAAATGATCCATTTTTATCCTATCATCCGTCATTAATCCCAGAATCATAGTCTATTCACCTACACTTACACAATCAAGGAATACCACTTAAATAATTCTTCCCAGAACAAGGAGCCTTTTACTTTGACTGTCTGTCCCTTCTCTACCCTGAAACATCCAACAAAGGCCAAACAACAAAGAGAAAATAATTGTCTTCCACTAAGATGGGGGAACCCTACAGAATTAACCTGTTTGGATACTCATTTAATAGGGCATCTTGATTGGTTTGGAAAGGACTAGTCTTAGCTACTCCACCTTGCAAGTTGAATATGGATGAATATGGATGGACAGGAGAGTGGGTAGTTGGTTGACTGTTTAAATAACTGTCTTGGCTGTAAGGTCTTTTTCAACACTTATCAGAACAACCTTATGCATCAGCAGTCTGGTGACTGGAGGTAAAGTTGAGACAAGTCTAAAGACCATCTATGGCAAACAAGGTGACTGTAATATTTTGGCCCTGATTCCTTCAACTAAAAACATTTGGAGCATATGTGCCACAGATTTTGTGGGGTGATAAAATTGAATGAAAAGATATTTCCTTCTATTGGTGGAGACAGATTCATAAAAAGGTAATTTCATAATTTAATGAGAGCGTTTGTGGGGGCAGGGGGGTGTTGGAGGGTTTCGTGACAGATTCCTGGAAAAGCCAATCTTGTGTCATGTTCCAGAACTGACTCCAGCAAGAGAGGTTAAGGGTGGTAACTTTAACGTTTTAATCCGTTTCCTCCTGGGTCATCTTTACACTTATTTTTAAAAGTATTTCCTTGGGCAGAGCGGTTCGCCGGCACTCCTACCGCTCCTCAGAACTTCCGAGTTCGGCAGCAAGTCCAAACTCCTCACTCTTTCATTGCAGGCATTGGAGACGCATAAGCCACGCCCCCATGCTCTGGCGGTAAATTCGGGCCAATGAAGTTGCACGACAAGAATCACAGGATGGGGGAAAGGAAGTTGCCAACCAATGAGAGGTCAATTATAAACACAAAGGGAGAGAAAAATCAGTGGAGTGTTTGGAGCATACCACACGTGGGCGCAAAACAGGGTTGGCGCAGCTTCCTGAAACAGATGGGAAGGGCTACAGAATCAGCCTACTGCACCCTCCTGGTCTGGATGTAGCGCGGTGGCCCACGCTCATTTCTGTGTATAATAACAGGAGTAAAATAAGAATATGCATTTGTATTTGTTTATATTTGCACTCAGTCCCAGAAGAATACAAGAGAATACAAAAGAATGATAAAAAGTGGTTAAAGTGGGGTGGGGAAAGGAATGGTAGGTAGGGGACAGAATGGAGATGAGACTTTTCACTGTTTACGTTTATGTTCCATCTACTTGTTGATGGAAATACCTATTTCATCATTGATTCATGGATGTGTGAATTCCTTTTAATAGCAACAAAAACATAGCATATCTAGGATATACGGAAGCACAAGAGATCTGAAATCTTTATTTTTAAAACTGTAAATATAAACTAAAATATAAAACTATACAAAATATAAATATATAAACAAAAATACAAAAAGTTTGCAAACTTGGAGATATCTACTATGATCCTGGAAGGAAAGACTCGGAAAAGATTGATTTATACCAAATAAATTTATATAAACCTATGAAATTTTCACTTAGAATCCCTGAAGGAGTTTTTAGAGATTTGGTAAAGTGATTTTGAAAAACATATCAAGAACATCTCAACTACTTTTTTAAGCATGGCAAAGGGAAAAGAGAAGTTGCCCTAGTAGAAATTAAACCTTACTGTGAAATTACAAATGTTAAAACAGCGTGGTTGTTAGTGGCTCAAGATTCAACAGACAAGCCAATGAAATGAAGTTGCTAGCCCTGAAACAGGCTATAGTATATAAAATAATATGTAATAAAAAAGCATTAAATACTAATGGGGAAAGGAAGTGTTGCTCAATTAAACAATCTTGGGAAAACTGGCCAATAACTGGGACACTGAGGGTGGGGGTGGGAATCTCATACCTAACTAAGCTAAAATAAATTAAAAGCATGCCCTTACAGAAACAGTTAGGCCAGTGCTTGCTTGACCAGGCAAGCAAGCACCATTATATGGCCAATTTGACAAAGGAACATAACCATCACAGCTAAGTAGGTGAATTGCCAAAGAAAAGACGGTTTGCAAGGCTTTCTGTCCAAAATATCTCCTCCATATTGTACCATGAATAACTGAAATGTCACCACTATTGGAGGCTTATCCAGCACTGTTCTTTCTCAACAGGCCTGGGAGAGTAATGTGGTACATTAATTTAAAACATGCCAGTCAGCTGAATGCAAGTTGATAAGCAAAGATAATAGTACAGTGAGCCAACCAAGAGCAATGGCTGGACAGCAGGGAGGTTTTGACCAAGCAGAAATGAATAGAAAAAGACTGGTGCCAGAAAATGAAGCAGTGGAAGGGAATCTACTCAAGTAGAAGCAGCTGGATATGAACCAACTTCATAGGTTTGCCTAGGACTGGCAGGAATCTAATCAGCAGTGGGGTGGATGGCAGCAGAGAAAGGGGTGTTCACCACCACATTGTCAGGTGAGGAGGAGTATGGTTACCAATAATTATGATAGAGGTTAAGAGGTTAGAGAAGAATGAGGGAGAGAAAGAAAGCAACAATATGATTAGGGCCACAACTAGGAAATGGTAACTAAGCAGCTGAAGATGAGATCAGTGAACTAATTTCAATAATCATGGGAGAGCAGACAGGGAGTGAAGCTATCAGAAGTCAAGGAACAGAGGTAAGAATGGGCTGAGGGAAGTGGCATCATCATGTGCCAGAAGTTAGCCCTTCCTTTCTCCCTTATTATCTTCCCTACCCATTTTCATCATTTTACCTTTCCTTCAGTCATCCTCTCCTCACCACATTCACTTAAGTTCTTAGCTCCTTGTCTGAGTACCAGATAGTCGCACAGATGTGGTCTCACAGCTTTTCATGCCAATCTTGTCATCTGCCCCCAGACTCACCCCAAGTTACACAAAAAATAAAGAAATTATTTATTATACAGCTTTCTCTTTCTTTTTGAAAATGGCATTAAAGGCTAAGAGGTTTTGGTATGGTCATTATGTGGCCCCCCAATGCTAAGGCGATGGCAGAGCTGAGTCCCAAGAAATGTAAGATCGTGGTTTTAAAGTTAGTAGCAGTCACACGGCCAAGTTTGAAGGCCCAAGTGAAATCATGGGCATATCCACCAACATGTTGTAGGGCATGGGCTCCTGCTCTGGGGGATCAACAAGAGTAGAAACTCTTTTGAAAAGATAACTGACAGGATCTGGCACCAAAAGAGTCTGGCGGGAGAAGCAGGGAAGGTGAAAGATAGTGATCCTCCTTAAAGGGCAGAGGCAGCTGACCCCAACAAGGTAGCAGCCATTTAGATCCCATAGTGGAGAGGCTGACCAGACCACTTCAAGGCTGCTCAAATGGCCTTGTCAGAGGGTGCAATGTTAGCCATAAGAATGCAGACAAAATGTTCCAATTTCTGTGCAGCTTGTTTCGTGGATTCCAGAACTTCCTCATGAGTAGTCTTCTCTAAGCTTTCATAACTCATAATAACCTTGTTAGTGATGAGAGAGAAGCCAAAAACTTGAAGTCCACAGTGCCGTGCAACTATAACTTCTGGTACTGTGCTCATGCCTGATGGAGAGAAAGAGGGAAATGAATTGTTGAGATTGGCAAATGACGCTTCCTCTTCCTTTAGCCTCCCCTCTATTCATTAACAGCTAAGAATATTAAATCTCAAATTCTCTTCCCATAAAATGCAAAGAACCAGCTGAATTATTATATGGCACTTTCACTTTTCTGTACTGCTTAATATATTAAGTGGGACCTCAAAGGGCCTAAATGTTTCTCATAAATATTATTAATGCAATGCTCATTCTATTCATTTGTGGTAAATTTAAATTCAGTTCCAATGACTCAGTGCCCTCTTTGAGCCAGAATGACAGAAAGTGGCCATAATGACATTTGTTAGAAACAATCATTGAGTCACGGACAGGTCAGTAGCATTGACTGCATCTTTCATGGTAAACTTTATCTGCAGCTGTTGTTAAAGCCTTTGGTGTTCAGTGCAAAAGTTTGATACTATAAAAATAAATAAATAAGTAACATTTTGTAAATTAAAAAAAAAAACCTTGCCACTTTAGTATCCCTTAGAAGTCAGCTTAGTTAACTCTTCCCTTAAACTGGATCCTCTCTATGTCTAATCTCTTCCTCTTCCCTATCCCTATTTACCAGGTCCCTCTGTCTTTAAGCCTCCAGCCAAGTTCCCTTTCTTACCTACAGCGTCAGCCCCCAGGTTCACCAGCAGACGACACTCTGCAATGGTTCCAAAGTCAGGGCCTCCCGCCATCACATACGTGCCTTCCTGTAGCTCTCGCTGCTCCCCCATTTGTTTCCAGACCCAGTGAGCCTTCTTCCTCAGATTGCGGTCATAAGCATCAGACACAGCAGGAAAACGAGGGCCAAACCTAGGGCACAGGGTGAAGGATCACTTCAGATTAATTGCATAGAGTTCTTTCCTGCCTCCTAAATAAATCCTTAAGCTCCACCCATCTATAAGCAAAGGGCAAGATACTGACCTTTCATCATTGGGGCCTCTTAGGGTTCTGGCCAGAGAAACCAAGCATGTTGATATGATCACGGATCAGCATGATATGTACATCCTCAAACCTGGGGTTAAGCCCTCCAGCTGCATTGGTGACCACTAGGGTGTCCACACCCATAAGCCAGAAAACCCTCACTGGGAACGTTACCTTAAAAGCAAAAGACCAGAAAGGTTTCTTAACAATCTCACCAACCCACCCACACAAATATGCAATGATAGCTCCCCATGTAGGCATACATCATGAAAGAAGAGGAAGGAGAGAATCCAAAATCTATCCAGCCCAGGTAGCTAGGTAAAAAATAACAGGTAGTCCTCTGGTCTTCCTGATTTACCTTCCAGAGTGGGTAACCTTCATAAAAGTGGAATCTGCCCTGCATCACCACACAGGCTTGGCCATTCAGGAACCCAAACACCAGTCATCCAGCGTGACCTGGTACTGTACCCAAAAAAGAAAGGAAATGAATGGGATGATGTTTTCATCAACAAATCCACTGAGTATCACCATGGCCATTCACTGTGTTCAATACATGAGTATATAATTAAGCAAAAAAAAAAAAGACACCATGATCTCTGCCTTCATAAAGGTCAAGTCAGCTGTGGGAGACAGATATTATCATAATCGTACAGGTAAGTATGTAAGTACAACATGAGATTACAGCTATGGGGGATAAGAATGTTCAATGGGGAAACATATATCAAAGGAAGGAAAAGGTTTTAAAACAAATTTCAAAAGAATGAGAAAGTCATGAATAAAATATGAGTAAAAAATAGAGTAAGTGGCTAACAAAGAAGGGAATGCAATAATTATAGACTGGCAAAGTTCTCAAAGGCTACGTATTTCCTCACTCTAGAAATGGAGCTGAAAGGTCTACTCTGGCTTCCAAAAGAGTAGCCTAGTGAACGAGAGAAAAACCGGCTGGCAAAGTCTGGACCCTGGCTTGAATCTCCTCCCTTTAGAATAGAAAATAGTCCTTGTTGGGGCATGCAGGGCTTGGAAGTGCAAAGATAACTCTCCACATAGACATCTTCACCATTATTACCATTTTCCTTGTCTGACAATCTCCTCCAATAGGCTTGGCCAGCCTCTCCCTTAGGGAGAGCCAAGAGAAACAAGTTGAAGGATACTCAGAGACGGAGGAGCTTGTGAAAAACCAGTCATACAGCAAAGGTGATATAGTTAGGAAAACCCAAGTACAGTATAAAAAATAAATAGGTTGATAAATTTCATAAATTACTGTACTCATCACAGTGCAGAGCCCTTCTCATTGGGGGTGGGAGTAACAGACAGAGCCAATGCTGCCACTATGTCCCTAGAAGCCATGCCCTCTCTCTACTATTTCCTTCTCCAACTCCCATTCTCACCTCCCTGCTCAGATCTCCCAGTCTTGCCCCAAAGGTTTTGAAAAATATTAAGTAAAACACTTTTAACTCTCCAGGGAAAAGAGGAGGGGATATAAAAATCTGAGAAATTAATATATAAACTAAGAAGTTAGCTACCTGAGAAATTAATGAGTAAACCAAATAAACTACCTTTGCCTTTTTATACTGGCCCGTATTTTAACTGACACTTTTCTAAATTTTAGCCTCAGGGCTTTCTGGCTGCTATTAGAATGCTAAGTATTTAAAATTATTCTCCTTATCAGACCTCTCTGTGCATAGGAGACATCCCACCTCCTCCTCCTTCTACATGGTCAATCGGAATCAACTCTTAGATATTTATGTATTCTCTGCATGTCTGTAAAAAATGGCACTCTGTGAGTTCATTTGTTGCTCTGTATCAGTGTGTGCCTTATCGTAGTACTGGAGCTACAGCTGGAGAAATGGGGAATGGCAGGAAGTCATAGGATGGGAGAGGCTTGACTTTGTGCTGGAAGGTTTCAAACACTGCTTTTTCCCTTTAAGCTACGGTCTGGAGAAATGAGAGGGGTTGTGCAGATGTGGTGATGATAGAGGGGGATCATGTTGATGGAGGTGTTGTAGAGCTTTAAGGAGCTCTCAGTCAGATAAACATAGGAAAGATGCCCTCAAATAGTCCAACTGAGGCAAACATGCCCTGCCTATTATAGAATCCATAATAGGCAAATTTCCTGCTAGTCATTCTGACTGTGAGCTTTTTTTCCCATCTTACAACATTTGCCACAGGAAGTCCAGGCACAAAAGCACTTGTATTCACATATTAAGTTTCACAGAATCCCATCAATATCCCTCAGTTTCATCTCCCTCTTCCCCCTGCCTATACCTGTACTTTGAGGAAAGTTGGGTATCTCACTGTATTCAAAGGCCTGGGCCTGAGTTACTTTATCAGCCAGACCTCCTAACCCAGAGCCACAGATCACTGCCACTTGAGGTCGGTGCTCGGTGTGGGACAGAAGCCATTCTGCAGTGCTCTGATAATCTTCATATGTGAACCTAGGGAAGAAAAGGAAAATCAAGGTGAGTTGTGCTCCTACATACTGAGGGCATCACAGAGCAATGCCTAATCACTTTCAATGAAGGACACAGAGAAGCTGCCCAAAGAGGAGGCTCCCTCTCTCACTAGAAGCCACACTAGGCTCACCCACTCACCACTCTTTCTGAATCCTGCCCACCAAATTCTGATATCAATCCCCCTCCAGTCCAGAGCCTGACAAAAGTTATCGAAGTGAGAGAACCCAAGATGGTGGCTAGGAGAGACAGGGGAAAAAAACACCTCCATGAAAATCTAGATAAAAGCCAGAAAGTGACCCAGAACACCAGTCCCAGTGATGCACCAGGTGGACAAGGTCTGCTAAATCCACAGGGACTGTGCACTTGGTGAAACCAGGTGTGTGCGTTCTGAAATGAGTGAGTAAGCTTCCTGAATAACCAGCATCCATGCTGTGGTGTGAGGAAGCCATGGGTTGGTGTTTGGAGGCTGACTGGTTCTATTCTAAAAAACCCAAAAGTGGCTGCAGATACGGCAGCGAGAACTGCACAGTGAAGCATGGCAGGAATGGGCTGTGCGAACACCTCAATATCTGGCATGGAAGATAGCCTTTTGCACACCTGCTGCTAATTGTCTTGGAGTGAGGAAGGCAGAGATTAGCCAAAAGGTGAAAATAACCACGCTTCTTGTACCCATCCTCCTGGTGGGCTGGGAACACTTGTGCCCTGCTCAGGTGCCACAGCCCAGAGCCACGCCAAAAATCCCAGTGTGACAGGAGCTGTTTCCAGCAACACACACACACGCCACAATATTGGGCATGGACAATAGACTTTCATGCACCCACAGCTAACTGTCCTGGAGCCGGGAAGGCGGAGCTGTGCGAAAAAGGGGAAATTAACATGCCCCATTCAGCCACCCTTACAACAGGCTGGGAACGACCCTACATGGCCCGGCAGCCCAGAACTTCCCTTGAGGGACAGTGCGCACTTGTGACATAGCACAACCTTCCCTCAGCAGAGGCTCTGGAAGGGCACGGCTTGGAAGAGGGACCCACTTGGAAATCCCAGGGTCCATACGCCAATACCAAGGACTTGTGGGTCAGCCGTAGAGACAATCTGTGGTGAGACTGAAATTAAGGCTTAGGCTCTTGCAACAGCCTTAAATCTCCAGGAACATCTGGAGGTTTCATTCTTAAAGCTGCCCTCCCTCCCTAACCACTCAGACACACGCCCCATATTCAGGGCAGACAGCACCAACAACAAACCGAAACTCAGTGCACAAATTGGACCCCACAGGAATCAGACCCACACAAACCACAAAGACAAAGTTGGGGAGAACTGACTTGAGGGGAATAGGTGACTCACGGATGCCATCTGCTGGTTAGAGAAAGTATACTACATCAAGTTGTAGATCTGACAAATTAGAGATTAGCCTTTGAATAATTCTATATATCCTAAAAGAACCCTATCAAGTAAAACAAATGCCAAGAGGCCAAAAGCAACAGAAAATTTTAAAGCATATGAAGAAACCAGATGATATGGATAACCCAAACCCAAACATCCAAATCAAAAGACCAGAGGAAACACAGTACTTGGAGCAATTAATCAAAGAACTAAAGACAAACACATGGCACAGGATATAAACGACATGAAGAAGACCCTAGAATAGCATAAAGAATAAATTGCAAGAGTAAATAAAAAAATAGATGATCTTATGAAAAAAAAACTTCTGACCAAATTAAAAAGATTCTGGATACTCATAGTACAACACTAGTGGAAGCTGAACAATGAATCAGTGAACTAGAGGACCACAGAATGGAAAATGAAAGAACAAAAGAAAGATGGTGGAAAAAAATTTAAAAAATCGATATGGACCTCAGGGATATGATAGCTATAACATCCAAATATCAGACTCATTTGTGTTCCAGAGGGGGAAGAGAAGGGTGAAGGTCTAGAAAGAGTATTCATAGAAATTGTTGGGGAAAACTTCCCAAACCTTCTACAAAATATAAAATACACAATGCATAAATTCCCAATGAACTCCGAATAGCATAATCTAAATAACCCCACTCCAAGGCATATTCTGATAAGACTGTCAAGTAATGAAGAGAAGGAGCAAGTTTTGAAAGCAGCAAGAGAAAAGCAACTCACCACATACAAAGGAAACAACATAAGACTAAGTAGTGACTACTTAGCAGCCACCATGGAGGAGAGAAGGCAGTGACATGACGCATTTAAAATTCTGAGAGAGAAAAATTTCCAACCAAGAATACTTTATCCAGCAAAGCTCCCCTTGAAATTTGAGGGAGAGCTTAAATTTTTCACAGACAAACAAATGCTGAGAGATTTTGCTAATAAAAGACCTGCCCTACTTGAGATACTAAAGGAGCCCTATGGACAGAGAAACAAAGAAAGGAGAGAGAGATATACAGAAACGTTCAGTACTAAAGAGATTCAATGTGGGTTCATTAAAGGACAATAAGAGAGTGAGGGAAAAAATATATCTGACAAACATAAACCAAAGGATAGGATGGCTTATTTAAGAAATGCCTTCACAGTAATAATGTTGAATGCAAATGGATTCAACTCCACAATCAAAAGATATAGATTGGCAGAATGGATCAAAAAATATGAACCATCAATATGTTGCATACAAAAGACTCATCGTAGACACAGGGACACAAAGAAATTGAGAGTGAAAGGATGGAAAAAATATTTCATGCAAGCTACAGCCAAAAGAAAGCAGGAGTAGCAATATCAATTTCAGATAAAATAGTTTAAATGCAAGGATGTTATGAGAGTCAAAGAAGGTCACTACATACTAATAAAAGGGACAATTCAACAAAAAGAAATAATCAAAAATATTTATGCACCCAATCATGGGGCCACAAAATACATGAGACAAACACTGGCAAAACTAAAGGAAGCAATGGATGGTTCCATAATAATTATGGGAGACTTCAACATATCACTCTCTCCTATAGACAGATCAACCAGACAGAAGACCAATAAGGGAACTGATAACCTAAACAATCTGATAAATGTATTGAATTTAACAGACATATATAACACATTACATCCTAAATCACCAGGATACACATTCTTCTCTAGTGATCACAGAACTTTCTCAAGAATAGACCATATGCTGGGACATAAAACAAGCCTCCATAAATTAAAAAAAAAAAAAAACCTGAAATTGTTCAAAGCACATTCTCTGACCACAGTGGAATACAATTAGAAGTCAATAACCATCAGAGACTTAGAAAATTCACAAACACCTGGAGGTTAAAAATGAGAAGAGATGAAAACATTCCCGGATAATCAAAAGCTGAGAGACTTCATCAACACTAGATCAGTCCTATAAGAAATGCTAAAGGGAATTGTGAAAGCTGAAAGGAAGGGACACTAAAAAATTGACTGAAACTACATGAAGAAATAAAGATTTCCAGTAAAGATCACCTGGTAAATATAAATACCAATACTACTGTATTTTTGATTGGTAACTCCACTATTTACTTCCTACAGGATCTAAAATACATAAAGTGTAATGATAAATCAGTGGTTTGGGACTCAAGGTAAAATATGTAATTTTTGACAAGAACTCCATAAAGTTGGGGGAATGGAAGAGTATAGGAACATAGTTTATGTGTCCTATTGAAGTTAAGTTGGTATCAAAGAAAACAAGATTGTTATAGATTTAGGATGTTAAATTTAAGCCCCATGGTAAACACAAAGAAAGTATCAGAGAATATGATCATAGAGATGAAAAGTACAGTATGGGTTACAAGAAGTGGGCGAAGGGGCAATGGGGAGTTAATAAGAAATGAGTATAGGGTTTCTGTTTGGGGTGAGGGGGAATTTCTAGTAATGGATAGTGGGAAGGTGATGACATTGCAACATTGTGAATGTGATTAATCCCACTAATGGAATGCTAGGGAGGGGTTGGAATGGGAAGATTTATGCTATATGTATGTTTCCACAATTGAGAAAAAAGACAGTCTAAATAGATAATGACAATTAAATGCCATAGATGATCCTGGATGAGATCTAAGAATAGAGGAAAAAAGGCTCAAGAAGACACAATTGGGAAATAAGGAAAAAATGAAATATAGAATGTAAGCTTTATATCGATGTTAAATTTCTTGAATTTCTTAACTACACTTATTATGATTACATAAATGAATATTCTTGTTCATAGGAAATGTATATGTGAACCATATTATTTGCTCAAGGATGTGTGCAACTTGCTCCCATATGTTCAGAAGACATAGCAATAGATGATGGATGACAGACAGGGAGGTGGGGGAAGAAAGAAATGGTAAAGTGACAAAATACTAAAGTTGGTAGATCTGGGTTTGGGTGGAGGGGGGTTGGGTTAGGCTGGAGTTCTGTGTATGGGGTTTGTATTATTTTTGCAACTGTCCCATAAGTTTTAATTCATTTCAAAATAAAAGTAAAAAAAAAAAAGTTAACAAAGTCTATGTTTCCACTATCAGCCTCAACTCCAGTGTTGCTGCCACTGGCAGGTTTAATATCTCTCATAATGGCAGAGATTTAGACAGCATAGATCAGAGTTGACAGAGTAGACCAGTGAAATAATCAAATCAAGTAGAATGAAGGTGATGGGCTAGAAGGAAAGGGTAAGAGAGCACTAAAAAAAAAAAAAAAAAATGGATTAAGAACTACTTTAGGGCGGAAAAAAACAATACAATCCTCTTCAGTACCCTCCCCACCTTCCACCACCACACCGCCCCCTCTAGCCCTGAATACCCAAGATGTAATCCAGACTAATTACGTTCAGGGGCTCCGCAACCTGATCACTTTTAGACCCTCACCTTGCAGCTCCTCCCTCAGTGGAATTCTAAGGGCAAAGTTTCTTGATTGACAAAAAAGCAATGGGAAAATTCCTAGGGGATTTATGTGTCAGTCCTAGTTCCCCTAGATCTTTATTTCTGGAATTCCCAGGACGCACAGGACCCTGCCATATAAATTTGCAAGAGGTAACTCAAAACCAGAGAAGCGACTGCACAAAAGAGGAGATACTGTCCTTAAGGGTAGTTGTCAAAGGCTGGAAAAGGCTGGTTGCATAAGTTTCTCAGCAGGATTTTATTCAAAATAAGTTCTGTGGCCCAGCCCCAAAAATTCCCAATTCTGGAAAGAGGTCTCAGAATCCATATTTTATAGAAACGCTGCTACACTTGAAACAGAATTCTGTATTCTGTTTCCAAAGCCAGGTATAGGAACCTCTGCTCTAGAGTAGAGCAGACTGCAATCTGATTTCTAGTCTTAATTTTATCTTTCAAAAATTCTTTTCTTGGGTATAAAGCAAGGAGATGTAACTATTCCCATCTATCTTAAAGGCTCAGTTTGAAAATGATTTTAAAACTTTCTAACAAGCTCCAAAAACCATTGGCTCTTCCATACCTCACTTGAACTTTATTCCTGCTTGTATCCCTGTCAGTGGTATTGTACATGCCCACTCCCACCTTCCCTTCTCTTTGCCTACAGGGAGTTTAGAAGATGGGGAGACCTAAGGGCACTTGCCCAGAACGCCTACACTCAGCAAGAATTAACCTCAGGAAAGTAGCTGGGTAAAGGGCAGATGAGAGGGCAATAGGGCTGGCCGGTAAAGGATAACTGAGAAGAGAAGCAATGAAGAGGCAAGGTAGGGCCAACAGAGAAAACGTAATCAAATAGCATCCCCAAGAGGTGCAAAGGAAATGAAAATGTTGGAAGCCAGTGGCCACTTGGTATATTTAGCCACAACTCAAAGGAGTTTCTCATCCGCCATCAGTTCCCCCAAAACATTCTGCATCCCTGGGCATCCAAAATCCACCGCGATCCTAACTGCTGGAGACTTCGACTGAGTATTTGAGGATGAGAGCAGAGAGAAGGGTTTTCAAATGTGTGGATCTAGGCACCAAATGTTGCAGCTTTGCCTAGACTCTAGAATGGAGACCTGTGAAGGGCACACAGGGAGGCAACATTTTTTCCTTGAGTATAGGGTTGCGGGATATGTCTCCCTCCCAATAACCGCAAAAGACCCACATACGGGTTCCTTTTACCCCTAGATTCCCCTTCCTGCTCCCGTGTCGCCACCCCTCCCTGCTGGATTTCCGCGCGCGCCCCGGCCTGCGCTGACTTTCTCCACTTCTCTGTCGCCTTGCCCGGGCACCGAGCCCCCTGCCAGGCCTCTCGAGCCAGCGTGCTCGTTCCCTCTCCTACCCCCTTGGGACTCAGAGTGCTGGATTCCCAGGTCTAGGTGGCACACCCCTTTCCCCTCCCCAGGGGCCTCTAAGGCCCCATGAGCTTGTTGCCCTTCTCACTCTTTCTCCATGTTCCCGCTTGCGCCGTCTCGGTGAGCCGGCAGTACTACACTCCGCTGAATCGCTCTCGCTGGCTGTGTTGGGCACTGAGTGCGCTGTGCCATAGGGCGCTGGTTTATATTCCCAAGCCAGGGAGTCTCCAACCAATGGCAGCCGAGCACACAGCCTGCCCCACCTCCATGGTGACACACCCCGATCCAATTGCGCAAGGCTGGGCTGCAAAACTAATAAGCTCCTCCTCCCAGTCCTAGACCCTTTCCCTCCCGGGGCACCCAGCCTGTAGGCACCACACTTACACCTTTTGGCAAGGAGGGCTATGAGGGAGGGGGCTGAAAGCCAGGAGAAGAGCCCCGGGAGGAGAGAGATCTCTGCCTGCCGTCTACGTGCAACTCCGTTCCGGGTTGTTACTACAGCAAACCGTGAGAGATTTCAAAAGAGAAAATTGCAAACTTTAGATGACACAATTCCAGAATAAAATTAAGTGGACAAGGGAGGCAGGAAGCAGTGGCAATAGTGCTGACCTGGAGGCTATAGGGTTTGGGAAAATACGGAGTTGAAATCCAGACTCAGAAGGGGAGAAGAAAAAGTTCTAGGGGCAAGAATTCCTGAGTTGTAGACACAGACAAAGCGGGTGCGGGTGGGAGGTGTCTCAGGTAATCCCTTGATTTAGTCAATGCTGGATCCAAGCAACACAGATAACTAGAGAACTCCTCCAAAGGTGAAAATTCCTGTAACAGAACACCACCATTTAATGACTTTCTAAGACTTCGGCTGTTTCTTCTCCCCACTTTCACAAGCTCAATCAAACTAACATCAAATCACAAATGAATGACCCTGTTGCCTACTGGAATCCTCTTCCTTTTCACTCTCATGAATTCTAGTTTTCCCTGTTTATCATTTAGTCGTCTGCTTTCCTACCCCGTTTCTGTCTCATTCATTTAACAAATATTGATTGAGCACCAGCTATGTTCCAGAACTGTTCTGGAGCTAGGAACAAAAGCATAAAGACAGAGACCCTGGGCTGATGGGGTGGGGGCTGAAGGTGGGGGAGGGTCTGGGGTGCAGTGGCAACAGTTTGTATGAAGAACTGAGTCTAGTCCCCAATAAATAATTATCACTATTGTTGTTGTTGTTATTGCTTCCGTTGTTATTATTACTATCCTTATTAATCCAGTAATTTTAGCAGAGGCAGCAATAGAATGAACTAAGAATAAAGTTTTATCTTTGTAGTGAGACTGTGAAGCTTTGAAACATTGAAAACATGATCTTAAATGATGGATAAGATAAGCCATAAGTGAAAATTTGCCCAAGGAACTGTATCAATATGTGACTGCTGAAGGTTTTTTAAATACCTGAAATCCAATCCAGTTTTACCCAAAAGACAAGATTAGAATGTGATCATATCTAAGAAAGTTCAAACCTAATCAATTTCTTTTAACATATTCTGTCTAAACCAAGAATATGCAAACCAAAAGATGAGGATCTGGACTATATCTACAAAAGAGAAACTGGGGGCAGGCAAGGCTCAGCTTTAAGTAGTGTTTCTCCAGCGTCATGTGGAGGAAGAGTATGACAGATATAAACATTTCAGTCACCAAAGAAACATAGTTTTATGTGACAGGCAAGGAAAGTTTACCAGGCCATACCTTGACTAGGTGACATAATCTTCAGAACTATTCAATATACTATATTCTGGATTCAAGTTCACATCCAACCTTCTAATCTCTTTAATCGCTTCTAATCCTCTCATCTCTTTGACTCTGTATTCACCAATAGCCCTGAGACAAGACAGCCCTATGAGGCCCAGCAGGCCTCCTCAGACCACATCAGTAGCTTGTAGTCTATCAAACAAGAGTGCCCAGGCTCCAATTTACATCAAACCTTCTCTCAGATCTCCATCCTATCCCTATCCTCTTTGTTTGTTTGCATCTATTACTGCTTTCTGCAGTTGGTTTTGATTTTCTAACAGCCACAGTTTCAGCCATTGCATATCTGCATGTATCCACTGGACTGTGAACACTGGTACACAGCAGATATCAATAGCCTGATATGTGAAATATCCATTATCTCTCTTTAGGTCCTCTTAAGCAAATCCTAATACCCTATTCCTTTATCATCCCTTTGATCTGTTTTCAACCCCCCACTCCATAGGTTTCCAATTTCTTAGTTCACAGTGTCCTTGGTAGCTCTGCGATTTTTTCACATAATTTTTTTTCAAGAACAGTCACAAAAGGTTACTAATGAGATTATGTGCCTATTGGGCACTGCACAATCCTCATTACCTGTGATGTGCTGATTTTCACACTTAAAAGAACACACCTTTTATCAGAAAGACCTCTTGAAACCCGGCTTTGTAAAGATATTTTGTCAACAAGAGGAATGGAGCACAATCTAATGTTCAAATAGTGAACTACCTCAAGCTAGTAGTTCGCATGGTGTACAAGACAAGTCAACTATTGCTGTGGTGCCCTTTTAATTTGAAATGTCCCATGGTGCCCCTGTGAGGTCTTACCTTGTTGCAGAGTTTGTGAACCATGGCCCCAGGTCTTCCATGACACCACCTTCCTGTATCTCTGTAGTATAAATGAGGGAGCTCTGTGGTCAAATTAAGTGTGTAAACTCCTGCTACACATCTTGCCAGCTGTGTGATCCTAGAAGTAGTATATTTCTCACTATGCCTCAGTGTGCCAGTTTGAATGCATTATGTCCCCCAAAACGCCATTATATTTGATGTAATCTTGTGTGGGCAGATATATCAGTGTTGATTAGATTGTAATTCTTTGAGTGTTTCCATGGAGATGCACCCCACCCAACTGTGGGTGATGACTCTGATTGGATAGTATCCGTGGAGGTGTGGCTCCACCTATTCAGCAAGGGCCTTGATGAGTTTACTGGAGCACTATATAAGCTCAGACAGAAGTAGTGATCTCTCTACAACCAAGAGGGACACTCTGAAGAACACCCAAGAGCTGAGAGAGACGAGCTGCAGTTTGAAGACGGCCATTGAAAGCGGACTCTTGTTCTGGAGAAGCTGAGAGAGGACAAATGCCCTAAGAGCAACTGAGAGTGACATTTTGAAGAGGAGCTGAGGCCTAGAGAGGAATGTCCTGGGAGAAAGCCATTTTGAAACCAGAACTTGGAGCAGATGCCAGCCACGTGACTTACCAGCTAACAGAGGTTTTCCAGACACCCTTGGCCATCCTCCAGTGAAGGTATCAGATTGTTGATGCGTTACTTTGGACATTTTATGGCCTTAAGACTGTAACTGTGTATCCAAATAACCCCCCTTTATAAAAGCCAGTCCATTTCTGGGGTTTTGCATTCTGGCAGCATTAGCAAACAAGAACACTCAGTTTATTCATTTTTAAATTGTGATAATAATAGCATCTAAATTATATAAAATATCTAAGTGTTTAAATAAATGCCTGACATTGTAGTAAGCACACAGTAAATAATGGTTATTATTGTTATTCCCAATTGTCTTTTTTCCTTTTTGATCTTTTTTCCACCCACCTAATCAGGAATTAGATACAAAGAAAAGCTGGACATGCATCCAACCCACGAGCACGGACTTTACTCCTTCATTGTCCAAACAGTAGCCACTTGCCACATGTGGCCATTTAAATTTAAATTAATTAAAATTAAATAAAATAAAAATTCATTTCCTCCTCCCACTAGCCTCATTTCAAGTGCTCAATAGATACAACTGGCTAGTGGCTACCATACTGCATAGCACAGAAATATTTCCATCATTTCAAAAAGTTATATTCCCTGGCATTGCTCTAATATTTTCTATTCGGTGCTATACTTCTACCCACATAAAAGAAGCTGCCACTGTGTTTTATTCTTTACTCTTAGGGTAAGTTCATCCCAGTAGCCAGGAACCAATCTCTGAGTTCTCATTACTACCTTCTGATTCATTCTTCTCTCTTCTGAGGGACTCCCTTGTCCAGGCCCACACTTTGCAACAAATCCATCCTCCACCCTCAAGGGCAAGAAGAACCTCATAATACGAGGGGAAAGGAAAGCAGACTGGGCCTCTCAGGATCCTTCAGGTGAGGAGCCTATCTCATTCCTGTCCTCTTAACTGAGAGCTCATTACCATTAGACCACAAGATAGATGTTCTGCTCTTTAAATTCCCACCCCTGCTGCCAATAACCGTTGACCTTCCATTTTCTCTAATTCCTGAAATTGAAATATTATTTTAGTTTTGTTGTTTTTTCCTGTTAAAATAATCACTTTCAGTTTTTTTTTCTAAGAGTGAGGTTCCTATGTGTGCCTCACAGTGACAGGAACACAATTCCAATTATCATGGTTCCAGAAGACCACACCCAGGCAGACTGTATCTCAAAAGACAAAGAACTAAAGCACAGGAAGAGCATGAAACACAAATTACTGAAGCTAAGGGAGCAAAGGTTCAGTGTAATTCACAGAAATTAGTCCCTTAAAACCCAACCATGCAATACCCAACCCCACCCAACTCTCCCCACTCTCCATACTAGCCTCATCTTGGTTAGCTTATTCTATGCATTACCTGAAACACTCCTCGTCCTGGGAAAGGAGTAAAGGGACTGTGTTGTTTCCACAGTCAGAATATCATACCCAGGGAAACTTGATGATGGCAAAGTCCCACCTCAGAAAAGAGCAATGAAGAAATAGGATGAGTGGAATGTGTGGAAAAAGAGAAATCAAACTGGGACACTGTGAGTCACAGAAGCCAGGCACATGTATTTCCCACCCCCTTCTCTGCCCATTCATGCACTGTACCTGTTACTGCTTATATGGAAGACTGAAGAAAAATGCATCCAGATCTTTGCTACTTCCTTCCTTGTATCCTCCATAGCCTGAGTCTCTCAATCTAAGTGGAAAGACCTTAAAGCCTCACAGGTAAAACCAGGAAATGCTTAAGAGACCCAGGATGAAGAGTAATATTGAAAATCTTTGTCAATTAATCAAAGGCAATATCAGCCATAAGCTACCAATGCCAGCTACACTGCAGGGTCCTGGCTGAATAGCCACGCTTCCTGGGACTGCAGCACTTTATATCCCTCCTGACACCAAAAGTTTACCTGAAGATAGGAGCTTAAGTTAATTAATTAGTTCATATAATAGCCATTTATCAAGTAACATCTTTGTGCCAGCACTTGAGCGTATGAAGGGCTCCATCCCAAACACCTTACACTTGCCACCCCTGTGCTTCTGCCCTTTTCAGTCTGCTTGGGAGATGAGGTGGGTGTGAAGGCACCAAACCATGAGTCAGAAAACCTAGATTTTTAGTCCCATTTCAATCTCTCCCTTAGGTTACAGGCCCTCAGTTTTCACATTTGCAGAATAAAGTTAGTTTTGCCTTTCCTGTCCACCTCACAGACGGTTTTGGATTCAAATGAGTATATTCGTGAAAATGCTTTATTAAATGTGAGAAAATCACAAATATTAGATATTATTATTACTTTCTGCATTTCTCTGCTTATTGAAGTCCCACTTGAGAGAACTCAAACCCAAATCACCGATGCACAATAATATATGACTTTCTTCTTACATTTTTGAAGTGTTCTCAAGCTGCTGTGGCTAGAAATGATTTCTTCTTTCCCTAAACTTGTATTATATTGTTTAATTCATTTGTTATGAACCATATGACATGTAATGAATTTCTAATATGAATACTTGTACTGTACTAAAAGATAATAGTGTAGATATTTTATGTTGTCAATTTTTTCACATGATTCCTTATGTCTCCCTACGCAGAATATGTTTCCTAAGGAGATGCCCTAAGAAGTATCTTTCACATAAAGTAGGTATTTAATAAATATTTGTAGATTATCGATTACTGAAATTTTACCCATTAGTTATACATTGGAAAACATGGCCACAATATTTCACAGCTCCTGCCATCAAGATGCAAAATTTATTTTCCCACATGCTTGAATCGGGGAAGGCCTTATGACTTGCTACGACCAACAACAGAATGTGGTACAAATATTGTGCTCGTGCCAGAGCTCAGGTCTAATGATGCCTTGCAGCTTCTCCTGTCACCTTATTAGAAAATCCCCCTAAGGAGTATATGCTATAAAGAAGCTCAGTGAAGTCATCACCCACAATTCCCAGACCTGTGAGTGAGGCCATCTTGGACCCCTCACTTGTTTCTGGTCACCACCTGACAGTGCTCTCTTGAATGAGCCTAGATTCAGCAAAAGGACCACCCACCCAACCCACAGAATCAGGACAAAAATATAAATCACTGTTTACCACTAGGTTTGGGGATTGTGTATTACATAGCAATAGATAACTGAAGAACAGAAAAGGTATTCCTCTCCCCCATGTTCATGACGTTTTCTTGTACCTCTCTTATGGTCCTTATTAAAAATTATTTTGTGTTCTGGGCATATATCTTCTGATCATCACCAGACAGTAATGTCATTGAGAAAGATTTACTGATTACAGATTCTGCCTAAAGTACCCTACCCAGACCACTATATGTAATAGGTGTTTAGCCCATTTGCAAAATGAGCATTAGCTCCTTCCAAAGCATATCAGAACTTGTGGTGGTTTGGAGCTATGTACCCCAGAAAAACATGTTCTTGATGTTAATCCATTCCTGTAGGTGTGAAACCTTATAAACAGGGCCTTTTGATGAGGTTACCTCAGATAAGTTGTGGCCCAGGATGGGTCTTGATGCTATTACAAAGGCCTTATAAGGAAGGTCACAAAGAGGGAAAAAAGCCATAGAGGAAGAATCCAGAAGCTGAAAGTCAAGAGGACCCAGAAGAAAAGAGGGAGGCCAGGAGAGATGACCATGTGCATTGCCATGTGACAGAAAAGTCAGAACAAGGACCTTTGGCAGCCAGCCCCAGAATGCCAATCCTCAGGGAAAAAAGAATTGCCTTGCTTTAGACTCCTCCTAGCCTCAAAACCAAGAGCCAATAAACTCCCATTGGTTAGGCCAACCCATTGCACAGTGCTTTCCTTTGCAAATAGGAAACCAGAACAGAAGTCCAGTCCCAAAGGGATTTATTATAAGGCAGTTTCATCATAAGAGCACTTAGAGAGTCACTGCACTTCCCACACCAATTTGGGTGGAAGATGGTCTGGAATTAAAAGTGATCCACACCAAGACATATTCGGGATTACTCCCTCATACTTTTCCTTCAGTGCCTCACATAGCTGTCAGAGAGGACTGTCTTCCTCTTGGTTACCATTTCCTTCTCTAGCCACTTTCCCTATGCATCCATATATTTAACCTTTAACAAAAACATTACTAGGAACCCAGACTATTAAAAAAAAAAGCCATTCCATTTATCCATCCACCCAGGTTCCTTTGTACTCCATTCAATTCTCCATATCTCCCCACCTTTTCAGAAAGATAAAAACAGATTAAGATGAATATCAACCTCACTTTTGGTGAGTGTGTTGGCAGTCATAAAAGGACAGTTTGGAGGATGTATGTGTAACCAGCATGCAACTAATGAACCCTACTCCAACACCAGAGTGAATGCTTGGACATCTGTGTGCCAGTAACAAAAGAAATAGTAGCAGTCTGGGTTGTCCTTCTGTCAGGCTATACCTCCTCTCCATTTTGTATCCAAAGGTTCCCTCACTCTTTCAAGTGTCTGTAGCGTGGCTCTTATCTGTGAGACCTAACTGGCACAAGGACACTAGCTTCCAATTAGAAGAGGCCTGCAAAAACTGTATCTAAAATTCAGAACACAGGTAAAGTCTCCAGCCCCTGTAATAGCCACAAGGGCTACTAGAAATATTATTGAATATTTGGGACAGGCTGACCTTTCCTCAGCATTACACTCAGTGGAGAGGCTTCTAGCTAAACTGCTCATGGTCCTCAGTGTTATTTGTTTTTTCAATTCCTTCTTGCCTCCCATATGTAAGGCAACCACAATTTGAGCTATGACTTAGAAAAAACCCAGTTCTGCTTCAGGGTCCCATACAGACCACATGAGGTTGCTGGGGATGTAAGGGGGTGGGGTATGGTACCCAAATATTGGGTTCAGAGCTCACTGATAGACTCTTAGGTCCTGATTTGGTTTCTCGGAAGGGGAGGAACAGAGCCTTCATCTGAAGAATTTTCAGGAAAAGGCAGTCTTCCCAGGATTATTCTCTGTCAAGAATCCCCTACATCTAATAGAAGTGAGCTGAAAATGTTACCGTTCTTAGCAATCAGATGCTTCCCAAGAGCATAAACTCAGAACCATCTTCCTTTGAACTCCTAGGTAACCAGGGTGAGGTATCTTTTTAAGACACACTAAGTAGAATTTCCATACCTCCTTCTCCTATGGCAATGGGGCTTTTTCCACCCTGTACCTGCTCAACTAAGTCAGACTATTTCAGTAACCCTGAAAAAAAAAAAAAAAAAAAAAGACCTCTTCAAGGAAGTGATCCATTTTTATCCTATCATCCATCATTAATCCCAGAATCATAATCTATCCATCTACACTTACACAATTAAGGACTATCACTTAAATAATTCTTCCCAGAACAAGGAGCCTTTTACTTTGACTGTCTGTCCCTTCTTTACCCTGAAACATCCAACAAAGGCCAAACAATAAAGAGAAAATAATTGCCTTCCACTAAGATGGGGGAACCCTACAGAATTAACCTGTTTGGATACTCATTTAATAGGGCATCTTGATTGCTTTGCAAAGGAGTAGTCTTAGCTACCCCACCTTGAAAGTTGAGTATGGATGAATATGGATGGACAGGAGAGTGGGTAGTTGGTTGACTGTTTAAATAACTGACTTGGCTATAAGGTTTTTTTCAACACTTATCAGAATAACCTTATGCATCAGCAGTCTCATGACTGGAGGTAAAGTTGAGACAAGTCTAAAGTCATCTGTGCCAAGCAAGGTGCCTGTAATATCCTTGGAGTTGATTCCTTCAACTAAAAACATTTGTAGCATATGTGCCACGGATTTGGAGGGGTGATAAAATTGAATGAAAAGAGATTTCCTTCTAGTGGTGAGGATAGATTCATAAAAAGGTAATTTCATAATTTAATGAGAGTGGAGGTGGGGGTGGGAGGGGTGTTGGAGGGTTTAATGACAGATTCCTGGAAAAGCCAATCTTGTGTCATGTTGTCACAGCAGACACCCTACCCAACGTGGGTTCCTTTTTTTAGTTAAAAAATGCTGCTCTCAGAGAGCGGGAGCCATTGTCTTTTTTCTTCTTTTCTGCTGGCTCCCATCTGCTTTCTTCCTCTAATAAATCTTAAACTTTATACTTAAACTTTGACTCGCTGTGTTGTGTGGATTCTTGAATGCCTCCAAACCTAACAGGTACCATTACATGACCAAGTTGACTCAGGAACTTAACCATCACAGCTAAGTAGGTGAACTGCCAAAGAAAAGATGGTTTGAAAGGCTTTCTGTCCAAAATATCTCCTCAATATTGTGCCATGAATAATTGAAAGGTCACCACTATTGGAGGCTTATCCAGCACTGTTCTTTCTCAACAGGCCTGCGAGAGTAATGTGGTAGATTAATATCAAACATGCCAGTCAGCTGAATGCAAGTTGATAAGCCAACATAATAGTACAGTGAGCCAACCAAGGGCAATGGCTGGATAGCAGGGAGGTTTTGACCAAGCAGAAATGAACAGAAAAAACAGCTGCCAGAAAATGAAGCAGTGGAAGGAAAGCTACTCAAGGAGAAGCAGCCAGTTATGAACCAACTTCATAGGTTTACCTGCGACTGGCAGGAATCTAATCAGCAGCGGGGTGGATGGCAGAAGAGAAAGGGGGATTCACTACCACATTGTCAGGAGTGGAGGAGTATGGTTACCAATAATTATGATAGAGGTTAAGAGGTTAGAGAAGAATGGGGGAGAGAAGGAAAGCAAGAGTATGATTAGGGCGGTAACTAGGAAGTGGCAACGAAGGAGCTAAAGCTGAGATCAGTGAACTAATTTCAATAATCATGGGAGAGCAGACAGGGAGTGAAGAAATTAGCAGTTAAGGAACACAGGTAAGACTGGGCTGAGGGAAGTGGCATCATCATGTGCCAGAAGTTAGCCCTTCCTTTCTCCCTTGTCATCTTTCCTACCCATTTTCATCATTTTGCCTTTCCTTCATTCATTGTCTCCTCACCACATTCATTTAAGTTCTTAGCTTCTTGTCTAAGTGCCAGATAGCCGCACAAATGTGGTCTCACAGCTTTTCATGCCAATCTTGGCCTGTGCCCCCAGACTCATCCCAAGTTACACCCAAAAAAATGAAGAAACTATTTATTATACAGCTTTCTCTTTATTTTCAAAAAATAGCATTAAAGTCTAAGAGGTTTTGGTGTGGTCATTATGTGGTCCCCAATGCTAAGGGGATGGCAGAGCTGAGTCACCAGGAATGTAAGAGCATGGTTTTAAAGGTAGTAGAGTCACAGGGCCAAGATAGAAGGCCCATGTCAAATCACGGGCATATCCACCGACATATGGTAGGGCATGGGATCCTGCTCTGGGGGATCAACAAGAGTGGAAACTCTTTTGAGGAGATAACTGACAGGATCTGACACCAAAAGTGGCTGGTGGGAGAAGTGAGAAAGGTGAAAGATAGCGATCCTCCTCTCCCTTCTGCTACTACTACAGGGCAGAAGCAGCTGACTCCAACAAGGTAGCAGCCATTTACATCCCATAGTGGAGAGGCTGACCAGACCACTTCGAGGCTGCTCAAATGGCCTTCTTAGAGGGTGGAATGTTAGCCATAAGAATGGAGACAAACTGTTCCAATTTCTGTGCAGCTTGTTTCCCAGATTCCACTACTTCCTCATGAGTAGCCTTCTCTAAACTCTCATAAATCATACTAACCTTGTTAGTGATGAGAGAGAAGCCAAAAACTTGAAGTCCACAGTGCTGTGCAACTATAACTTCTTGTACCGTGCTCATGCCTGATGAGGAGAAAGAGGGAAATCAATTACTGAGATTGGCAAATGACTCCTCCTCTTCCTTTAGCCTCTCCTGCATTCACTAACACCTCAGAATATTAAATCTCAAGTTCTCTTCCCCTAAAATCCAAAGAAGCAGCTGAATTATTATATTGCACTTTCACTGTTCTGTACTGCTTAATATATTAAGTTGGACCTCAAAGGGCCTAAATGTTTCTCATAAACATTATCAATGCAATGCTCATTCTATTCATTTGTGGTAATTTTGAATTCAGCTCCAATGACTCAGTGCCCTCTTCAAGCCAGAATGACAGAAAGTGGCTATAATGACATTTGTTAGAAAAATCCTTAGAAACAATCATTGAGTCATGGACAGGTCAGTAACACTGACTTAATCTTTCACGGTAAACATTACCTGCTGCTGCTGTAAAAGCCCTTGGTCTTCAGTGGGAGAGTTTGATAGTATAAAAATTAGAAAATAAATAAATAAAATATTAAAAATTAAGAAAAAAAACCTTGCCACTTTAATATCCCTTAGAAGTCAGCTTAGTTCACTCTTTCTTTAAATCATCCCCTGTCTATCAATAATCTCTTCCTACTCCCAATCCCTATTTACCAGATCCCTCCCTCTTTCAGCCTCCAGCCAACTTCCCTTTCTTACCAACAGCTGCCAAAAAGGCCCTTAGGAAGGGTTAGATTTTTGCTCTCTCTAGTCCCAAGGAAGAAAAGTCATTCTGTTAATGACTCTCAGACTTTGAAATCTAATGGAGCTTGCACTGTGGGTTTAAGGAACTATTTTGGTCCTTTTGGCCCCGTTTTCCTTTCAGTTTCTCCTTATGGCAATGGCAATGTTTATCCTATGACTGTCCATTCTTCGTAAACTGGAACTACATAACTTGTTCTAAGTTTCACAGGTCCACAGCTAGAGGGAATTACGCCTTAGGACAAACCATGCCTGTAACTGATTTAATGGGATCTTGTACTTCACTATTGATTTAAGTTTTTGTGATATTGTGATGGGTTGACTGTATTTTGTATATGGAAAGATCATGTAATTTTGGGGTCCAGGGGTTGGAATGTGCTGGTTCGGATGTATTTATGTCCCCCAAAATGCCATTATCTTTGATGCAGTCTTCTGTGGGCAGGAAAGATATTGGTGTTGATTGTGTTGGAGACTTTTGATTGGATGTTTTCATGGAGATGTGATCACTCAACTGTGGGCAAGATCTTTCACTGGAAACTTTCCATGGAGGTGTGGCCCCGTCCATCAGCATGGGCCTTGATTAGTTTACTGGAGCACTATATAAGCTCAGACAGAAGGATCAAGCTTGCTACAGCCAAGAGGGACACTTTGAAGAATGCACAGGAGCTGAGAGGAGCTGCAGATGAGAGACGGTTTGAAGATGGCCATTGAAAGCAGGCTCTTGCTCCTGAGAAGCTAAGAGAGGACAAATGTCCCCAAGAGCAACTGAGAATGACATTTTGAAGAGGATCTGAGGCCTAGAGAGGAATGTCCTGGGAGAAAGCCATTTTGAAACCAGAACTTGGAGCAGATGCCAGCCATGTGCCTTCCCAGCTAACAGAGGTTTTCTGGACTCCATGGGTGATCTTCCAGTGAAGGTACTCAAATGTTGATATGTTACCTTGGAGACTTTATGACCTTAAAACTGTAACTGTGTAACCAAATAAACCCCTTTTATAAAAGCCAATCCATTTCTGGTGTTGAGCATTCTGGCAGCATTAGCAAACTAGAACAGGGCAGAAGCAATAATAGAGGAAATAATCAATGAAAATTTCCCATTTCTTATGAGAGACATAAAATTACAGATCCAAAAAGTACAGCATACCCCAAACAGAACAAATCTGAATAGGCCCATGCCAAGGCACTTAATCAGATTATCAAACATAAAAGACAAAGAGAGAATCCTGAAAGCAGCAAGAGAAAAGCAATCCACCACATACCAAGGAAGCTTGATAAGACTATGTGTGGATTTCTCAGTAGAAACCATGGAGGCAAGAAGGAAGTGGTGTGATATATTTAAGATACTGAAAGAGAAAAACCACCAACCAAGAATCTTATATCCAGCAAAACTGTCCTTCAAAATAGAGGGAGAGTTTAAAATATTCTCAAACAGACAATGACAGAGTTTGTGAACAA
The DNA here is from genome assembly GCF_015220235.1 of Choloepus didactylus. Lineage (NCBI taxonomy): Eukaryota > Metazoa > Chordata > Mammalia > Pilosa > Megalonychidae > Choloepus > Choloepus didactylus. The sequence goes on along the minus strand of NC_051310.1, from coordinate 153,723,029 downwards.
GATATCTGCTCTACAGGAAAGAGTAAAGTGAGCTACAGACAGATAGGAAAAGGCAGGAGTGAAAGGTCTGGAGCACAGTTTTACATGATGGAAGCACAGCAACGTAAGTACACTGAACAAAGATGACTGTGAGTATGGTTGAAAGAGGAAGATTAGGGGCATGTGAGACACCAGGAGGAAAGAGGAAAGATAAAGATTAGGACTGTATAACTCAGTGAAACCTAGAGTGCTCAACAATTGTGATAAAATGTACAAATATGTTTTTATATGAGGGAGATAAAATGAATGTCAACCTTGCAAAGTGTTAAAAATAGGGTGATATTGGGGGAAAAATACAATCAATGCAAACTAGAGACTATAATTAACAAAAACATTGTATTATGCTTCCTTTAAGGTAACAAAAGCAGTATACAAAAGCTAAATGCATATAAGAGGAGGACATAAGGGAGGACTATAGGACACTTGGCATTAGGGATGTTGTCTGACTCTTTACTCTACTTCAGTTTAATGCTATCTTTCCTTTTGTTGCTTCCTACCTGTCATGTTTTTTTTCCATTTTTTTCTCTTTCTTTTTTTCCTTTTGTCTATCTTCTTTGACTCTTCCTCCTTCTTTTGGAGGAAATGGAGATGTCCTTATATAGATAGTGGTGATGGTGGTGAATACTTAAATATGTGACTATACAAGGAATCATTGGTTGTTTACATAGGACGGAATGTATGGTAGGTGAACAAAACCATCCTAAAAGAAATGGGTTGACGAAAAAATCTTGAGAACACTGTATTGACTGCTATAAGTCAGACACTTAAGGATAAATATTGTAGAGTCTCACTGATATGAGCTAATTATAATATGTAAACTCATAGACATGAAATATAAGTTACCAGGATACAGAATGAAGCTAAAGAATGGGGAGGGGTTACTTATTACGAGCAGAATGTTCAACTAGGTTGAACTTAAGTGTTTGGAGGTGATGGTAGCAAGCTGCGAGAATAACTAACAGTGCTGAATGGTGTGTGAATGTGATGGAAAGGGGAAGCTCAGCATCATATATGTCACCAGAAGGAAAGTTGGAGGTTAAAAGATGGGAATGTATGAAACAGTGATTCCTGTGGTGAGCAATGTCCATGATTAACTGTACAAATATTAGAAATCTCTTTCATGAACTAAAACAAATGTATGACACTATAGCTAGAAATTAATAATAGAGTGGCATATAGGGAAAAAATATACCTATTGCAAACTATATACTACAGTTCCTAGTCTTGTAACATTCTTTCATCAACGGTAACAAATGTACTATACCAATAGCATGAGTCAAAATTGGAGGGGGTTGGTTAGAGGTACAAGAGGATTTATGTTTCCTTTTCTTGTCTCTATTTCTTTTCTGCAGTAATGAAAATGTTCTAAAAATCAAAAAAATTAATTGTGGTAATGGATGCACAGCTGTATGATGCTACTGTGGGCAATTAATTGATTGTGTACTTTGGATCTTTGGCTAATTGTGTGGTATATGAACAATCTCAGTTTAAAAAATTAAAAACAAACAAAACAAACAAACAAACAAAAAACAACTCCAGGCTCTCACTCTCAAATCTTGCTTCCTTCAAATCAATAAATACCTTCGTCCTAGTTCCTAACCTGACATCTTTTACCTGTTTTTCAAAATCCGAAGCTACCACTTGAATACCTTCCTTCTCTCTAATCTGGGGTGGGTTTCCCTCCATAGGACCTTTTGCAAACCTCTACCATAGTGCTAATCACACTGTATCTAATCACATACCCTATCAATATAGATCTGTCTCCCCTACTAAATTTTAAACTTCTTGGGGACAAAGAAACATACCTTGTTTCAGCAGTGACTAGCCTAGAAACTTATTCTTCGAGTACTCAAAGTTTGATCGTTGAATTAATTAAAAAAAAACAAAATCATCCTTTTCCTGCCTTACTCCGCTCCGCCCTTTCCTTCCCCTATTGTCCCCTCACCCCTTCCCCCCTCGGCCCGTGGGAGCCTGTTGGGTCGAGGTTTGGTATCTCAGGCGGGAGGTGGGGGGGTGGGGAGGCAGCGACCGCGATGGCGCCTCAGAAGCAGGGCGGTGGGCGGGGCCCAGCGCGGGGTCCCGAGGAGGCAGTTTCTGGGGGTTCCGCGGCGGAGGGAGGGTGGGGGTGGGGATGAGGGGCGGCTTCCGGCGGCAAATCCAGGGGTGGGGACTGTGGCGGCGGCGGCGGCTGCAGTTACTCCGCGTCGTCCTCCTCCGCGGCGGAAGCGGCGGAGGCCGCGGTGTTACCGGTGAAGAAGCCGAAACTGGAGCACGTCCAGATCGCGAGCTTTTCCTCCAGGCCTTTGAGAAACCAACACACATCTATAGATTTCTTCAAGCTCGAAATCTCATAGCACCAATATTTTTGCACAGAACTCTTACTTGTCTCATGGAAACTCCCGAAGAAACATCAAAAGGAAACCATTTAAAGTTGATATGTTACGAAAAGTAGAGAAAATGAAAGGGGAGCAAGAATCTTATAGCTTCTTGTCAGTTCATCTGCAGCTTACAATTGCTGGTTTCTTCCATAAAAAGCAGCCATCACAAAACTCAGAAAATGAACAAAATTCTGTTACCCTGGAAGTCCTGCTTGTAAAAGTTTGCCAGAAGTACAAAAAGAATCTAAGTTGGCCAATAAGGCAAGTTCCCACAGGTAAAAAGTAGGTGCCTTTGACCCCCCTGAGGAGCTGGGGGAGGATGCAGAGGTGTGGGACTTCCTCACCTGGATCCTTGCTGATGTTCTCACAAACATTGGGGCTTATGGCTTGATGTGGTGAGCCCTCTGTCTTGGGGCTGGCCCCTATGAAGCTTGTTGCTGCAAGGAGAGGCTAACCCTGCTTATAAATGTGCGTAAGAGCCTCCTCCCGAATGCTTCTTTGTAACTGAGATGTGGCCCTCTCTCTCTAGCGAAGGAACGTGGCGGGTGAAATCACTGCCCTCCCCCCTATCTGGGATCTGACACCCAGGAGTGTAAATCCCCCTGGCAACACGGAATATGACTCCCGGGGAGGAATCTAGACCCCGCATCGTGGGATGGAGAGCATCTTCTTGACAAAAAGGGGGATGTGAAAGGAAATGAAATAAGCTTCAGTGGCAGAGAGATTCCAAAAGGAGCCGTTTGGACACTCTGGTAGGCACTCTTACGCACAATGTAGACAACCCTTTTTAGGTTCTAATGAATAGGAATAGCTAGCAGTAAATACCTGAAACTATCAAACTACAACCCAGAACCCTGGAATCTTGAAGACGATTGTATAAAAAATGTAGCTTATGAGGGGTGACAATGGGATTGGGAAAGCCACATGGACCACACTCCCCTTTGTCCAATGTATGGATGGATGAGTAGAAAAAATGGGGTGGGGGGGGGAGAAAAAGGAACTCAGTGTTCTTTTTTACTTTGTTCTTTTTCACTTTAATTTTTATTCTTATTTGTGTGTGTGTGTGTGGCAATGCAGATGTTCAAAAATTAATTTTGGTGATGAATGCACAACTATATACTAGTACTGTGAACAATTGAATGTACACTTTGTATGACTGCATGTTATGTGAATATATCTTAATAAAAATGAATTAAAAAATAAAATAAACATCACCAGGGAAGTTGTGTGAGAATGGAACTTAAACCATAGAGGGAATATGTGTATAGCTTTAAGATCGTTTCCCTCCCAGTGACCAAATCACAGCAATTTCTCACTGTTGCAATAAAATCACTTTGGGTCCAGAAAAAAGAAAGAAACACTTTCTGTCCAAAATATCTCCTCCATATTGTACCATGAATAATTGAAATGTCACCACTATTGGAGGCTTATCCAGCACTGTTCTTGCTCAAAAGGCCTGGGTTCTTTCTCAAACATGCCAGCCAGCTGAATGCAAGTTGATAAGCAAACATAATAGTTCAGTGAGCCAACCAAGGGCAATGGCAGGACAGCAGGGAGGTTTTGACCAAGCAGAAATGAACAGAAAAAGACTGGTGCCAGAAAATGAAGCAGTGGAAGGGAAGGTATTCGAGGAGGAGCAGAAGGATATGAACCAACCTCATAGGTTTGCCTGCTACTGGCAGGACTCTTAGCAGCAGTGGGGTGGATGGCAGCAGAGAAAGGGGGATTCACCACCACAGTGTCAGGGGTGGAGGAGTATGGTTACCAGTAATTATGATAGAGGTTAAGAGGTTAGAGAAGAGTTGGGGAGAGGAGGAAAGCAAAAGTATGATTAGGGCCGTAACTAGGAAGAGGCACTAAGGAGCTGAAGCTGAGGTCAGTGAACTAATTTTGATAATCATGAGAGAGCAGACAGGGAGTGAAGCTATCAGAAATCAAGGAACAGAGGTGTGCCGGTTTGAATGTATTATGTCCCCCAGAAAAAGCCATATTCTTTGATGCAATCTTGTGGGGCAGACATAATAGTGGGGATTAAGTTGGAATGTTTGGATTCGGAGATACGCCCCACCCAACTGTAGATGATAATTCATGGGATATTTCCATGGAGGTGTGGCCCCACCCATTCGGGGTGGGCCTTGATCAGTGGAGCCATATAAATGTGCTGACTCAAAGAGACTGAACGGAGTGCAGCTATGAGTGACGTTTTTAAGAGTAGCAAGCTTGTTAGAGAGGAACATCCTGGGAGAAAGCCATTTTGAAACCAGAACTTTGGAGCAGACATGAGCCATGTGCCTTCCCAGCTAACAGAAGTTTTCCGGACGCCATTGGCCATTTCCAGTGAAGGTACCCGATTACTGATGTGTTACCTTGGATGTTTTGTGGCCTTAAGACTGTAACTGTGTAGTGAAATAAACCCCCATTTTATAAAAGCCTATCCATCTCTGGTGTTTTGCATTCTGCAGCATTAGCAAACTAGAACAAGAGGTAAGACTGGGCTGAGGGAAGTGGCATCATCATGTGCCAGAAGTTAGCCCTTCCTTCTCCCTTATCATCTTCCCTACCCATTTTCCTCATTTTGCCTTTCCTTCATTCATCCTCTCCTCACCACATTCAAGTTCTTAGCTTCTTGTCTGAGTACCAGATAGTCACACAGATGTGGTCTCACAGCTTTTCATGCCAGTCTTGGCCTGTGCCCCCAGACTCATCCCAGGTTACACAAAAAATGAAGAAATTATTTATTATACAGCTTTCTCTTTATTTTTAAAAAATAGCATTAAAATCGAACAGATTCTGGTCTGGCCATTATGTGGCCCCCAATGCTAAGGGGATGGCGGAACTGAGTCCCCAGGAGTAAGAGCATGGCTTTCAGGTTAGTAGCAGTCACAGGGCCAAGTTTGAAGGCCCAAGTGAAATCATGGGCATATCCACCAACATGCTCTAGGGCATGGGCTCCTGCTCTGGGGGATCAACAAGAGTGGAAACTCTTTTGAGAAGATAACTGACAGGATCTGGCAACAAAAGTGTCTGGTGTGAGAAGTGGGGAAGGTGAAAGATAGCGGTCCTCCTCACCTTTCTGCTACTATTAAAGGGCAGAGACAGCTGACCCCAACAAGGTAGCAGCCATTTAGATCCCATAGTGGAGAGGCTGACCAGACCATTTCAAGGCTGCTCAAATGGCCTTGTCAGAGGGTGGAATGTTAGCCATAAGAATGGAGACAAACTGTTCCAATTTCTGTGCAGCTTGTTTCGCGGATTCCAGTACTTTCTCATGAGTAGTCTTCTCTGAGCTTTCAGGATTCATATTAAACTTGTCAGTGATGAGAGAGAAGCCAAAAACTCGAAGTCCACAGTGCCGTGCAACTATAACTTCTGGTACTGTGCTCATGCCTGATGGGGAGAAAGAGGGAAATGAATTGTTGAGATTGGCAAATGACTCCTCTGCTTCCTTTAGCCTCCCTCCCCTTCATTCATTAGCAGCTCAGAATATTAAATATCAAATTCTCTTCCCCTAAAATCCAAAGAACCAGCCGAATTATTAGGTGGCACAATCAGTGTTCTGTACTGCTTAATATATTAAGTGGGACCTCAAAGGGCCTAAATGTTTCTGATAAATATTATCAATGCAATGCTCATTCTATTCACTTGTGGTAATTTTAAATTGAGTTCCAATGGCTCAGTGCCCTCTTCAAGCCAGAATGACAGAAAGTGGCCATAATGACATTTGTTAGCATAATCCTTAAAAACAGTCACTGAGTCATGGCCAGGTCAGTAGCATTGACTGCATCTTTCACAGCAAACTTTATCTGCAGCTGTTGTAAAAGCCTTTGGTGTTCAGTGCAAAAGTTTGATACTACAAAGATAAATAATTAAGTAACATTTTATAAATTAAAAAGAAAAAAACCTTGCCACTTTAGTATCCCTTAGAAGTCAGCTAAATTCACTCTTCCTTTGAATCAGATCCTCTCTATCCATATTCTCTTCCTCCTCCCTATCCCTATTTACCAGGTCCCTCTGTGTTTAAGCCTCTAGCCAAGTTCCCTTTCTTACCGACAACGTCAGCCCCCAGGTTCAGCAGCAGAAGACACTCTGAACGGGTTTGAAAGTTGGGGCCTGCCATCATCACATAGGTGCCTTCCTGTAGCTCTCGCTGCTCCCCCATTTGTTTCCAGGCCCAGTGAGCCTTCTGCCTCAGATTGTGGTCATAAGCGTCAGACATGGCAGGAAAACGAGGGCCAAACCTAGGTCACAGGTTGAAGGATCACTTCAGATTAACTGTATTGAGTTCTTTCCTGCCTCCTAAATAAATTCTTAAGCTCCACCCATGTATAAACAAAGGGCAAGATGCCTACCTTTCATCATTGGGGCCTCTGAGAGGGTTCTGGCCAGAGAAACCAAGCATGTTGATATGATCACGGATCAGCATGACATCTCCAACCTCAAACTTGGGGTTAAGCCCTCCAGCTGCATTGGTGACCACTAGGGTGTCCACACCTATAAGCCGGAAAACCCTCACTGGGAACGTTACCTTAAAAGCAAAAAACCAGAAAGGTTTCTTAACAATCTCACCAACCCACCCACAGAAATATGCAATGATAGCTCCCCATGTAGGCATACATCATGAAAGAAGACGAAAAAGGGAATCCAAAATCTATCCAGCCAAGGTAGCTAGGTAAAAAAATAACACAGGTAGTCCTCTGGTCTTCCTGATTTACCTTCCAGAGCGGGTAGCCTTCATAAAAGTGGAATCTGCCCTGCATCACCACACAGGCTCGGCCATTCAGGAACCCAAACACAAGTCGTCCAGTGTGACCTGGTACTGTACACAAAAAAGAAAGGAAAGGAACAGGATGATGTTTTCATCAACATATGCATTGAGTATCACCATAGCCATGCATGGTGTTCAATACATGAGTATATAATTAAGCAAAAAAAAGACATTATGATCTCTGCCTTCAGAAAGGTCAAGTCAGATGTGTGAGATAGATACTATCATAATCGTACAGGTAAGTAAGTACAACATGATATTAGAGCTATGGGGGGATAAGGATGTTCAATGGGGGAACATATATCAAAGGAAGGAAAAGGTTTTAGAACAGATTTCAAAAGAATGAGAAAGTCATGAATAAAATGTGAGTAAAAAATAGACTAAGTGGCTAACAAAGAAGGGAATGCAATAATTATAGTCTGGAAAAATTCTCAAAAGCTACATATTTCCTCACTCTAGAAACAGAGCTCAAAGGTCTACTCTGGCTTCCAAAAGAGTAGGCTAGTGAACGAGAGAAAAAGCAGCTGGCTAAGTCTGGACCCTGGCTTGAATCTCCTCCCTTTAGAACAGAAAATAGTCCTTGTTGGGGCATGCAGTGCTTGGAAGTGGAAAGATAATGATCCACATAGACAACTTTACCATCATCACCATTTTCCTTGTCTGGCAGTCTCCTGTAATAGGCATGGCCAGCCTCTCCCTTATGGAGAGCCAAGAGAAACAAGTTGAAGGATACTCACAGACAGAGGAGCTTGTGAAAAACCAGTCATACAGCAATGGTGATAGTTAGGAAAACCAAAGTATAGTATAAAAAGTAAATAGGTTGATAAATTTTAAAAATTACTATACTTATCACAGTGCAGAGCTCTTCTCATTGGGGTAGGAGTAACAGATAGAGCCAATGCTGCCACTATGTCCCTTAGAAGCCATGCCCTCTCTCTTCTACTTCCTTCTGCAACTCCCATTCTCACCTCCCTGTTCAGATCTCTCAGTCTTGCCCCAAAGGGTTTAAAAAACTGTCAAGTAAAACTCTTTCAACTCTCCAGGGAAAAGAGGAGGGAATATAAAAATCTGAGAAATTAATATATGAACCAAGAAGTTAGCTACCTGAGAAATTAATGAGTAAACCAAATAATGTAACTTTGCCCTTTTATACTGGCCCTCATTTTAGCTGACACTTTTCTAAATTTTAGCCTGAGGGCTTTCTGGGTGCTATTAGAATGCTAAGTGTTTAAAAATACTCTCCTTATCAGACCTCTACTGTGCATAGGAGACATCCCAACTCCTCCTCCTTCTACAGGGTCAACTGGAATCAAGCCTTAGGTATTTACATATTCTCTACATGTCTATAAAAAGATGGCACTCTGTGTGTTCATTTGTTGCTCTGTATCAGTGTGTGCCTTATCCTAGGACTGGAGCTACAGCTGGAGAAATGGGGAATGGCAGGAAGACATACGCCAGGGGAGGCTTGATTTTGTCCTGGAAGGTTTCAAAAACTAGTTTTCCCTTTAAGGTGCAGGCTGGGAGAAATGAGAGGGGTGTGTGCATATATGGTGAGGATGGAGGGGGACCACATTGAGGGAGGTATTGCAGAGCTTTAAGGAGCTCTGAGTCAGATAAACATAGGAAAGGTGTCATCACATAGTCCCACTGAGGCACACATGCCCTGTCTATTATAGAATCCATAATAGGCAAATTTCCTGCTAGTCATTCTGGCTGTGGGCTTTTTTTCCCATCTTACAACATTTGCCACAGGAAGTCCAGGCACGAAAGCACTTGACTTCACATATTAAGTTTCACAGAATCCCATCAATACCCCTCAGTTCCATCTCCCTCTTCCCCCTGCCTGTACCTGTGCTTTGAGGAAAGTTGGGTATCTCACTGTATTCAAAGGCCTGGGCCTGAGTTACTTTATCAGCCAGACCTCCTAACCCAGAGCCACAGATCACTGCCACTTGAGGTCGGTGCTCGGTGTGGGACAGAAGCCATTCTGCAGTGCTCTGATAATCTTCATATGTGAACCTAGGGAAGGAAAGGAGAATCAAGGTGAGTTGTGCTCCCACATACCAAGGGCATCACAGAGCAATGCCTAATGACTTTCAATGAAGGGGATAGAGAAGCCGCCCAAAGAGGAGGCTCGCTCTCTCACCAGGAGCCACACTAGGCTCACCCACCCACCACTCTTTCTGAATCCTGCCCACCGAAAGTCTGATATCAATCCTCCTCCAGTCCAGAGCCTGACAAAAGTTAACGAAGTCTGTGTTTCCACTATCAGCCTCCACTCCAGTGTTGCTACCCTTGGCAGGCTTAGTATCTCTCATAATGACAGATATTTAGAACGGATAGATCAGAGTTGACAGAGTAGAGCAGTGAAATAATCAAATCAAGTAGAACGAAGGTGCTGGGCTAGAAGGAAAGAGTAAGAGAGCACTAAAAAAAAAAAAAAAAGAAAGAAACAGGATTAAGACCTCCTTTAGGGCAGGGATAAACCAATACAATCCTCTTCATTACCCTCCCCACCTCCCATCTCCTATCCCGGGATATTCAAAATGCAATCAACACTAATTACCTTGAGGGTCTCCACAACCTGATCACTTTTGGACCCTTACCTCGCAGACTCCTCCCTCGGCCGAATTCTAAGGGCTAAGTTTTTTGAGTGACAAAAAAGCAATGGGAACAATCCTAGGAGATTTATGTGTCAGTCCTAGTTCCCCTGGATCCTTATTTCTGGGATCCCCAGGCCACACAGGACCCTGCCATATGAATTTGCAAGGGTTAACTCAAAACCAGAGAAGCAACTGCACAAAAGAGGAGATACTGTCCTTAAGGGTAGTTGTCAAAGGCTGGAGAAGGCTGGTTGCATAAGTTTCTCAACAGGAGTTTATTCAAAATAAGTTCTGTGGCCCACCCCTAAAAATTCCCAATCCTGGAGATAGGTCTCAGGATCTATATTTTTATAGAAGTGCTGCTACACTTGTAATTCTATTTCCAAAGCCAGGTTTAGGAACCTCTGGTCTAGAATAGGGCAGACCTCAATCTGGATTCTAGTCTTAATTTTATCTTTCAAAAATTCTTTCCTTGGGTATAAAGCAAGGGGATGTAACTATTCCCACCAATCTTAAAGGCTCAGTTTGAAAACGATTTTAAAACTTTCTAAAAAGTTCCAAAACCCATTGTCTCTTCCATACTGCACTTGAACTTTTCTCCTGCTTCTATCCCTGTCAGTGGTATTCTCCATGCCCATTCACACCTTCCCTTCTCTTTGCCTACAGGGAGTTTAGAAGATGGGGAGACCTAAGAGCACTTGCCCAGAATACCTACACTCAGCAAGAATCAACCTCAGGAAAGCAGCTGGGTAAAGAGCAGATGAGAGGGCAATAGGGCTGGCCGGTAAAGGATAACTGAGAAGAGAAGCAATGAAGAGGCAAGGTAGGGCCAACAGAGAAAACGTAATCAAATAGCATCCCCAAGAGGTGCAAAGGAAATGAAAATGTTGGAAGCCAGTGGCCACTTGGTATATTTAGCCACAACTCAAAGGAGTTTTTCATCAGCCATCAGTTCCCCCAAAACACTCTGAATTCCTGGGCATCCAAAAGCCACCATGATCCTAAATGCTGGAGACTTGGACTGAGTATTTGAGGACCAGAGCAGAGAGAAGGGTTTTCAAGTGTGTGGATCTAGGCACCAAATGCTGCAGCTTTGCCTAGATTCTAGAATGGAGACCTGTGAAGAGCACACGGGGAGCCAACATTTTTTCCTTGAGTATAGGGTTGCGGGATATGTCTCCCTCCCAATAACCGCAAAAGACACACATACGGGTTCCTTTTACCCCTAGATTCCCCTTCCTGCTCCCGTGTCGCCACCCCTCCCTGCTGGATTTCCGCGCGCGCCCCGGCCTGCGCTGACTTTCTCCACTTCTCTGTCGCCTTGCCCCGGGCACGGTGCCCCCTGCCAGGCCTCTCGGCATTTCCAAGGTGCTCGTTCCCTCTCCCACCCACCTGGGACCCAGAGTGTCGGGTTCCCAGGTCTAGGTGGCACACCCCTTTCCCCTCCCCAGGGGCCTCTAAGGCCCCACGGGGTTGTTGCCCTTCTCACTCTTTCTCCATGGTCCTGCCTGCGCCTTCTTGCTGAGCCGGCAGTACTACACTCCGCAGAATAACTCTGGCTGGCTGTGGTGGGCACTAAGTAAGCTGTTCACGCCGGCGCTGGTTTATATCCCCAAACTGGGGAGTCACCAGCCAATGACAGCAGAGCGCACAGCCTGCCCCATCTCCATGGTGACACACCCTGATCCAATCGCGCAAGGCTTGGCTTCAAAACTAATGAGCTCCTCCTCCCAGTCCTAGACATTTTCCCTTCCCGGGAACCCAGCGTGTAGGCACCACATTTAAGCCTTTCGGCTGGAAGGGCTATGAGTGAGGGGGCTGGAAGCCAGGAGAAGCGCCCCGGGAGGAGAGAGATCCCTGCCTACCGTCTACGTGCAACTCCATTCCGGCTTGTTGCTACAGCAAACCGTGAGAGATTTCAAAAAAGAAAACTGCAAACTTTAATGAGGCAATTCCAGAATAAAATTAAGTGGACTAGGGACCCTGGCAGGAAGCAGGCAATAGTGCTGACTTGGAGGCTATAGGGTTTGGGAAAATACGGAGTTGAAATCCAGGCTCAGAAGGGAAGAAGAAAAGTTCTAGGGGCAAGAATTCCTGAGTTGTAGAAGTAGACAAAGCGGGTGGGGGCGGGAGGGTGTCGCAGGTAATCCCTTGATTTAGTCAATACTGGATCCAAGCAACACAGATAACTAGAGAACTCCTCCAAAGGTGAAAATTCCTGTAACAGAACGACAACATATAATGACTTTGTAAGACTTCAGCTACTTCTTCTCCCCACTTTTACAAGCTCAATCAACCTAACTTCAAATCACGAATGACCCTGCCCCCTATTGGAATCCTCTTCCTTTTCCCTCTCATGAATTCTAGTCTTCCCTGTTTACCATTTTAACCACCCCAGCCTGTTGCTTGCTTTCGTACCCTGTTGCTGTCTCATTCATTTAACAAATATTTATTGAGCACCAGCTATGTTCCAGACCTGTTCTGGAGCTAGGAACAAAAGCATAAAGACAGACCCTGGGCTGATGGGGGTGGGGGCTGAAGGTGGGGGTGGGGCTGGGGTGCAGTGGCAACAGTTTGTATAAAGAACTGAGTCTAGTCCCCAATAAATGATTGTTATCACTATTTTTATTATTATTGGTTTTGTTGTTATTATTATTACTATCCTTATTAATCCAGTAATTTTAGCACAGGCAGCAACACAATGAACTAAGAATAAAGTTTCATCTTTGTAGTGAGACTGTGAAGCTTTGAAACATTAAAAACATGATTTTAAATGATGGATAAGACCAGCCATAAGTGAAAATTTGCCTAAGGAACTGTCTATCAATACATGACTGCTGAAGGTTTTTTAAAATACTTGAAATCCAATCCAATTTTACCCAAAAGACAGGATTAGAATGTGATTATATCTACGAAAGCTCAAACCTAGTCAATTTCTTTTAACATATTCTGTCTAAAGCAACAATATGCAAACCAAAAGATGAGGATCTGGACTGTATCTACAAAAGAAAAACTGGTGGCAGGCAAGGCTCAGCTTTAAAGAGTGTTTCTCCAGTGTCATGTGGAGGAAGAGTATGATAGATATAAACATTTCAGTCACCAAAAAATGTACTTTTATGTGACAGGAAGGAAAATTTACCAAGCCATACGTTGACTAGGTGACATAATCTTCAGAACTATTCAATATACTGTATTCTGGATTCAAGTTCACATCCAAACTTCTAATCTCTTTAATCTATTCTAATCCTCTCATCTCTTTGACTCTGTATTCACCAATAGCCCTGAGACAAGACAGCCCTGTGAGGCCCAGCAGGCCTCCTCAGACCACATCAGTAGCTTGTAGTCTATCAAACAAGAGTGCCCAGGGTCCAATTTACATTAAACCCTATCTCAGATCTCCATCCTACGCCTATCCTCTTTGTATGTTTGCATCTATTACTGCTTTCTGCAGTTGATTTTGATCCTCTAACAGGCACAAATTCAGCCATTGCCTATCTACATGTATCCACTGGACTGTGAACACTGGTATATAGCAGATACTAATGGCCAAGTATATGAAGTATCCATTACCTCTCTTCAGGCCATCTCAAGACAAATCCTAATACCCTATTCCTCTATGATCGTTTTGATCTGTTTTCAGCCCCCCAGTCCATAGGTTTCCAATTTCCTAGTTCACAGTGCGCTTCTTAGCTCTGCAATTTTTTCACAAATTTTTTTTTCAGTAACAGCCACAAAAGGTTACTAATAGGATTGTGTGCCTACTGGGCACTGCACAACCCTCATTTCCTGTGCTGTGCTGATTTTCACACTTAAAATACTCACCTTTTATCAGAGAGACCTCTTGAAACTCAGCTTTGTAAAGATATTTTGTTCTCAAGAGGAATGTAGTGCAATCTAATGTTCAAATTCCTGAAACTGAAATAATATTTTAGTATTGTTTTTCTTTTCCTCTTAAAATAATCACTTTCAGTTTTCTTTTCTAAGAGTGAGGTTCCTATCTGTGCCTCACAGTGACAGGAACACAATTCCAATTATCATGGTTCCAGAAGACCACACCCAGGCAGACTGTACCTGAAAAGACAAGAACTAAAGCACAGGAAGAGCATGAAACAAAAATTACTGAAGCTAAGGGAGCAAAGACTCAGTGTAATTCACAGAAATCAATCCCTTAAAACCCGACCATACAATACCCAACCCCACCCAACTCTCCCCACTCTCCATACTAGCCTCATCTTGGTTAGCTTATTCTATGCATTACCTGAAACACCCATCGTCCTGGGAAAGGAGTAAAGGGACTGTGTTGTTTCCACAGTCAGAATATCATACCCAGGGAAACTTGATGATGGCAAAGTCCCACCTCAGAAAAGAGCAATGAAGAAATAGGATGAGTGGAATGTGTGGAAAAAGTGAAATCAGACTGGGACACTGTGAGTCACAGAGGCCAGGCACGTGTATTTCCCACCCCATTCTCTGCCCATTCATGCATTGTACCCGTTACTGCTTATATGGAAGACTGAAGAAAAATGCATCCAGATCTTGCTACTTCCTTCCTCGCATCCTCCATAGCCTGAGTCTCTCAATCTAAGTGGAAAGACCTTAAAGCCTCACAAGTAAAACCAGGAAATGCTTAAGACACCCAGGATGAAGAGTAATATTGAAAATCTTTGCCAATCAATCAGAAGCAATATGAGCCATAAGCTACCAATGCCAGCTACACTGGAGGGTCCTGGCTGAATATCCACACTTGCTGGGACTGCAGCAATTTATATTACTCCTGACACCAAAAGTTTACCTGAAGATGGGAGCTTATGTTTATTAATTAGTTCATGTAGTAGCCATTTATCAAGCCACTTCTTTGTGCCAGGACTTGAGCGTATGAAGGGCTCCATCCCAAACAACTTGCACTTGCCACCCCTGTGCTTCTGCCCTTTTCAGTCTGCCTGGGACATGAGGTGGGTGTGAAGGCACCAAAGCATGAGTCAGCAAACCTAGATTTTTAGTCCCATTTCAATCTCTCCCTTAGGTTACAGGACCTCAGTTTTCACATTTGCAGAATAACGTTAGTTTTGCCTTATTTTGGATTCAAATGAGCATATTTATGGAAATGCTTTATTAAATGTGAGAAAATTACAAATATTAGATATTGTTATTACTTTCTGCATTTCTCTTTTTATTGAAGTCCCACTTGAGACAGCTCAAACCCAAGTCACCTATGCGCAATAATATATGGCTTTCTTCTTACATTTTTGAAGTGTTCTTGAGCTGCTCTGGCTAGAAATGATCTCTTCTTTCCCTAAACTTGTATTACACTGTTTAATTCATTTGTTATGAACCATGTCCTATGTAATGAATTTCTAATATGAATACTTGTATTGTAGTAAAAGATGGCTAGCATTAATATTTTATGTTGTCAATTTTTTACATGATTCTTTATGTCTCCCTACCCAGAATATAAGTTTCTTAAGGAGATGCCTTAAGAAGTACCTTTCACATAAAGTAGGTATTTAATAAATATTTATAGATTGATTACTGAAATTCTACACATTTGTTATACATTGGAAAACATGGCCACAATATTTCAGAGCTCCTTCTATTAAGAGGCAAAATCTATTTTCCCACATGCTTGAATCTTGGAAGGACTTATAACTTGCTATGACCAACAACAGAATGAGGTAGAAATGTTGTGCTATTGCTGGAGCTCAGGTCTAATGATGCCTTGCAACTTCTCCTGTCACCCTCTTAAGCCATCCCCCTAAGGAGTACATGGTATAAAGAAGCTCAGTGAAGTCATCACCCACAATTCCCAGACCTGTGAGTGTGGCCATTTTGGACCACTCACTTGCTTCTGGTCACCACCTGACAGTGCTCTCTTGAATGAGCCTAGATTCAGCAAAAGCACCACCCATCCAACCCACAGAATCAGGATAAAAAATACACTATAAACCACTAGGTTTTGGGATAGTGTATTACATAGCAATAGATAACTGAAGACCAGAAGAGGTACTCTTCTCCCCTTTGCTGATAAGGTTCTCTTGTACCTCTCTTATGGTTCTTATTCTAAATTATTTTGTTTTCTGGGCATATATCTTCTGATCACCACTGGGCAGTAATGTCATTGAGGAAGATTTATTGATTACAGATTCTGACTAATGTATCCTACCCAGACCAGTACATGTAGTAGGTGTGTAGCCCATTTGCAAAATGAGTAATGGCTCCTTCCAAAGGATTTAGAACTTGTGGTGGTTTGGAGCTACGTACCCCAGAAAAACATGTTCTTCAAGTTAATTCATTCCTGTTAGTATGAACCCTTGTAAATAGGACCTTTTGATGAGGTTACCTCAGATAAGTTGTGGCCCAGGACGGGTCTTAATCCTATTACAAAGGCCTTATAAAGAAGGTCACAGAGGAAAAATAAAGCCACAGGGGAAGCATCCAGAAGCTGAAAGTCAATGGGACCCAGTAGAAAAGTGAAAGGCCAGGAGAGGCAACCATGAGCATTGCCATGTGACAGAAAAGCCAGAAGAAGGATCTTTGGCAGCCAGCCCCAGAATGTCAATCCCCGGGGAAAAAGATATCGCCTTGCTTTGGACTCCTCCTAGCCTCAAAACCAAGAGCCAATTAACTCCCACTGGTTAGGCCAGCCCATTGCACAGTGCTTGGTTTACAAAGAGGAAACTAAGACAGAAGTCCAGTCCCAAAGGGATTTATTATAAGGGAGTTTCATCATAAGAGGACTTAGAGAGTCACTGCACTTCCCACACCAATTTGGGTGGAAGATAATCTGGAATTAAAAAAGATCCACACCAAGACATATTCAGGATTACTCCCTCATACTTTTCCTTCAGTGCCTCACATAGCTGTCAGAGAGGACTGTCTTCCTCTTGGTTACCATTTCCTTCTCTAGCCACTTTCCCTATGCATCCATATATTTAACCTTTAACAAAAACATTACTAGGAACCCAGACTATTAAAAAAAATAAGTCATTCTACTTATCCATTCATCCAGGATCCTTTGTACTATATTCCATTCTCCATCTCTCCCCACCTTTTTATATAGATGAAAACAGATTAAGATGAATATCAACCTCACTTTTGGTGAGTGTGTTGGCAGTCATAAAATGACAGTTTGGTGGATGTATGTGTAACCAGGGTGCAACTAATGAACTCTGCTCCAAAACCAGAGTGAATGCTTGGACATCTGTGTGCCAGTAACAAAAGAAAGAGTAGCAGTCTGGGTTGTCCTTCTGTCAGGCTATACTCCCTCTCCATTTTGTATCCAGTGGTTCCCTCATTCTTTTAAGTGTCTGTAGGGTGGCTCTAATCTGTAAGACCGAACTGGCAGAATTTCACTAGCTTCTAATTAGAAGCAGCCTGGGAAAACTGCATCTAAAATTCAGAACACAGGTAAAGTCTCCAGCCCCTGTAGCAGCCATAAGTGCTACTACAGATATTATTGAATATTTTAGACAGGCTACCCTTTCCTCAGTGTTACGCTCAGTGGAGAGGCTTCTAACTAAACTGGTCATGGTCCTCAGTGTTATCTTTTTTTTTTTAATTCCTTGTTGTCTCCCATATGTAAGGCAGCAACAATTTGGGCTATGACTTAGAAAAAACCCGGTTGTGCTTCAGGGTCCCATAAAGACCACATGAGGTTGCTGGGGATGTAAGGGTGTGTGGTACTGTACCCAAAGATTGGGTTCAGAGCTCACTGATAGACTCTCAGGTCCTGCTTTGCTTTATGGGAAGAGGAGGGGGCAGAGCCCTCATCTGAAGGATTTTTAGGAAAAGGCAATCTTCCCAGGATTATTTTCTGTCAAGGATCCTCTACACCTAATAGAACTGATCTAAAAATGTTAAGGTTCTTAGCAATCAGATGCTTCCCAACAGTTAAACTCAGAACCATCTTTCTTTGACCTCTCAGGTAACCAGGTGTGAGGCATCTTTTTAAGACACACTAAGTAGAACTTGTGTACCTCCTTCTCCTATGGCAATGGTGCTTTTCTCACCCTGTACCTGGTCAACTAAGGCAGACTATTTCAATAACACTGGGGGGGAAAAAAAAAAGACCTCTTCAAGGAAGTGATCCATTTTTATCCTATCATCCATCATTAATCCCAGAATCATAGTCTATCCACCTACACTTACACAATTAAGGAATACCACTTAAATAATTCTCCCCAGAACAAGGAGCCTTTTACTTCGACTGTCTGTCCCTTCTCTACCCTGAAACATCCAACAAAGGCCAAACAACAAAGAGAAAATAATTCCCTTCCACTAAAATGGGGGAACCCTACACAATTAACCTGTTCTGGTACTCATTTAATAAGGCATCTTGATTGGTTTGAAAAGGACTTGTCTTAGCTACTCCACTTTGCAAGTTGAGTATGGGTGAATATGGATGGACAGGAGAGTGGGTAGTAGGTTGACTGTTTAAATAATTCTCTTGGCTGTAAGGTCTTTTTCAACAGTTAGCAGAATAACTTAATGCATCAGCAGTCTCGTGACTGGAGGTAACGTTGAGACAAGTCTAAAGACCGTCTGTGCCAAAAAAGGTGACTAAAATATCCTTGGATTTGATTCGTTCAATTAAAAACATTTATCAGGCACTTGTGCCACGGACTTGGAGGGGTGATAAAATTGAATGAAAAGATATTTCCTTCTAGCGATGGAGATAGATTCATAAAAAGGTAATTTCATAATTTAATGAGAGCGGGGGTGGGGGGAGGTGTTGGAGGGTTTAGTGACAGATTCCTGGAAAAGCCAGTCTTGTATCATGTTCCAGAACTGACTCCAGGGAGAGAGGTTAAGGGTGATAACTTTAACGTTTTAATCCGGTTCCTCCTGGTGCATCTTCACACTTTTTACAAGTATTTCTTTGGGTAGAGCGGCTTTCACCACCACCCCTCCTGCTCCTCAGAACTTCGGAGCTCGACAGCAAGTCCAAATTCCCTCCCTCTTTTATTGCCCTCATTGGAGATGCATAAGCCAAGTCCCCATGCTCTGGCGCTAAATTCGGGCCAGTAAAGTTGCGGTCAAGGATAACAGGATGGGGGAAAGGAAGCTGCCAGCCAATGAGAGGTCAATTATAACCGCAAAGGGAGAGAAAAATCTTTTAGTGGAGTCTTGGACCAATGAAAAGCAGACTGCGTACCATGTGTGGGCCCGCAACAGGGTTGGCGCAGCTTCCTGAAACACATGACAAGGGCTACACAAGCAGCCTAGCACACCCTCCTGGTCTGGAGGTAGCGCGATGGCCCACGCTACCAATCGCTCGCAGAACGTCTAGTCACGTGCAGTTTATGCAGGCCCAGCAGCATAAGGTAGATCATGTGACAACTGACGCTACCGCGACACTCCCCAATGGAAAAAAAGAGTTGCATTCACAAGACCAGGAATTGGTTTATCTTCTCTAATAACAGCACAGTGGAGGCGGGGATGGCCTATCACGTGCTGCGGCACAGAACGGGGCGGGGCAGGCCGCTGGTTGCGGGGTGAAATGTGCGCGCGGTGCGCAGGCGCCCTGGGGACCCGGTAGCAGTGGCGGCGGTGGCTGCGGTGACGGCAGCGGCTAACAGAGCCGGATCACTGGCCCGAGTGGGAGGCGGCGGTGGTAGCCATGGCGGCAGATGGAGAGCGTTCTCCGCTGCTCTCCGAGCCCATCGACGGTGGCGCCGGCGGCAACGGTTTAGTGGGGCCGGGCGTGAGTGGGGCCGTGCCCGGGGGAGGCCTGACCCCCTCCGCACCACCATACGGAGCCGGTAAACATGCCCTACCCCTGGGTAAGCCCGGGCGGGTCCGACGTATTCCCGGGAGTGCCCTGAGAGGCGGGGCGAGGGCGGGGACGGAGGCGGGGCCCAAGCTCCAGGTGTGGGGCAACTGCACTTGTGTCAGGGTGGGCCTTCCTTCCCTCAGCAAAAGCTACCAGGGCCTGGGAACTGAAGTGGTATTGAGGAACCAGAGGGAAGTGCCAATTTTGAGAAGCCTGTCGGGTTCGGTCAGAAGGGTTGAGGACCAGGAAGAATTCCCTGTCCCCGTCGAGCATCAGTGAGGTGTCTGATAGTGATCCCAGCTCTACTTTTCTCTGCTTCCTCTCTAGCATTCCCCCCCTTCCCAGAGGGGCACCCAGCCGTTTTGCCTGGGGAAGACCCACCACCCTACTCACCTTTGACCAGCCCGGACAGTGGGAGTGCCCCAATGATCACTTGCAGAGTCTGCCAGTCTCTCATCAACGTGGAAGGCAAGATGCATCAGCATGTAGTCAAATGTGGCGTCTGCAATGAAGCCACTGTGAGTTATTCATATCTTCACGAGTATCTGTTTCCTGGATCCTCTTTCTAAACCCTGGCCTTCAGGTGTTAGCCAAGTGCTCTTCATGAAACCCAAGTTTCAGTTCCAGAAGTCTCACAACCATTTCCCCAGAAGCCACTCACCAAAGCTAATGTATACCATACCTCACCTTCATAGTAATCATAGTTCTTATTTGCAAATCTCATGGTAGATGCCTTTCTTTCATTTCTCCTTCCTGGCCAGGACCTTATCTCTCTGATCTCTCATCAAAAGTTATTTTTGAGGAAGTTGGAAGGGATTAGAATTAGAGGTTGGTTTGCTGACATTTTTATTATTTTTTAGCCAATCAAGAATGCACCCCCAGGGAAAAAGTATGTTCGATGCCCTTGCAACTGTCTCCTTATCTGCAAAGTGACTTCCCAGCGGATTGCCTGCCCTCGGCCCTACTGGTAAGAGATGTAAAATGGGGAGGGGCGTAAGTGGGGAAAATTGGAACGCCAAAGACAGATGAATGTTTATAGAGAATGTAAAGGTGAGCAAGCCTGCTGTTTATTTAGAAGGAGAAAAAACTAAGGACTGTTGTGCCTTTGGAATATTATCACCATCTTTCTCATCTTGCAGTAAAAGATTAGAGTGAAATTATATCCTTCAGGAGAATGGAGAACCTCTGGGCTTGGATGGATTATCTTGTGGTGAAAGAAAAATTGAAGACCTGAAGTTTGAACAGTGCTCTTCTTCAGGGATTCTCGGGTGGTGTTGGGGATGGAACATCTTGAATGTACACAGTAGAGGAACTTGACAGAGAGGCAGGGAATAGGGATGTGTAGGAGGAACAGTGTAGGGATCTTTATGATTAAAAATTTGTTTACATAAAGTCTTTTTCTCCTATCCAGCAAAAGAATAATCAACCTGGGGCCTGTGCATCCAGGACCTCCAAGTCCAGAACAACAACCTGGGGGTGTCAGGGTCATCTGTGGACATTGCAAGAACACCTTTCTGGTGAGGAGGCCAGGAAAAAGAAAAAACAAAACGGGAGTAATTATGAGTGTATTTTTCTCAGAAATGACATGAAACCTGAAAGGGTCTGTCATATAGGAACCTATTTCCCACTCATCATCCCCTTAGGGTTCTCATTAAGGGTGACTCTGCTTCTGTTATTAATTAGCTTCTTCCTTTTTCTTTCTTCACAGTGGACAGAGTTCACAGACCGAACCTTGGCACGTTGCCCTCACTGCAGGAAAGTGTAAGTGATTAGGAAGTGGCATTGTTGAGCTGATAACCGGGTAATGTGTGGAATAAAAATTAGAGAGCCATCACAAGTATCCATTCCCATTTGTCTCCCCATAGGTCATCTATTGGGCGCAGATATCCACGAAAGAGATGTATCTGCTGCTTCTTGCTTGGCTTACTCTTGGCAGTCACTGCCACTGGCCTTGCTGTAAGTAGTCTTAACCTCTTTCATTCTTCCTGTTTATCTCTTTCTCAGCTTCTTCTCCTAAGATTTGGGGAATGGCAACTGGGAAAAAAAAAAAAGGTTCAAGAAACTGAGGGGTTTTGTTTGTTTTGTTCTAAGGCATATATGAGCTAAAGTTGAAGGCAACTGATGGTCTTCATTGTTACTATAGAAGTAAAAAAAGTTAAAAAAAAAAAAAAGCCATTTCTCTTTGCAAAGGACAGGGGACAGTGAAGAAGTGTCTTGAAGAGTTGCTATTAGGAAATCTGGCTCAGTTGTGAGACATTAAGAAAAACTGATAGATGTCTACCTGGAATGGTATATGAGTATGTTCCTGCCTAGAGGAAGGGAACTGAACAGCCTATCCTTGACAAAGTTCTTCAAGGGTGATTGGTTATACATGGATAGGAAATGTGGAGTGAAGTGTGAGTTTTGTGTTGCTGTTTCTAGGGCTCCTGGGAAGTGGTGGGAGAACAACAGTAACCTCATCTCTTTTTACTTCTTCCTGTCTTCATCAGTTTGGCACATGGAAGCATGCACGACGATATGGAGGTATCTATGCAGGCTGGGCCTTTGTCATCCTGCTGGCTGTGCTGTGTTTGGGCCGGGCCCTCTATTGGGCCTGCATGAAGGTCAGCCACCCTGTCCAGAACTTCTCCTGAGTCCCATGATGACCCACAGTCTGTGTCTGGCCCCTCCCTGGTGGGGACAGTGACACTACAAAGGGAGCTGGGGGTAAAGGGCTCCCTGGGCTTCTGCAAGTGGAGCCAAGCAGCTGCCTTCCTTTTCCCTGGGGAGAGGTAGGAAGGAACCAGGCCCTCAGTTAGGTTTGGAGTGATAGATGAGACCACTGCTGGCCATCTGCTCTCCAAGGGTTACTGTGTTTAGGGTGAAGTAGGTGAAATGTTACCTCTAAACCTGGATTCTAAAAGACGGTTCTAGCCTTGTCCTTCCTATATGCTCCCTGAGAGCCATTCCTGTCCCTTACACATTCCAGGGCAGGGTGGGGGTGGGTGGCCCTGGGGGTTTCCTCCCTCTTGTGCCCCGTTAGGACCTTGCTGCTGCTATTGCACTTCACCAGGGGCTGGCTATGGCCTCAATACCCTCAGTCTCCTCCCCACATTCCGTGTCCTGTGGGGGTGGGGCCAGCCGCTGCTCTGTACTGAACTACAGGAATTGATGTGTATATAACTATTTAATGTGGGGTATGGTCCCCTAGTCCTGTATTTCCCTTCATTTGTCCTTTCAACCCTCTTTACCCTTCAGTTGCAGTCTCTAACTGTGCTGCATAGGGTTGCTCTGTCTTGGGGGAGGTTAAGGACTCATCCTGTGCTTGTAAATAAATAAGGTCATGACTCCACCCTTTTCCAGTTGTTAACTTGTATGCATGAAAAGAGAATTAGTAGCCTCACAATGTTTGAACACAAACACAGCAAGGCTGAAACTATGGCTCTTTATTTTCACATGGACAGGTCAAAGGAAGAACACACACAAAACTAAAACCTTGGGCTTAAAAGAACAAGATAGAAACCTAAATCTTTCAGTATAAGCCTGGATGGAAGATTCAGATTATTTTTAGAAAGCAAATACAGTGCAGATTTCTCTAGAGCAATATATTTTAAAAGAAATGCTAGTTTGGGGAGCTCGTTTCCCAGGCTGAGGGATTTTTGGGGGGAGGCCTCACAGTGCTAGGAATAGAGTGATGGGACAGTGATCACTGCCTAGGGCCTTGGAACGGATCTTGCTGTCACATAATGCAGGTAACAGAGAATGGGACAACAGAAAGTAATCAAGGCGCCAGCCAACGTTCTTGGATCGAGCATTCATCATGTAAGTCCAAAAAGTGTAAGCATAGGCAGTGCTGGGGTAGAGGTGCCGGAAGCTGTCAGCCAATGGCACAGCCTGCAGCAAATCCCCAAAGCCTTGGCGTTCTTGTGGGGTGAAGCCAGCATTCTTTTTGTTTCCCTTGGGGTTGCGAAGGTCAATCTCTTCGTGAGCCACGTTGAGGTCGCCACATACCACAAGAGGCTTGCGGGAAGCCAAGTCCTTTAGGAACTTGCGAAAGGCTTCATCCCAGCGCTGCCGGTACTCCAGTCGCACCAGACCCCGGCCTGCATTGGGTACATAGGCTGTTACCAGCACAAATGCATCAAATTCAGCCACGATCACACGACCTTCCTGATCATGTTCTTCCTCGCCTACAGAAACGATGAAACAGAATCAGCATAAAGATAAAGAAATGGGAAAGTAGAGAAGGAGTCAAGAGTTGGGGCAGGAGTGGGATATTAGCAATGGGTTTGTAAGTGCTCAGACATTAGGGTCTCACCTATGCCATAAGAGACTTTGAGTGGGCACTGGCGAGAAAGTAGGCCCACACCACTGTACCCTTCCTTGTCTGAAGGTGCTGACCAGTACTGATGGGATAATCCAGGCAAGTCTTGAAATTCAGCAGGTAGTTTGTTCTCTGAACATTTGGTCTCTTGGAGGCACAGGATATCTGGGGCTTCTTCTTTTACCCACTGTGAATAAAAAAGGCAGAAAAAGTTTATCAATTCACCAGACCATTTTTTAACATCTGCCTGCTAAGTACTTGGGATTCACAGGTGAGACATAATTCCTATGCATAAAGAGTTAGTAGTCTAGCAATACAATATTTAAACAATTATAAAACATTAAGTATTACAACAACTGACAACTAATGGAGGAAGATAAGAGAAGGCCTTAGCTGCTACACTGGGAGACCATGTTTTTTCTATAGGCAGTGGATAACCACCTAAGATTTTTAAGTAGTAGTTACTGGAATGGAAAATATACTGGAGACAAAATGGAAGATGTATAGTGAAGAGGCTTTTACAACATTCTGGGGGAGAAAGGACGACAAGAAACAAAACAATGGCTGTAGAACTGAGGGAATGGATGTTTAGGAAATACAACTGGGAAGTCTCTGAAGCTCCCATTATACCACTTCCATAAGAAAATTACAAACTAGAGAGAAATAAAACCTACCTCCTGGGGACTAAAAGGAAAGGTGATTAAACCCCAAATCATTCAATACTTGAGAATGCCTGTAACCCTCCTTGAATTGCACTCACATCTAAACCTTTCTTCTTAATCCAGGCTCGAAGCCCATCCACATTCCAGGAGCAGATCTTGATTGTGGCAGATCTGCCACTAGGTGAGGTTTTCCGATCTGGGGGGTCCTCATACAGGACTGGCCCTTCTCCTGCTGCCTCTTTTTCATTTTTCTTTGCTCCCGTCTTACTCTTCTTGGCCTCTGGCTCTATCAAATGAGTAATATATACGGATAAAAATTGGTGGTTTCCACCCTTGATCCCACTGAGAGCCTGTAGTTACCGCGATTTCAAATTCTCCGGGAAAAATATACTGAGTTTGGTCCGTACTTCCCCTTCACCGAGGCATTATAAACAGCCTACCGCGGCCCCCAGGAGTGTTATTCTCTTACCAGTCTTGGGCTCTTCTCTGTCTTCTGCCACCGTTCCCTTTTTCCCACGCTTTGGCATCTTGTAAAACGAAAGCTTTTCGGCACTTGTTCCACGTCACCCACCGAAGGAGGATTTTTACCGCGTTGCCTACAGACAAAGAAATCGTGAAACCAGCTAAGAATGGTGAAGAGGGAATCCTCCCTCCGGCGTCCCCGCATCAGATTCCATCTTTCTAACCACAGCATCTCTGAATTCTTTCCCCGCCTCAGTGTCACAGGCCCTTCAGCCAGCTCCTCACCCACGGAACTAGACAGTTGCATAGTTCTTAGGCACTTCGTCGCCAGATATGCCCTCCGGCCAACTGAGGACCTTAATTGTGGGCCTTGGCTTAAGCTGCCTGCTCAGATATCCAGCGAAGGCCCTCTTAAAGGCAAAAGAATAGCGCCCCGGTATCTGACCTGCTCGGGTCACGGCCTGGCTCTTCCTCACCCCGGCACAAACAATGGAGAATGCTGTGCCCCCACGTGGGTAACTGGCGCGGTCACGCTGTCTGAGATTGGCATCACGGGGCCAAGGGAAGTGACCGATTGGTCTGTCTCGCAGCACGTGACGGCGAAGAGCCCGCCTTCCCCTCTTGATCTCTCGAAGAGACTAAAGGTCCCAACCCTCCATTCTCGGGCTGTTTACCGCCCTGCCGGTTGCACGATTCACTCTGAGGCTCTGACCGAAGATTACAGCCTTGTGCAAGAGGGAAAAAAATCAGTGAAGAAGGCTGAGCTGGACCACGGGAAAGAGGTGGGGGAACGGACAGTAATGTAAGGAGCAGATTCCGGCCCAGCATTCCTGGCAGTTCGGAGGACAGGTCCTTGGGGGCCTTGATATGTCTCCGTGACGACAAGGGCGAAAGCGGCGCGGGCCTTCCAGTCAGGGGATTTCTCTGGGCTCTGTGGCGGTGCTTGCTGTTTGTAACAGCTGCGGGCTCGTCCTGTTCGTCACCACTCCAGAATTTGCGGGTCAGCATGGACTGTTGAGGGGCTCCGTAGGTCACCACTACACTGCGGGCGTTTTCTCTCAGGCTCGGCCATGCCGGCGGTGCTGGGTTTTGAAGGCAGCGCCAACAAGATTGGCGTGGGAGTGGTGCGGGATGGCGAGGTGCTGGCGAACCCGCGGCGGACTTACGTCACGCCTCCGGGCACAGGTGAGTGAGTAGGGGTCTTCGAGTTTACGGCGCGCTTGCCGCAGTGCATCGCCTTCCGTCTTCATAAACACCAGTGAAGTGGGGCGCGTTGTCCTTTTTTTAAAGCTTTTGATCTGAGGCTCATTGGGATTATGTGACAGTCTTAGGATCACAAGGATGATGGATAGAAGAGACACAGGCACTCGGACCTGGATCTTCTGAGTTTGTCAAAGGTTATTGAGTGCCTTTTATGCGCTAAGCATTAGCTGGCTGCTGGATAGATGTCAGAGGATCGTGCTGTGGTTTCCGACATAAAACTAGATCTTTACACTATAGCATGATAAATGGTTTAATACAGATGCAATAAAATTCCAGAATTAGAAAGAGAGAGGGAGATAAGAGAGGAAAGACTCAACTTAAGTGTCAAACCGAACTGACTGGCTTGGTAATACTAATGTTTAATGTTCATGTTCTTGGAAATCCGTTTCTTCCTTTTAGGGGAATAATACTTGCAACTCTGGGTCTTGAGGATTAAATGAAAGTACCTGTACATTATAACTTTTAATAAATGTTATTTGCAAGCTGTTATGTCAGGTCTCACCTATTCTCCCCCAGTACACCTTTGCATATGTCTGTACCTGAAAAACTTTGCTGATAGATGATGTGACAGGTCATTTATTAAAAATATATACATATTACTAGCACTCATTCTTCAAGGCACTTGGGCACTGGAAATACAAAGATAATAAAGTAGCCAATTATTTGAGACACTTTTGGTTAAATGGAGGAAACTACAAATAATTATAATGCCATAATTGTGTGTTAAATACAGTGTGTTGAATACAATGATGTAATCATGTACAGGGTTCTGTAACATCATAGAGGAACATCACCAAAGTGTATGGGGTAGGTAACCTGCAATGAATCCTGAAAGCTGAGTAGGACTTTGGTATGAAGAAAGACATTTCCAAGAGCTGAGCAGCATTTATTAGGCTGGAAATTGTGAAAGAGCATATCTAGAATCCTGGAAGACAGGTTACTGAAGGAAAGTGAAAGGGACGCTTCTTACTAATTCTTAACACTACTACAACTCCTTTATTGTACTTTTGTCTACCTTTGCTGCAGAAAAAACCCTTTGACCTCTGATCTGTGTCCATCTCTTAGGATTCCTCCCAAGTGATACTGCCAGGCACCACCGAGCTGTTGTGTTGGATCTGCTGCAGCAGGCACTAACAGAAGCTGGATTAACCTCCCAGGATATCGATTGTGTTGCCTACACTAAGGGTATGGATGGGAGAGTAGCTAACCATGGAGGACTATACCTGCATCCTGGCTAGATCAAAATAGCCTATATCTCACTTCTGCCACACCTTGCCCACCTCTTATATCCCATATTACCACCACTCCTATCTATCCCCATCTCTATAGGGTTTTAACACCCATTTCTGTCCCCTAGGCCCTGGCATGGGTGCCCCGCTGGTTTCTGTGGCAGTTGTTGCCCGTACTGTGGCCCAGCTGTGGAATAAGCCACTGCTGGGTGTGAACCACTGTATAGGCCACATTGAGATGGGCCGCCTCATCACTGGAGCCACCAGCCCAACTGTGCTCTATGTCAGCGGAGGAAATACCCAGGTATTTAGAGCAATACCCATTCCTTTTTAATTTCTAAGGCACCACTCCAGCAATTTCCCAGTTCTACCTGAGTGGTGGGAACTACAAGAACAAAGCTGAGATCATCTGAACCTAAGATGTTGTACACCAGAAAACCCACAATAGAGTTTGTAGCATTGCAGATTTGGGCAGGATAGTGAGAACGCTAGATGAGTTTTGAACATGTAAAGATTAGGAATCTCCAATTTAGAAAAAGAAAGATTGGTAAGGATTGACACCTTTAAAATAGTGAAAGGAATTTTGTAAGTTTGAACCTTATTTTTTCTGTAAATCTTAGCAATTGAAATGAAGGGGCACTATTTTTTAGGATAATTGAATATTTTGTTTTACATTACTGGTGGTAAATATATTGAATTTGTTATTCCAAGAGTGTGGAAATATAAATAACTTTTAAAAGCACTTTATTCTATGATGTCACTTATATGAAATAACTAGAATTTGCAAATTCATAGAGACAGAAGGAAGATTACAGGGTTCCAGGGGTGGGAGTGGGATTGAGGAGTTAATACTTAATGGATACAGAGTTTCTGTTTGGGGTGATGGGAAAGTTTTGGTAATGGATGTTGGTGATGGTAGCGTGAATGTAATTAGTGCCACTGAATTGCGTACTTGAAAGTGGCTAAAATGGAAAATGTTCTGTTATATATATTTGTTACCACAATAAAATGATTTTTTTAAAAGCACTTTATAAATTGTTGAAGGTTTTAAATTTATAGGTGTAACTAGATTTTGTTTGGGATACCTTACAAAACCTTTTAAGGTTGAGATCAAAGGACTTCAATCTTCCTACAGATGATGTTATTATCAGATAGTTCAGCATTGTTACCAGCTGATAAAAGGAGTATGTTCTAAAACTTCATTTTGTGAAATAATTACTAAAGATGAGGAACACATTTTCATGAAAATGATGCGGGAACTTTAGCAGATGGAGGGTGAGTTGCTATTTGGGGCCTGAAGAATGACATACAAAGTTAGGGCCTTGGAGCATGAAAAGTAGCAATGGAGGTTACAAGAGTTAGTGAGGAATAGCAGTCGTAGTGTTTTCCCTTCTTTTCCTTTTCCCTTTTGAAGTTTGCCTAGATGGAAAACAACAGGGAAGATGATTGGGTAGAGAGTGATAGATAATGTATAGAAAGGCAGGATATTTTCCTTCCCTTTTTGTCACCATCCTTTTGGCAGCAGGAATCCATTGACAGCCAAATAAGTTCTACATCAGAAAGGAAGGAAATCCCTAGCAGCAGTGGGAAGGGAAAAGGACTTATTATGGTCCCTAGGAATCCCTCACTGTTGGAAGTATAGAACGTATATGTCAGTAGGTGATAAATAGACTTTGTACTAGAAGCTAGTCACATACGTAAAGCGGACATAAGTTGATTGCCAGTGCTGAGTTGGGTGACCCAATATGCGATTTTTTAATTCTTCAGCTCTACCTCGTCTCTGGTTTTCAAATGCCACTACCCTGTTAGGAAAATCTAGAAGGGCTCGCATTCCCTGCCTCCAAGCAGAAAAACCTTTTTCCTAGTCCACACTCAAGACTGCTCTTCTGAGAAGTAAATCAGGAACCTCCAGCCTAGAATAATGTATTTAAAATGACAGTTTGCTTCTACTCTGACTTAAACTTTTTTTTTGTAGATTAGGAATCTGCTCTGGGGATCCTTGGTGTATATGGGCTGCTTCTCAGATAAGAACTCTAAAAACACACCTTTTTCCCATTTCTTTTTGGGAACTCTAGTGGCCATGTTGATCCCCTGCTATGTTCTTCCCCAAAGCCAAATACTCCTCTTTACAGACTTGAGGTTTCATGGACATCCTCATCACCCTTAGGTGATTGCATACTCAGAACATCGTTACCGCATCTTTGGAGAAACCATCGATATTGCTGTGGGTAATTGCCTGGATCGTTTTGCTCGAGTGCTGAAGGTGAGCCATTGGGGCTGCAGAGAAGATAAGATAAGGATGAATTTCTGGGAGCCATAGAAATGGAGAGAGGAAGTAGTGAATAAGTTTGTTTTGCTTCCTGGATATCTGACTTCATCCTGTCCCGTTCACTTCCTTCCCATTTTCCCTCTGCCAGATTTCCAATGACCCAAGCCCAGGCTATAACATTGAACAGATGGCAAAACGGTGAGAGTCTGCTTGGTGGGGCTTCAGGAATTTCCCTGTATATTTATTAATGAGTTTTGGGAGGGACTATGGAAGGATGAACAACCAGCTAACTATAGGCTTAGTGCCTTATACACTCACTCCCCCACAGAGGCAAGAAACTAATTGAACTACCATACACTGTAAAGGGGATGGATGTCTCATTTTCAGGAATTCTGTCTTTCATTGAGGTGAGTATGGAGAGGGGAGGAAATGGGGGCACTTTGCTAAATCTTCAATGAAGCGTATCTATTTTGCTCAACATTGTATTTCCAACTTATAGGAAATTACTAGTCCATGTCAGATGCTCAGTGAATTCATTCAGTAAATGTTTATTGAACGTCTTTTATGTGCTAGGCAATAGGGATACAGCAGGAAGTAAAACAAAACTCTGCCTATGAGGAGTTTACGTTCTAATGAGAGGACACAAAACAAACAAAAAGGAAAGAAAGGGTGTGTGTGTGTGTGTGTGTGTGTGTGTGTGTGTAAATGTTAGGTTGTGATAAGTGCTGTGGAGAAAAATAAAGCAGTGAAATGCCAAAGCACTTGAATCTTGAATGAATCTATTCATTCTATATAGCTCATGCCACTGAGGGGCAAAGTGTGGTATGGAACTTGAAACATGGTAACTTGAAACACGGTGAAACAAGGCAGTCTTCTCTGTGTACTGATACTTGCTCTCATGTAACACCCAAAACACTATTCATTGTTCATTTTTTTTCCCCTCTAATTGTAGGATGTAGCCCAGCGCATGCTGGCCACAGGCGAGTGTACTCCTGAGGATCTGTGCTTCTCCCTGCAGGTAGTGGCCAGAAGGTTGGGGCTGGAGGAGTTTTTACATTTTTAGAGCAGAGCTAAGTTGGGATGCCCCCTGATATTTCCACCTTGTTTGTCCCCAACAGGAAACTGTGTTTGCAATGCTGGTAGAAATCACAGAGCGAGCCATGGCGCATTGTGGCTCCCAGGAAGCCCTCATCGTGGGAGGTGTGGGGTGTATGTGTCATTGAAAAGTGTTCCTCTTTCCTAGTTTTGGGCATTATGTATCTTCCCCTTGATACTCCAAGTCTCTAAGGCTTTGGGGAAATTATTCATTTCATTTTTGCACTTTGCTTCCCAGTCCTTGTTCCCCTAATCCCTTACTTCAAATGAACATGAGGTCTACAGCTGGACCACAAAGAAATGGCTAAAACTAAGCTAACCATGTCCCCCACCACTTCATAGGTAATATGAGGCTACAGGAGATGATGGAGACAATGTGCCAAGAACGTGGAGCCCAGCTTTTTGCCACAGATGAGAGGTACAGACTCCTTTCTGACCTATCTCTTCTCCCATTCCTGTGATTTTCCACCCTTAGATCCCTAGTTTTATATCTCTTTTCCTTCTCAGATTCTGTATTGACAATGGAGCTATGATAGCCCAGGCTGGCTGGGAAATGTTTCAGGCTGGACACAGGACCCCCCTTAGTGATTCTGGCGTCACACAAAGGTGAGGGATTTACCTCTTGGAAGGAGTAGATAAGATGATATGGGAGGTAGAAATCAGCAGGGAAGAGGGTCCAGGATCATGAGAGCAGAGAAGAATGAAAGGTATTATTCAAGGTTAGCCCTCCACCAAGTTTTTCCTTTTCTTCCACAGGTATCGGACAGATGAAGTGGAAGTGACCTGGAGGGACTAACAAGATTAACAGGATCAGAGTAGATTGTGCGCTAAGTGGAGCCCAAGGGACATTGGGCCTTAATCTCTATCCAGATTTGGGAGTCCTGGGAAAGATATGGACTCCTCTCTCCATTCAAACTCCAAGATGACGCTGCAATAAATTTTTTTTTTTTTTTTTATGTTGTTAATGGGCTTGCTTGTTCAGGACCAATATAGAGTTGGCACTGGATAAATTCTTGTTGATGGAGTAAATGGATAAGGAGATGGAGTCAGAGCAGAGCCTTGGCTGACTTGTGTGGGTAGCCTTGCAGTTTGCTACCCAGAGCCATGAGTGAGGGGGAATGTAAATGCTATTCTAAGACCCTCTTCTTAATAGTTCATTTTATCATACTATTATTTTAGTATCAGGTCATGTGTTAAGGACATTTTAAGTAGGTACTCAGGATTTCCTTCAAAATGGCCTGGAACCAGATCTAATTTTGTACTGATTTACAACTCAAGAGTAAAGCTGCCCATCCTCCACCTTACATACTTCCATCATCAGGCTTGAAGAGGGGGGCCCCAGATATACCTCCCTCCCAGAACTCCCTACCAGAACTCATCTCAGCATACCCTGTATCTTGTTTATGTCAGTTACAACAAGTCCTGAACTACTAAGTCACTGCTCATCTTTTACCCTCTGATAACCATGTATCTCTACCTCCTTTTGTGTCTCCATCTCCCTCCTCCTTCCAATTCCTGAAACTACTAGTACTCTGGAACTAATAGGCAGTCATTAGCAAAATTTCCTATATCCTCAGCCTTTTTATGGAATGTTCTTTTCATAGTCTTGCTTTGATTTCTCATTTCTTCAAAGGACTCTGCTTCTTTTGGCATCTCTATATGGTAGTGTGTTCTCTTCCATACCTCTTGTACCACTGGGCCTGGAGGTGGTACATGTGTCCTCATTTTTCCTTATGCTGTTTCCAGATCTTTCTCCTTCATCCCTAACTCCCCTCCACTTTGAACACATTTCATTAGACTAATGCTGTTTCCAATCTTTCTCCTTCATCCCTAACTCCCCTCCAGTTTGAACACAAGTCATTAGACTATACCACACCGATACCACTCCCATCATAAATCTTGGTTATTTCAGTATCCATGTATATGATCCCTCTAACACCTTAGTCTGTCAGTTCTTTGACCATTCCTCTATTGATCTCATCCTCCACCCCACCTCAGTCACTTATTCCCTTGGTCATAATCTGAACCTGCAATTTCTCCATATCTCAATTGCAATTATCCCACTCTCCCACCATGACATCCAATCTGTGCAATTCATTCTCTTTAGTACTGTGAATCCGACAATTCATCCCTTCACTAGGACCTGCAATGCATTGATCTTACTTCCTTTCCATTGTTTTCACCTCCCACATCTTCAGTTTCCTCCTCCTCCAGCTAAATTCACACCACAAGCACTTCACTGCATACACCTTAACTCCCTTGCCCCTTTCTTGCTTTTGTCGTACTCCACTCTTCACCTACACCCATGCTTCCTAGCTTACTGTTAGTTCTTTCTTAGTCACCTTTGCTGGTTTTCTTTTCATGTCTACAACTTCTTAGTTCTCCAGAGTTCAGTCTTCAGGCTGCTTCTCTCTTTATATGCATACTTGCAGTGGTTTCATCTAGTCTTATACGTTAAAAAAAACATTTCAGTGTGGGAGATTTCCAATTTTACAGCTTCATTCTGGACTGGACCTCTGTCCTGAATATCTAACTGCCCATTGGCATCTCTACATGGTTGCTTAATAGGCATCTCAAATTTAACATATGCAAAGAACTCATCTCCCAAACTTACTTCTGTAGTCTTTCTTATTACAGTTAATGACTCCATCCTTTGAAATGCTCATGTCAAAACATCTTGATGTTATCCTTGACTCCCCTTTTTTGTCTTCAATTCATCAAATTGGCTTTACCTTTAAAAAATATCTAGAATCCCATTTCTTACCACCTCCACTGCTGCCTTTCTAGACCAAGCCAGCATTCTCTCTCCAAGATTGTTGCAATAGCTCCTCTCTCTGCTTCTTCCCTTGCCCCCTTATAAATTTTCAACACGGCAGCTGGAGTGTTAATGTTAACATGGAAGTCAGATCATGTTACTCTTCTGCTCAAAACCCTCCATGATCTCCCTTTCCTTCCTCATTTATCACTTTAACCTCATCTCCTGCTACTCACCTTGTTCACTCTGCTCCAGTAGCATTGAGCTTTGTTTTTTTCTTAAACATTTCAGGCAAGCTGACTCCTCTTAAGACCATTACTTGCTTCTCACTTCACCTGGAAAGCTCTTCCCCCAGAGATAGCTGTTCCATCATATCCTTTAAGTCTTTGCTCAACTCTTCTATTTAAAATTGTACTTCCTTTTCCCTTCCCTGTATTATTTTTTAATATCATTTATCACTTCCTAATGTAAATATTTGTTTATTCATATGTTTATTGTTTGCCTCCTCTCATTAGAATGTAAACTCCATGAGGGGAGGGATTTTTATCTTGGTTTATTCATTGTATCCTGAGTCTGGCAGTTAGTGGGCATTTCATTAATATATGCTGAATGAATGAATAAGTTGATGGGGAAGTAAACTAAAAAGATGATCAAAGGATCATAAAATAAGAATTAAGCCAAAACATAAAAAGACTTAGAATCATTAGAGCATGGGGAATGAGTAAGTTTTGATGTCTTACTAAATAAAATTTGCAAAACACTTTTATTTACAAAGAAGTTGAAGATGCTTTGTGACTTGGAGGTTTAAAATCAGAAAATTTGGGGTAGAAAGTAGTGTGTTTGGGATGCAAATAGAAGTTTGTATTTGAGAACAGGAACAATGTCTATCCCTCGAGGTTTAGGGAGTTAATTTATAATGGGGAGCAAATATGGTATCATTACACAATAGCCTCAGATATTTAATTTTTTTTTAATATGGGTTGGAACGGATCTTAGGAGGACCTTCTTCAGTACTTGTTTCATTTTGCTAAAACTGCCTAAATGCAGTTAACAATGGGGATTTATTAAGTTACAAGTTACAATTCTAAGTCCATGAAAATGTTCAAATTAAGGAATCAAGAAGAGGATAACTTCTCTGAGGAAAGGTTGCTGGCATCTGGGGTTTCTCTGTCATGGGAAGGCACATGGGATGTCTGCTAGTCCTTCCCTCCTGGGTTCAGGTTTCATTATCTCTCTCCATATGTCTCTAGGCATTTGCATTTCTCTCTTCCTCCCTCTCTCTCTCTGAATTTGTGCTCTCTTCAACATTTCTCTGCCTTTTATCATAAAGGACTCCAGTAAAGGATTAAGACCCAGCTTGAATGGGCTAAAAAGAACATGTTTTCTGGAGTACGTAACAGCGCCAAACCAGCACAGTACTATAGTCCCGGTTGGTATTGCTTAGTAGGGGATTTCTTTCCTTAGAACTCTGGGCTCTTGCTTGAGGCTTCCCAGGGATAGCTTCAAAGTTTGTGGTGCCAAGAACCTAAACTCGCAGCTCCTTAAGTCCTAAATTGTGGAGTCCTTGTTCACTCTCCTCCTGAGGCTCTTATAGGCAGTATAGGTTCAGTGTCCTGCTGATCTCCTTGAATGAATCTAATGGGGGAATTCAGACCCATGGTGTCCTAGTTTGCTAATGCTGGAGAATGCAAAACACCAGAGATGGACAGGCTTTTATAAAACGGGGGTTTATTTCACTACACAGTTACAGTCTTAAGGCCACAAAGCATCCAAGGTAACACCTCAGCAATCGGGTACCTTCACCGGAGGATGGCCAGTGGTGTCCGGAAAACCTCTGTTAGCTAGGAAGGCAGTTGGCGTCTGCTCCAAAGCTCCGGCCTCAAAACAGCTTTCTCCCAGGACGTTCCTTTCTAGCAAGCTTGCTTCTCTTCAAAACATCACTCCCAGCTGCGCTCTCTTTCTCCCCCGCCCCCCAGTCAACTCATTTATATAGCTCCACCGATAAGGGCCCACCCTGAATGGGCGGGGCCACACCTCCTTGAGAACATCTCATCAGAATTATAGCCCACAGCTGGGTGGGGCACACTCCAAGCAAATCCAACCATCACCAAAACGCCTGCCCCACACAAGACCACAAAGATAATGGCATTTGGGGGACACAATACACTCAAACTGGCACACATGGACAGCATCTCTAGCCAGCTCACGTTTAGGACCCCAGGACAGGTTAACTGAGGGATCACAGGCAGGCTCCTGGTATGGAAGGCAGTGTCAAGAAGAGGACCTGTTCCTCATCTAATTGTTAGACTAGCCTTACCCCTGGGATCTTTGCCCCTGCCGTTTGAGATTTTCCCAGACTCACATGACTATGAGAGCAGCATCCTGGGAATGTCGACTCAGTACTTCATGAAGACACATGTACCAGTTCAACTACATTAGAAAAACAAGCAGAGGACAGGGTGGGCCACTATTGTCATTTCTCACTCTGGAACAGTTGTCCTGCTTGCTGCACTGTTCCTATCTACCTTGTTTAGATTAGCCTGCAGGTCCTGCTCAGAGATGTAGCCTGAAGAAACTGGAGTGTTGAAGAGAGGTAGATTCCAGGTCCCCTTTCGATGGTGGCTCCTGCAACCAGTGGGTGGCCGCGAAGTCTTCAGAAACCTTTTGACTGCAGAGAAAGGAAACCTCAGATTCAGCAAGAAGCAGAGAATATCTGTCATCCCCTGAAATTTCGGTCCTTGGGAATTTAGGAACAATAGAGTTTCTATGCTCTTCAGTTCTTCTGTTGTGCTGCCTACACTACTTACGTCTCTTCCAAACTGGTTGCTGTAAACCCATTCAGATCTGGCTAGAGACTGCAGCTACTTTTTTTTCCCATGGCCAGTACTCCCAACTGTAGTCATCTTTCATCAGATTTCAGCAGCTCCTCTTCCCCTTTTGTCTGCCGGAATATTCAATTAAGGTGGAACTTGTCTGACACTTGGTCCTTTAGGTTCTTAGCTGTGAAGAGGGAAGTCACAAAGGGAGGAGGTATAGTGGGGCAGGTGTGATGATCTTGTCCTCTTCTTTTGAGGTTTGCCTATGAACTCAGGAATTACGGTCACATGTTGGAAACCTTCTGAGCAGGGAACATATCCTAGGGCAAGAAGGGAAAAGAACTGGACTTGTCACCTAAAATTTCCCAGTACCTTTTCCTGTCTCTCCATCTGCAGTAAGTGGCATAATACACTCCCTTTCCCCTTCTGCCTTCTGTATTTTAGGCCCCTGTATTTTAGGTTCCTGTATTCTGCTCACTCTGTTTCTTCTCCAGCTGCTCAAGGGGGCTGCTCACAAGAACACTGAGCCCATTTTATCCTGTGTCAGTATATGGGGGATCAACAGAGTCAGCCCTGTGAGGAGGAGAGGAGAGGAGAGGAGATGGACAGCCTCCCTGCCCTCCTTTTGAGGACTGAGAATGTGTGCAAAGTGCAAAGACCTCCAAGGCAGAAGGAGAGCATTGGATGCTTTTGCAAATGAAAGAGTTTGTTCTCTAGTCCTTGGGTTTTACATCCCTATCCTCCCTACCCTGTTCTGTGGAATTTGGAGAGGAATTGGGGCTTCTCAGGGAGCCATAGGATCCCTAGGTCCATCATCATCACTAAACCAGTACATATCTATAGTCCACCAGCCCTGCTGGAACTGGAATGGGGTTTGAGGCTGCTGGTGCAAGAATACTGCTCAAGAAGAGAGAGGAAAAAGATGGAGACAAATTCTTTATTCACCTGAGCAATTACGCCTCCCCAAGAGATTTGCTACTATCCAGAGAAATGTCATGTAGCTTCTATCCTCATTGACTAAACACATTCCCTTTCCTACTCACTTTTCTGCCTATCTGCCTTTCCCTACCTTACTGCCCCACTCTTTTCCCCCTAAAACATGATCTGTTTTAGGGTTGGTCTTCTTCCCCTTTAAGTATCCATTCCTATGGCATACAAAACCCTAGAGTTACTGGGAAAGACCAGGGCATAACACAAAAGAATGTTTTTGTTTTTCTTTGCATCCTTCAAACCCACTCATTCAATGATGACACCCCGAAAGTAAGCTAAAAAGAAGCATAATAGTATTATTAGAATTAGGACAGTGCCAGAAACTCTACTGTGGATTTGGGCCATACCCCCTCCTTACCACAGTCCAGCTCATTGTGGTACTTTGTATCTCTTGATCCAAATTTCTCCCACCTGAATCTAGAAGACTCTTTTAAAGCTTCCCCCATCCCTCAAAGTTTCAGGAAAATTAAACATGTAGGTAGAATCTTCAGAGAAGTATTCATTTTTCTCACATCCTGGTACTTGATTCGATTCAGTCTCGGGCCTGGTAACTCTAGATGAGTATACTTGCCTCCCATGACTATCTTTGACATCAGCCAATTTCTATATCTCTCATACTTTATCCCTAAGAGGGAGGTGGGCCTCTTTAATAGGCAGACACCACAATTGTTGTCAAAGCATTGCTTTATGGGGAGGAAAAAAGGAGATACAGGAGCAAGAGCAGAAGTTGGGGGTGGGGGTGTGTGTCTTCACACAAGCACCGCTTGGCAGCAGGTGGGAGCAGGGGCTTCACCAGGATTATATTTTCTCTTCCCCCTGGTTCCTGACCATTTATATGCCCATTCTCTCTTCCCCATCCTGCACTCACTGTAAAATGCTTACATGGTCTTCCACAGCAAATGTAGACACCTTCTGCCAATTTTGCTTGTATCCCAAGACCAGCACATTGGGCTTCAGTCTCCCCAACCTGAGACCTGAAAGGAAAGACAACAAGGAAAGAAGGCTTATAGTGTATTAAACGGGATGACAAGAAGTGATTCAATTTGGTGGACTGACCTGCTCGAGGCTCTGGGCCCCAGAATGAAGCTCAGGAGCAGATACGACCATATAGAAGGAGGGAATCTTCCTGACATACAGCAAGTTGATTCAGATTCTTGAATGACTCGGGCCTTCTAAGAGAGGGAGGTGGAAGTATAGATGGGGAACTTTCCCTCCCTTAAAGCATCCTTTTGCCTGACTTTCACTATTCAAGTTTTCTCACTCACTGACCTATTGTTCTCCCCACCCCTTTTACTTTCCTCTAACCTGGAGCCTCCAGTCTCTGTCCCCTTCCACTCAGAGTTTATTCCCACTTCTCTTACCAAGACCACATTCCCAC
Source organism: Choloepus didactylus (assembly GCF_015220235.1). Classification (NCBI taxonomy): domain Eukaryota; kingdom Metazoa; phylum Chordata; class Mammalia; order Pilosa; family Megalonychidae; genus Choloepus; species Choloepus didactylus. The sequence continues at coordinate 153,684,253 of NC_051310.1, read as the reverse complement.
AGACCATGAGACTCATGTCCTTGGTGAAGGGCTCCGTAAAGTCCGCAAGGGCTGGATGCTGGCTTGGGCCAATGAGCACCAGGCACTGTGGTCTAGGGAGAGGAAGGCAGGGGTAATGTTGAGAGCAGTGATCAGCTCTTCCCCACCCACTGAGGGAGAAACCAAGGGTATTAGAAGAGCTTCTTCTCACAGCATGATGGGGGAATCTGGGAACTCTGTTTCCTGTGGCTTTTGTCCTGCCATGGAGCCACCGCACCCTTCTCTCTACCTTCTCTCTACTCTACTAGAATTCTGTTCCCTTCCTTTTACCCCACTATCCCTCCTAGATTTTAGAAAGCTGGTTTCCTTCTTGGTCTAGGCAAAGACTGAAAACTCAAAAACCTTTAAGAACCAGTCATGTAGTATCAAATAAAAAAGTGGCCCAGGTGGAAACTGGCAAAGTGGAGAGCATGTGCTCTGTCCAATTAGGATGACAGCTACTTGGCTTCAGCTAAGCATGTCATGTGCCATGCAGGCCCAGGATTACCAGATGCCTGGGTTTTAAATGTTGACAATTAATTTTAAAAATTGTAAATGTTTTATGGTGTGAACAAAATTCATATGCAGGAAAGTTCCAATCCATAGTCCATCAGTTTTCAACATCTAGTCTAGAGTCTCCCTCACCAGAAGTCCTTGGCATGGCCCACATGTTGTTGGGGTTCACTGAGTAGGACAGTGCTGTGTGGTTGGTGCCTGCCTGGACCAAAGAGCCCTAGTTCACATCTATGCAAGGAGCGAATGGTACAGAATGATTAGAGATGGGGCATCACTTTTCAGGAAGAAGATGAAATGGAAGTTTTCTACTGGGAATTCTGGGCTACTTGTGGAGGTCAGCTTCCTGCCATATCTCACTCCCTTACCGACCCACTCACTCACCAGGTTTCTTATAGAAAGTACAGAACATCAGCAGAAGGATAAGTAACATAGCAATGAGTGCTACCCACCAAATGAGGAGGAACATGATGAGCAGGCAGAGCAGAGAGCCCAGGAGGGGGAGCCAGGGACTGTACCAGTGGAAGGAAGGGAGCCAACCTTCACGGAAGAGAGAATGCAACCCTTTTTTTCCCATTGAAGAGCTGTGGGTGGAGTTCTCAGCAAAGCCCTCCAATTTCAGCTCTCCTCCACCAGGTTCCCTCAGCTCTCTGCTCCAGAATCTGTGCCAGTAGCTCCTTTCCCCATACTTAACCTGGCCTTCTCAGGCAACAGCTGCTTTTACACACACACACACATATATACACACACTCCACCCCACATCCCTGTTTGGCTCTCCCACCTCCATCCATTTCTCACCACTATCTCCATGGCCTCCTCACACCCCCTGGATTCCCTGCCACTTGCCTTGGACTCCCACTTCTTGCCTGCCAGTACCATGCCCAGAAGGATGATCACGGTCACCAAGCCCACCACTGACAACTCGCTTTCCATGTCCATGTTCAGCAGCTGCACTCCATGCTCCTGGAAGAGTGAGACACAGAGGTAGAGGGTCATAGAGTCAGTATTTATTGACTTAGTAATGCCTCCATCTGATTCTTAAAATGACTTAACCAGACTGGAGTCACAGAGGATGCAAGCTGTGGCTGAGTGGTTAGGAGAACAAGCAGACTTGAGAGAGGAGAGCACTAAGGGAGGGGAAGGGCATTACCTGGAGCAGGTCCAAGAGGGTCTATGCAAAGCCTACCATGTGCATATTCACAACTAGGGCATCGGCCAAGGAAAAAATAACCCCGATGAAACGGCCAATCTCCCGATCCAGGCTGTGTGAAATGAGGCAGTAGGAACAGCCTGAGAAGAGAAAAAATAGGGGCCAGTGTGTAGTCTCAGCAATTCCCCCACAGGATTGGGAGCACTGGCATATAATGGGGTTTCTACAGACTACCCGGCCTTGACTTTGCCATTGGTGGAAATGCAGAAATAAGCTAGTGATGGTGGTGACAGAGGCCGAGAACAGAATGATAAGCCAAGTGAGCCCTGGGGTAGGGAGGGAAGTGGTGGGTTCCTTTAATTCGTTCAGGTCGCGTCCCGTTGCCCACACTACTTCGCAAGGAAACCCAAAACGCATACCTATGCCCGCTGAGCAGAGATCCAAGGCAGCCGCAGACAGCGGATGCAGCCCCAGACAGCGGATGCAGCCCCACATGTTGAGCCTGCCGCCGATCTAGGGTAGTGAGGAAGGAACGTGGGTCTCCATCGTGAGCCGCGCCCCCCAGTCACCTCCTCAGACAACTCCTCTGAAGCCAAGATCTCTCACACATTCTTGGATCCTCAATCTTTGGGAACCCCGAGCTCCGATTCATTACCATGACGCCCATGATCCAGCCAAAGCGCACCGGGACCTCGCCCGGCCTGGCTTGGGAATTCTTGGGATTGTCTTTCCGGGAGTGCTGCCTGGAGCGGGGCTTCTCTGCGGAGGTGGACGCCGCGCAATCTCTTGGCTGAGAGCACTGACCGGGCTGAGATCGCGCAATCTCTTGGCTGAGAGCACTGACCGGGCTGAGATGCTAAGACCCCTCCCCAGCCAGTATATTGGCAGTCAGAAAGACGGCTGATAGTCCTGGAGATCCAATTGGGGGTGGGGGTGGGGTCCCAGGGCTTTAATGGACGGTGACTAAGTGGCCCAGTACAGTGGGTTTTAGTCAGAATTCGCTGCGGGACGTGGATCTCACCGTGAAAGAGCCGCGCAGAATATCCAGAGACAGGCAGCTCTGGCGGAGTCGTGCGGAGACCACCGAGTTGGCACAGAACTCAGTGAGGTCCAGTGGTCTTGTCCTTGGAGGCGGGGTGGGGAGGGCAGGAGCCAGCCTGGGGAAGGTCTCCGCCGAATGGCGGTGCCCCCTCTTCTGGTGAGGGCTCAAGGTGTCGGCCTCTTTGTCTCTCTGCCAGGAGGTAATGAGAGGCGTCCGAACCATCTGGCCTTGGAGAAGGGATGTAGAGGCTGGTCACTAACCCCTCTTCCGTCAGCTGGGACATCTTGCGGCTGTGAGAACCGACGAACTTGTTTCCTGGTCTTGTCGACGCAGCCACCGGCTTCCTCTCTTGGTGGAATCACTTTGGAGAGTGCCGGCGGACCGCTGGGATCGCCCAGGTAGCTCTCTCCAACGCAACGCGACCTCGGATCGGCCGGAGTACCAAGGCAGCAAGTAGATAGCGGTAAACGCTCTGCAAGCCGGAGGGTGCTGAACACCCACCTTCCCCGCTTTCCTCTCGCGACTTCCACCCTTCTCACCTGAGTCTTAAGGGGCAGTCGTGCCTCCCTCCCCTGTAAACCTGCTTGCCTTGTCAATGGAATTAGCCTTTTCATAACCAGGTAGTCTGCTCCCAGCAGACCATGGCCTGTCTTACTCCCCACCCCCGAAAGAGGGGAGGCGAGGGGCACTGCTGTTCCTTTCCCCAAATCCCTTGCCGAGAATACTCTCAGAACTGCGGTGCAGAGCAACTGCCCCACCTTAGGGGCTTCAGCTGATGACTAGGACTCGGGATGGGGAAAGGGGTGTTGTTGCCTGCCGAGGAAGTGGCTGTGGTATCCCACCCCGAACAGTACGAATACGTGCACCCCCTACCCTCAGCTCATCCAATGTAAGACTCCTGTCCCACAGCAGTGGAGATCGACCCCATATTCCATGGGGTCCTCATCCCCCTGTCTGGTCCTCATCCCTGCAGCCAAGGCGAGGGTTGGACTCCCTCAGATTCTTCTGAAGACACAGGCTTGGGCTGCAGAATATCCCCACCGATCCCAGCACCTGCCAGAGAGGGTGACCCGCGCTGGAGGGGGGTCACCTATGGTCGGTAGCCCTGACCTCTGCCTCTTCACCCCTCACCACCCAACCCTTGATCTTTCCACCATCCATGGAGATGTGTGTGTTTGTCTGTGGAGATAATTTGTCTGTCTTCGCTCCAAGGTCCCAACTTTACCGTCTTCAGAAAAATCAATAGCCAAAGCTTAGTACTGATCCAAATACACGCTTCACTTCCCTTGTCCGGATCCCCGAGGTCGGCAACAGTTCAGACTCCCTTTCATCAGCCTCTCTAGCCTCCTCAGGTGAATGCAGCCCTTCTGGCCTGGGTCATTCCACCCGATCCCCGTTTCCTTGGCTAATGAATTTGCCTCCCTCAGCACTCTGGCATGACCTATAGGTGGAAGGGGGGTCATACCGGGTCGGGGCCCAGGGGATTGGGTGTCCGACTTCAGGTAGCCGGTGCCCAGCCCTGAGCCCGCCAGCGCAGGCTATAATTAGCCAGGTAGGGCCGCTGATGTGGGTGCTGGGAGAGTTCCCTCTGCCACGCGGTCAGAAGTGAGAGGGTGAGGTGAATGCTCCTCCCTCGGGAGGGTGACTGGAGGGATGGGGGCAAGACCGGCGGAGTAAAGTCCAGAGTACTGGATCTATATATATGCTTCTTGCAAGCTTTTCTGCACTTTGTGAACCCCATAACTGCATTTGCATAGCCCAGCTGCTGGAACCTGGGCTGTTGCCTCAGGAGGGTGAGGGCTGGAGAAGCTGGAGGGACTGACATTTCCGGGGCAGGGGGCAGGGGTTCATCTGGCCTCTTAGGACCCAGCTCTGGTGTCCTGCTCTCTTGTCTCTGCTCATCTGCCTCAATCCAGCGAGCCGGGGCTATGAACGTCTCTGGCACTGCTCATCCTCCCTCTGACTCCGGGTGCATCTCCCTTCCGGTCCAGAAGGACTGTCTCGGCCTCCCTTTGCCAGTCCAGATAGCCTCTTCCCGGCCTCCCTCCCCGGACGAGGATCCCGGCTTGCCCCCCTTTTCTCTGGAAGAGTCTGGACCCAGGACTCTGGCTCTGAGGAATCTTCGCTCCCCAGCATTATCATACCTAGAGGAAGAAGAGGAGGAAGACGATGAAGACGCGGTGGAGCCTGAGGGGTTGCTCAGCGAGGAGCACCCAAGCCAGTTCTTCACCGAGGCACAGCGGTTGCGGGAGCAAAGGTTGTTACTAGATGAAGAGGTGTCAGTTGGGGGGCGAGTGTACGGGGTGCACCGAGTGGTCTTGGCCGCAGTCAGCAGCCTCTTCCGAGACCGGCTGTTGGAAGGCGGAGGTCTGCGGGCCCCCCTCGGCCTCGACGTAGCCCCCGGGGGCTGGGAGGCCGTGCTGACCTTTGCCTATGAGGGGGTGCTTGGCCCCGCCCCTCGGGGGGATGTGCTGGCTGCCGCAGAGGTTCTGGGAGCGCCCCGGGTGAAGGCCGCCGCCCAGCGGAGACGCGAGGGGGCTGGAAGCGCCCAGGAAGATGAAAAGAAGCCCAGTCGTGTGGAGGAGCTGAGGGAGAATCTGCGCGGCATCGAGCTTCTATACAGAGAGGGCGTCGGGTGTGACCTAGAGCTGGAGGCCAGAGGCTGCCGGCTGAAGGGTGAGGACCTGTAGGACTTCATATTACTGCAGGTGCAATGCTACCAAAATGGTGTGTGCAAGTAGGTAGTTTGGTCCCTGCCTTAGACGTTTTGATTCCGGTTGTAGTTAGAATTTCCCTGGGGTGGCATTTGGTGCCTCTCCTGAGCTAGAGTGCAGGGCATGCGCAGTTAAGTTGTTTTCCTAGGAGTACTGACAGATTTAAGCTGACCTGCACTCTGTGGCCTCTCCTGTGCTCAGTGACAAGGATTTTCCAGCCAGCTGGCTGGAGCTAAGGGTACAATCCATGGCAGTAGAACAAGCAGAAAGTAATTAAATCAAACAGGGATTAACCAAAGTTTCTTCTTGGCATCTTCTATTCAGGACACAGGAAAAGACAGAAGAGCATGGTAGAAAAACTCCCATTGTGTCCTTTCATTTAAGTTTGTTCAACACCATGGCAGACCTGTGGGTCTGGTAGCTAATGAGCAAAGTCTAGTACTGTTTTGCCAGAATCTTAAGGCTACTAAGCTATGGCACTTTGAAGTCAACTGTGCGCATCACCAGAAAACCTAAGTAGGAATGAATAAATTGAATGTTATTCAGATTCTGCTAACATTTAATAAGGTGCTGGATACCAGGAATTTTTACACATGCTATCCCTTTTCATTCTCACTAAAAGCTAGTGAAGTAGGTACCATTTCTCTAGGTGCAGATAAAAAACACTAAAATTAAAGATGTTAACTGGTGAGAACCAGGATACAAATCCTCATCCACCGATCCAGTCTCCTTCCTCCAGACTATATATTTTCTCCTATGCAATCATACCAAAGACAAACAGGACCTGGAAAATGGGGTTGGATTATGGACACATAAAAGTTTAAAGTTACAAGGGATTATTTTAGCGATGATCTAGTTCAGCTTTTACACTTCACTGATAAAGTAACACACTTCAAGACTTGGTCAAAGTCACATAGCTACTCATTAGAAGAATGACTGGGACTCTCAGAGGGAATAGGATAATGTTGTGGTTTATCTGGCAAAGAAGACTCAGCAGAATCTAGGGTTTCAATGTCTCTGCCATCATCATTATCAGCCCGTATGTCCCCATTCCAATTTTCAGGATCCCATTCCTTGCCAATCAATGCTCTCACTTTAACAGCAGGCACGTGCAAAGTTGGGAATTCAATTCATGTTGTAATTCAGAAACTTGCACAATGAGACTCTGGTTCTGGTTTTCAGAAATTTCAAGTCTACGGCAACAAGAAAAGAGAGTTTCAGGGTACACATAGAAACTTTCATGTTCTTCATGTGGTGCTTCAGCCAGGAATTTGAAGACTTGAGCTCATCCCTTTCTTTAACAACTGTATCCAGCATATTTAGGAACAATAAACCAACTTCACATTCTTTTTAACTCCACAAAACTTTATTAAGGTATCAAAAACACTGTCTCTCAGAGCCTTTCTTTCATAAGCATTTGAGTTGCAGTATCCAATGGTAATCTTTTACATATTTCTATTGCCATTTCACACCATGGATTATCAGTGTCATCTTGGTCATTAGAAATAGACTCACTAGTGGCTTTTAATCTAATCAGATTAGAGAATCAATTCCAAGACCCCAGAACCATCTCAGAAACCTCATCCTTAAGATTCTATTTTTCAAGAACACTTTTGTTACCAAAATCTGTATTCATCAGAGTTCTTCAGGGAAACATAACTGACAGGATGTGTATATGTAAATATTATGAAATTTATTATAGGATCATGGGGATCACCAAGTTGAATGCAATAAGGCAGGCTGCAAGTTGGGAACTCAAAGAAGGTTTTGATGAATTCCCCAGGAGAAGCTGGCTGGCTAGAGTAGAGACAGAAATTCTTCTTTCTGACTGCCGAAATCATCAGTTCTCCCTTAAAGGCATTCAGCTTATTGGATGACACTTCTCTCATTGCTGATGGCAGTCTCCTTTGTTGATTGTAGTATTATCAGCCATAGATGCAATCAACTGACTAGGGATTTAAATCCATGAAATACCCTTACAGTAACAATCAGGCTAGTACTTGCTTTTGACCACACAACTGGATACCATAACCCAACCGAGCTGATGTATGAACTTAACCATCACAGATCCCTAAAGTGTTTGTTATCATTTCTAATAGCATTAGATTGGGGGAATTAAAAATTGTAAAATACTCACAAGGGTTTAGAATTGAGTTACATTACGAGATTAATGAGATCAAGTTGTTTAACAGCATTTGTTAATAGGACAGTTTCAGGGACATAAGGGCCACATAGACAACTAGGCTACTGGTACAGAAGTATGCTCATTGTAGCCTGACATCAGTGACAGTGAATGGTGATGATCTATCTGCCCAGACAGTCACTGCATGGAAATAGAAAGCAAACCACTCTCTTTCTCTAGGACTGTTTTCTTATCTTAAAATGAGTAATTTGAATATGATGATTTTGAAAGTTCCTTTCAAGTTTCGAATCTTATGACTCCACGAACCATACCGAAAGCGGGGGTGGGGGAACAGGGGCTGGGCAATACACAGAGAAAAGCTCGGATTCATGGGAAGTCTTAAGCACTAAATCTTCAGCAACAGGAGATGGCTGTCGTATGAGGTTTGGTTGCAGCCAGTTCTGAGTGTGATGTCACGTTCTAGTCAAAATCTGACTACCAGAATGGCTGATGGCAGTGGCTCTTCCAATTGTAAAGAGTCTTATTCCATGCATGATATAGAAAGACCTATATAAGTTGTATATTGGTCTTTTCTATTTATTTTCTGTCCCCTCTTAGCTAATGCTGTCTGTAGTATCTTTTCAACTTGATCCATCAAGACTCTTTTTCTAACTGACCTGGATCAAAGCAGCTAAAGCAATGTTTCTCAAAGTATCTTCAAGTCACTAATATGAGAATCACACAGGTTGTTTGAAACGTTAAAATACAAATTCCTAGAATCTTCATCCAGATGTACTGAATCAGAATCTCTGGTGATGGGCACCTGGAAATCTGCATTGTAATAAGAGCTCAATGTTATTCCAATGTATACTACAGTTTGGTCTATAGCTTTGGGTGGTTGGCCCCAAAGTCGGGGTTGTGAAGTCAGGATAGTGCCTAGCAGTTTTGCAACACCCTGGGTTCCCTTCTGCTTCCTCTCCTCTCTTGCAGTGCATCGAGCAGCCCTGGCCTGTGGCAGTGAGTTCTTTGGAGCCATGCTCCTGAGTGGGATGAGGGAATCCCAGGGAACAGAGGTGTCTCTGCGCACCATCTCTGCCCAGGACCTGCGACTTCTCGTCTCTTTTGCCTACTCCGGAGCTGTGCGGGCAACGTGGCCAGGACTGCTGAGGGCTGCCCAGGCCGCCCTGCAGTACCAGAGCTCTTCCTGCCTGGCTCTATGCCAGAAAGGCTTGGCACAGGGCCTCAGCCCTGCCCGTTGCCTGGCCCTGTTCCCCATGGCTGAAGCCCCTGGGTTGGAGAGGCTTTGGAATAAAGCCCGTCACTACCTCCTCACCCACCTGCCCGCTGTGGCTTTATGCCCCACTTTCCCCTTTTTACCAGCTGCCTGCCTGGCTGAACTCCTGGAAAGTGATGAGCTCCATGTGCAGGAGGAGTTTGAGGCTTTTGAGGCTGCACGGTGTTGGCTAGCTGCCAACCCTGAGACCCAGTATTCAGAGGCCAAGGCCCTGCTGCGATGTGTCCGCTTTGGCCGCATGTCCACCAGGGAGCTGAGGAGGGTGAGGGTGGCTGGGCTTCCCCCACCCCTGTCCCCAGACCTGCTTCATCAGTTGATGGTGGAGAGTGAGGTTCCAGGTCAACAGAGGCGAAGGGAGCCCGACCGGGCACTGGTGGTAATTGGTGGGGAAGGACTCACACCGGACATGGCCACAGGACAGCCCTGCAGAGGAGTATGGTGGGCCCGAGCCTTCTGCTGTGGCATGGGACTGGTGCGAACTGTGGAATGGGGGCGGCTGCCTGCCCTGCCTGCCCCAGGGCGCTTCCGGCATGGGGCTGCGAGCCTGGCAGGGCGCGAACTCTACGTGTGTGGGGGACAGGATTTCTACGGCCACACCAGCACCCTGGCTTCAACTCTCAGGTATGGGCCTCTGAGAGTGGGCAGGGTGTGAAAGACCCCAAGGTGGGTAAGTGAAGGGAATTGCTGACTCAGCCAACCACAGACTCCCAGAATCACTCTTTCAATCTCTTGTCCCACTTTGTCCAGGTGGGACCCCAGTCAAGAGGACTGGAAGGAGATGGCACCTTTGTGCCAGGCTCGGAGTTTTTTTCCCCTGGTGGTGCTGGATGGACAACTTTATGCTCTGGGTGGGCGAGATAATGGTATTGCCCTCAACTCTGTGGAGACCTATAACCCCAAGCTCAATGTCTGGAGGTGAGCAGGGAAGGGGGTGTTTCTGAGGCACTGGGGAGACTCACAGATGATAAGTTCCCTGATCTGATGTTCTCCTCTCCCTTAGGCCAGCTCCTGCACTTCCAGCCCCATGCTTTGCCCATGCAGCTGCTGTTTTGGAAGGTCGATTGTACGTGAGCGGTGGTTGCAGTGGAACTGGCCAATACCTGGCCTCACTGCTGCACTACGACCCCAAACTTAAGAAGCCAGGGACACTTCTGAGCCCTATGGGGATACCACGGGCTGGCCACGTCATGGCTGCTCTGGGTGGGAAGTTGTATGTAGCAGGTGGGCTAGGTGAGACTGGGGACCTGCTGAGCTTTGAAACTTATGAACTGGGTACTGATAGCTGGACCCACCTGGAACCCCTTCCTTCCCCCCATGTGGGGGCTGCAGGTGCTGTGCTGCAGGGGGAGTTACTGGTGTTGGGGGGCTACAGCTACCGTACTTATGCCATTTCCCACCTTATCCACGCCTACTCTCCTGGCCTTGGCCGATGGCTCTGCCTGGGAACTCTGCCGAGGCCTCGCGCTGAGATGCCTGCCTGCATTTTGACACTGCCCGCTGTGCAGCACATAACTTTGGTTCCTGCCCTGCACCAGACTAAACCTTCTGGGTGAAGGAGAAGCATCAGTGTGTGTAGGGAGGAAGGGAGGAGGAAGCAACATGAGAGGAGGGCAGAGATTATGGGAGAGAAAGAGAAGGCTTCATTCATGATAGTTTTTTAAATTCTTGCACAGTGCTGTACAGCTCACAAACTGCTTTTGTATATATGATCTCCATTGATGGTTCCAGAACTCCTGGGGAAAAGGGAGGCAGATGAATAACTGGGTAGGGAAAGGAGATTCAGGAGCAACTCCATCCAGGTTTAGTGACCCTGACATGATTCTTGGTGGTGGAAGTGCATATGCTGGGCAGATTGTCAAGAAGCTCCAGTAACCAAGGGAGAAGCGACCATGAGAGGACAGTCAGAAAGACAACTGACCCCATGGGTCAAGGAAAAAAACATGAAAAAGTCATCCATGAAAGAGGCTGAGGAGTGTTGGGGAGAAGCACTATAAATTATCCTTTGCTGGCACTTGCTCATTTCTGTTCTCTAATCCCTGTGATGCCCAAACCTTCTTGACAATATTCTTTCTCAGGTAACTTTGTAGGCTCGGTCTAGCATTTCTCCAGTCTAGATACGACAGGCTGCCCTCAAGAGCTTCTTGGGTTTCAGTCTGAGGCAGGAGTTCCTGTGTGGACCTGGGTACAGCAAAGGGGCATGAAATGTGTGGCTGTCATCCAGCCAGTGAGGTTGGAGTGCTGTGCAGGGGTCTGATGAGGAGGGTAGGTGTGAACAAGGGTGGTGCCTACAGTGGAAAAGGTCATGATGAGGGGTTTGAGTTCAGGTAGAAGTCATAGGCCTGTTTAGCTTCTTTTATTCCTTTTGGGATCAGGAGTGCAAATGGGGCAGTTGTGGCATGATATCCCAGGTTTTAAGAGAGATGACGGAGAGAACAGTTGGAGGCAGAGAAGACCCAGTAAAGTTTTCTTCCCTTTCAGTCCCTTTCCTCTAAAGTTTCTTGAATCCGTTTCCCTTTTTCTTGGCAAGGACGGGTTGAGTCAGAGGCATCCTCTCTCCCTCCCTCCCTCCTGCTTTTCCTTCCTTCTTTTGGTTCTTTCTTTTCTCTTCTTCTTTCTCCCTCACACAGTAATCGACTGCCTCCTATGTGCCAGGCATTGTACGAGGCTAGGGAAACAAGGTCATAGAACACTTGACCAGTAGACAAGACAGACTTTTACACAAATACAAGTTTTGCAGTAGATTTAGAAGTGTAGACAAAGTCCTATCAGAGCACAGAAGATGGAGTAATGAACTCTGCCCAGGGAAGGCATTATCAAATGGGTATAGTTTGAACTATATCTTGAAGACTGCCTAGGAACTTACCAGTTGGAGAAGGAGAAATACATTCCAGTCAGAGAGAAGTTGTGCCCTGTGTTTCCATAGGAAATCGGAAGTCAGTACCCCAGAGGTTCTTCAGAGAATTCTACTGCAGTTGCCAGCCCAGCTCCTTCTCTGGAGCCTTCTGAAGACAGTGGCTTTCACTTAACAATAGTTTATTCCCTCCCTTCACAAAGCCTTTAAATCTTTCCTGTCTGCTATTTCTTTTTCTGACCCTTGGGCAGCCCAGGGCAAAAGGGGCAGTTTTTTTGTGTACAAAGATTTCCCTTTCCAAAGTTTGTTAAGATTCTCAGGCTTATGGCACAGGCTCCTATGGATGAGATAAAGGAGCATCCCTCATGCTGTCTTTCTTCACTCTGGCCCCAGAAATACTTGACATACTTTTATTTTTTGAGATGTCATTATTTTACTAGTTTTTCTCCCCCTATATATCTATGTTTAAGATAGATGAAGACTATAGTTAAAAATGAAGAGGCGTAAGTAGGATATATAAAAGGAAGAAAGATTGAAGAAGAAAGGAAAGAAGGAAGTAGGAGGGATGAGAGGTTGTGAGGAATTGGTTCTTTAAGGATATCTTCCATGAACATGTTTGTTGAAATTTGTACCCAAAGACAGGCTTCAATAAAGATTTCAAAATGATTGAATCTTTCTTGTCTGAGTTTCTCTACTATAAAAAGGCATTCAAAATAGCCACAATTTCACTTTTATCTCTACCATGCCACCGAAACCACCCTGACTCCGTTGTCATCATGACTTAATTCTTACCAAATCTAATGATATTATGGCATCCTCATTTTCCTTCATCTTTTTGCAACAATTAACTGGTTTGAAAACTGGCTGTAATCCTCTTAACTGAAAAATTTCTCCTCCTAAGCTCCAGAGATAGCACACTCTCCTTTGCTTTATCTTATTTCTCATATGCAAAGAGGAGGCAGAAAGCCAAATCACAGTGTTCAAGGGATGTGGCTCCATCCCAGATGGAGCTGCTAGCCAAAAGTCTAAAGGTATATGGATGGGGTGGTTAGTTGCAGAAATCTCTAGCTTTCTTTATTTGGTTTTAAAACTGAGTGGAGGTTGGGGGTGGGGGTGGTGGTGAGAGAGGAGAGGTCTCTGATTTGAAGCATGACCCCAGTCAGTGGTCCTTTCTTCACTGAGGGACCTGGTATACAGAGAGTGACTTGTTGGGTCTCTAGCCAAAGACACTTAAGATTCAGGGTAGTAGTCCAGCCTCCCAAACTCCTCAGAGGAGAAGTGGAGTGAGAATCAGGAATTGGGGCAGAAACCATTCACACAGATTGGGCAATCATGGTGGAGCCCTAGAAAACCTACTATTTGGTGAGTGTGTAGAGGCCCAGGGTTATCATCTTTGGTAAATCAGATGATGAGCCAAGGGTGTTTTAGATCCTCCCCCATCAGCTCTCCCCACTACTCTTCCCTCAACCTCCTCTGTTGGTGAGGAGACAATTTCTAACATGCCTCCTATCTTCTCAAGATTGACTCAGGAATTGGGTACAACTGGGAAGGTAGGTTTATGTTTTTAGTACCCATATGTGCATGGAGCTATATGGGTCCTTTGTCTCCTATGCCTAATTCCACATTGCCCAGGTTCTTTTACCTTGCTTTATTCTCCCCTTCAAAAGTTCATCTCTTCTCTATCTCTAGACTTGATGGCTCACCTGGGTTCCAGTTTGATTTTTTGGAAGCCCTAATCTCCACTTGGATGTGCCACCATCATTAGTTCAGACTCGTCATTCTTTGTTGGCCCCATCACTCTCCCTATTTCCCAGACACGGCCTTGAGGACTCCAATGTCCAACTGCTACAAACCCAGAATATCTGAATGTAAAGGACAATCAGCCAGAGCAAGGGGTAATGGATTCTTCCTTCCAACAGTTTGTTTCATTTACTAGGATGTGTTGAGCAGCCCAGATCACCAAATCTACATCTATATACGAAGGATAATCCCATACCACCTAGTGTTCTTCAGAGAACTGAGCAGTTTTTCACTCCCATCTAGAGTCAGCAGAAATCATCAGAAGTCAGCCGCAGGCCAAAACCTGAAAGTGCCAATAAGCTGGAACTTCATACCACTTTTCTCAGCACACCTGAGGCCAAACACAAGGCAAGACTCCTCCTCTAACATAAGCGGCTATTTATCCCTGCAGAAGAAGTCCAAGCCAAGTCCTTTGCTTATACCTGGACACTGCTCTAGCAGGTTCCAGCACCTTTGAGACTTTCAGAACTAACTGGCACAACTTATGTTGGGCCTACATTAAGCAAGCAAAAACATGCTAGGCGGAGTCTGTTCTGGAACTAAAAGTATACTGCAGAAACTTAAAAAGTTTTTGCTTCTGTTATCAATTCCTAGGATACACTTTCACTTGTATTTATTTTGGTAATACACCTCAGCCATAGCTTCTCATATGGATCTTTGAAGAATACCTCTGATGTCACCACTAACAATGCTGTCCCCAGGGCTACATAGAATCTTACAACCCTGTACCACAATTCCCTCACTATGACCTAACTTTCTGCCACTTTTGCTTCACTACCCAGCAATTCCATGGCTCTGATAGCAGACTGCATAGATACACCAGGGACTATTATGAGTAAACGATACCAGGTGAAGCTTTTCAAATGAAGGACATTTTCTGGCCTCTTTGTCACAGCATCGTCTGATTTTACTGTAGACTCAAGGACCAGTCTATGGCCACATTCAGGGTTTATGAGATCACTAATGTTATTTTCTTCTGCTGCTTATAGGCAGCAGAGCAGGATTTAAACCCAGATCTGTTGGATTCCAGAGTGCATGTTTCAACCACTATACTATACTATACTATACTATCTCCATCCCCATCTTGGATTACTCCAACATGGCAGTCATATATTCCAGTCATATATTCCAGTCTTACCAATATATCCCAATCCCCACATTTTGTTCCATTACTCCAAAAGTCATTAAAATGTTTCTTCAAGTCACCTATTTTGATATTCGAAGCTTACTACCCAAATGCCCCATCCACCCAAAAGCAGCACTCAAATCCTACGTGAGATCAAACATCCTGATTTTGTTTTTAATATGGTTACTTTTTTGATGTGAGTCTGTACTCCTCAGGCAGGCCAATGTCTTCCAAGACTTGTAGACCACTTGTAGACCACTTTAATGTGCTCATGATAAAGGCCTCTGAGGCAACAGTTAATTTTAACAGTGGGCTTCTGTAGACCATAATGCCTGAGAAATATCATAGGGAGCATCTGCTACTGTGGTCAAGCACTGGACTAGGAACCAGGAGACTTGTTTTTAGTTTTAGTTCTGCTTCTAATCAGCTGTTTAAACTTGGACAAGTCATTTTCACTCTTTGGACCAACTGTCCATTGAGAAATGAATGAGTAGTTAGGTAAGTGAGAACAGCAGTTTAACTCCAACTCCTGGAAAGTTGGGTAGCAAGCGATGGGCAGGATTGCTGTATTTGTTCACAGCCTCTAGGGAGCACTGGTCAATAGCACTGGCATGCATCTTCCTAGGCCTTCAGAAGAAGCAGTGCTAATGGATTACCTGATATCATTTGTTCTAGTCCCTCCTCTTTAGATCAGATGGTTTCACTTTTTCTCTTTATGGATTTTCCAAAAGCAGAAGTAACAATGCCAACCCCTCATCACTGAAATGGCTGTACAGTTCCAGGAGAACTTACAGCAGCCTCTAGAGTGTGCCTAAGAAAAGGAACTCAAAGGCCAGTGCTCTGATGATGAGGGAGTAGAGTGCCTGGCCACAGTGACTTCTGTATTTAACTTGGGTAAGTTTTTATTATTGCTACAAATCTGAAATATTACTACTCAAAGTGGCCTCAGACCATTTACTTAGTCTGTTCAAACACATGTTTGCTAAGAAGCCAGGAGCAGGTACTGAAGACACCTGAAGACTGGGTTTTAGGCAGCAATGGTTACTTAATGCTGATGCTCCTTAACCAGTGTCACAGAAGGGCATGGAAGCAGGTATTAAATTTTTATGCAAAAGATAGAAGAATCTATGGGAACAATATACTAAATCTGTTTGCTATTGTATGCAAAGACCTCCTCACAGTAGCTCTTTAGGCTGAGAAACAGGACCATTTCCCTAATTCCAAAGTCCAGCTACCAGGGAATAAGGGCAGGAGTGCTTACCTTTAGGGATCACCAGTGATTTATTGTAGTTGTTGACTCTAACTCTGGGTCTATTCAACTACCAGGGAAATGTGACTTTACTGCCTACATCCCAGGGGTTGTTTTTTGTGTAGTAGATTGAATTTATGTGTCCCAGGGAAAAAAACAGGTTCTTAATCTTCATCCACATTCTGTGAATGTGAACCCATTGTAAATTGGGTCTCTTGAAGATGTTATTGTTAGTTAAGATGGGGCCCAACTGAAGGAAGGGGGTCTTAATTCAGTTTACTGGAGGATTTATAAAGAAAAGCCAAAAGTACCAGAGTGAGAAAGGAGAGGATCTCATCACATGATGGAAGACTGCCATCACCGGAATAACACCTATACCAGGAGAAAGCAGGCCTTGCTTATGCCTTGATTTGGAACTCGTGTCCTCAAAACCATGAGCTAATAAATTCCTGTTGTTAAGCCAACTCATTGTGTGGTCTTGTACCAGCAGCCTTGGAAAACTAGGACAGTTTGGATGTTGATTAATTTGACAATACCACTAAATACTGGGTGTTCTGGTTTGCTAATGCTGCCATTATGCACAATAGCAGAAATGGGTTGGCTTTTATAAAGGGGGTTTATTTGGTTACAAAGTTACAGTCTTAAGGCCATAAAAGTGTCCAAGCTAAGGCATCAACAACAGGGTACCTTCACTGAAGGATGGCCATTGGTGTCCAGAAAACCTCTGTTAGCTGCGAAGGCACATGGCTGGCGTCTGCTGATCCTGGGTTGTGTTCCAGCTCCTCTCTCAACTTCTGTGAGTTCTTCAAAATATTCCTTTTTGGGCATTTTGTCCTCTCTTAGCTTCTCTGGGGTAAACTCTGGTCTAGCAAAAGTCTGCTTTAAATGGCTGCCTCCAAAATGTCTCAGTTGCTCTGAGGTTCTTCTGTTTATGAGCTTATTTAGAGGACTCCAATGATTAAATCAAGACCCACCCTGAATGGATGGGGCCCATCTCTCCATGGAAATAACTTAATCACATGGTTCACCCACAATTGACTGAGTCACATCTCCATGGAAACACTCAATCAAAGGATTCCAACCTAATTAACACTAATACAACTGCCCCCACAAGACTGCATTAAAGAACATGGCTTTTGGCAGGACATAATATATCCAAACTAGTATACTAGGTAATCGATAAATAGTTGTTGAGTGAATGATGAGGATGAATAACCAATTCCATGGATATGTGTTCCTTTGCCCAGGCAGATATGCTTGCCATGTAGGTCAGCATCTACTTCAGCTAATATATCTCCCAGGAAAAACAATTCTACTAGATGGAATTATTGCATAGTACCATTGTGTTAGGAATTAGTTTATTATAAAGATTTAGGGAGAGTGGGATGACCACAGAGTAATCTGATGTAAACCTTATACTTTGCTGGTCTATTGTTCCAGTTATCTATTGCTGCATAATGAACTACCCCAAAACTTAACTGGCTTGAAATGAAAATCATTTTATTTTATGTGTCATTGGTTTCAGCTAAATTTAGGCAAGTATATTCTACCACAATAAAAATAAAGAAAGTTTAGACAGGGTTCAGCTAGATGAGTCTTCTGTTTCATGTGCCATTGACGGAAGTTACTTGGTGGTGTGCAGCTGGTAGATGGGCTGGTCTGGAGGGTCCAAGACAGCTTTGTTTACATATGTGGTGCCCTGGCGATGACAGCTGGAAGGCTGGACTTAGCTGAGACTGTTAGCTGAAGCAACAACATGCTGCCTCTTCACCTTGGCAGTCTCATGGTAGTCAGACTTCTTACTTGGCAGCTTGGGGTTCCCAGAGGAAGTATTCTGAGAGCCCTGGGTGGAAGGCACAAAGTCTCAGAATGTCCCTTGTGCCACATTATATTGGTCAAGTGTGTCACTAAGCACAGATTTAAGAAGTGAGGAATGAAGTCATTATCTGGTAAGGGAGGCTGGTCAGGAAAGGATGACTTACAGTGAAGAGTGTCTCTTGAAGGCAGGTGAAGAAAGATGTTGGTAAATGTCAACAGGGAAAAGACCAAATGCAGGAGTGTTTTGAGTCAGAGAAGTCAGGCTGTGAGGTTCCTATAATCTGCTTGATTGACTTCTGCTTTCAGATGGTCTAGAAGGGCTCCTCTGGGGTGCCAGGTTGCTAAGGAGTAATTAAGTGCTTGTTCATATATTACAATTTGTGTTAAGCTTTATAGCTGGCTGCGGTTGGATTAAGAAAAACACATGCTATGCCTCTAAAGGTAATATTCATAAAGGAGAAAAAAATCAGGTGAAAGCAATGTGTTTTTCCTCTCCCCTCCCAGCTTATCAGAGGCCTGCCCTTCTCAGTTCAAATTCCATCTCTTCTAGGAAGTTGCCAAGGTCCCTCCCTCCACATAACCCCACAGTTTGTTCCTTGGTTTAATATGGCACTTATCATAATTGTTTCATATTTTTGTGACTTCTGCTTGCGTCTGCCTCCTTTATGAGACCATGAAGCCAGGAGAAGGCAAGTTTTATACATTTTTTTTTTTTTTTTTTGCAGTGCACAAAGTACTAGCACTATCCTTTGCACTTGATAGGAGCATAGTAGATGTTTGTTGAATCTAAGTGGGGGAGGGCAAGGAGTTTATAATAAAACTGACTAGAAGATGCGAGCAATTATATTAGGTGGCAGAAGCCTTTCCAAAGAGGCTTCCAGGGGCTAAGGGGATGGCACTCCTTCACCCCAGAGAGGAGTCAGTTAGCACACTATGCTCATCCGTTGGACATTGAAGCTCAGTGCCACTGATCAACCATTGAGGGTATAGGCTATATATGGGGAGAAAGTGAGTAGCCCTCTAAAACTTGGAAATAAGGAAACTAAGATAGCTTTGTGAGGGTTAGGTTAATCCAGTCTAGTGGGGAACAGCAGAATGTCTCCTTGACTCTGGAATAGTTATTTACTTGGCAAAATTCCCTAATTTTAATCAACAATAGTAATGTGAAGAAAGATTGCTTCAACTCAAGGGAGCGGTTAGTTTAGAAAAGCATGACTCAGAGAAGCAGTGTTGGTGATGTGTGTTTAGCACTGTCCACAAGAGAGGGAGGCTGAATTTGGACTTTGTGAACATCTTGCCAAATGAAAGGTTTTCTCTGTTGCAAGGCAGAGATAGTTCATCTGGCTCCCCACTCCCCCCATGACTGCCCCCACCATCACCCAACCCCATACAACCTAGCTGAAAACCCATCAGGGATCAGTCAGTGGTTCTCTGACTGGAACAGGATCTCTGGGAATTGGGTCCTGTAAAATACATATATAATCTGGGTGTGGTAGGGGCATTCCTTTTTAAACTACAGTGTGTAGTTAGTGTCTGGGGTGGGGAATCATTCTAAACCAATGGTTTTCAAAGTGTGATACTCAGATTAGCAGCAGCATCATTACCCCAGAACTTGTTAGAAATGCAAATTCTCCGGTCTATCTCTTTCCTGAGCCTAGTCCCATTTTCTGGGAAAGGGTTCCACATTAGCCATTCATGACAGCTCCAAATAGATTCTCTGTGATCCACACATCTCTCCTGATCCACAGGATGAGAGGGGAATGCTCTCAGTTCACCCTGCCTTAAGTACACCTGATAGAAGCCATTGCTTTGGATTCTTCTGTCTCCTTTTAATTCTGTATTCACAAAGTAACTTTAGGATAAATTAAGAGTCCAGTTATCTTTGATACCAGGAAAAACGGTGTCCCATAGGCAGCTAACATGCCAATATCTTTTTCAAGAAATAATTATTTGATTTCATGCTCCAGGAGAAGCCATAGGCGAAAGGAGGGGAAATTTAGCAAAAGAGGAGGGGAATTTGGTAGAGGAGGGAGCCTGAGGGACAGAAGTAAAGAGAACCAGGGAAGGAAAAAGGAAAACAACAACAATTCAAATAAAAAAACAACTAAACTCATGCCGCAGAAAACGCAGATGTCCTCTACCCATAAGCACCGATTGCCCAGCTTGGGCATCTGATCTCCCCGCCCGCCCCCTGCTAGGAGCCCAGTGGCCGCCTCCTCCACTCCGGGCTGCGCGTCTCCGCCGGCGCGCAGTCTCCTCCCCGCTCCGCGTCCGGCTCCTCCCAGTGTTTCCCCTCTTCCCAGTAGCGGAGCCGAGAGCGAGTGCCGGGCGTCTGCTTCCTGCTGTTCAGAACCGAGACGCCCCTTGTCAGAAACCCAGTTTCTCTTGTCCCCGGTCACTCCGGAGAGAATCGAAGCGCAAGTAGAAAATTGTTTTAGACTCACGTCTGGGGCGCTGGGCTCCGAAGCGGAGAGCCGGGGTGGGAAGGGCCTAGCCGGGGCCAATTAGTAACCAACTGAGAGACGGACCGGGTGGGAGCCAGGGTGGGGCGCTGCCCTGCTCTTCCCGGTAGCTCGGGGAGGGGTGTGGTGTGTGAAGGAGAAAGTGAGAGAGGGGAGGGGAGAAGGGAGGAGAAGGATGAAGGACCGAAGGATAGAGACCAAGTGAGATTGAGCCCTACTTACTTTCCTGCCCTTTATGCTCCTTGAAGGGAAGAGTACGTGCTACAAACAAACAGGAATGTGAGAACTGTTTGTAGTAACAGAAACCTGGAGTGTGTTTAAATATAACAGAATATCATACAGTCACTTAAAATAGTGATGTGGGAAGTGATGAATTAACACAGCAAGGTCTCTAGGACATATAAAATGCAGCATAGTATATTTGTGTAAAACAAGAAAAAGGCGGGTCATATACATATATTTGTATATGCATAGAAAATGTCTGACCCTGTACATATAAAACTGTTAACACTTGATTTCTGGAGAATGGAACTAGAGATCTGTGGAAGGGGAGAATTTTTACTTTCCATTTGTGATTCGGCTGACTCTCCCTTCACAAACTCCAGAATGCGAAAAAAAAAAAAAAGTTAACTGCCTGTTTTTCAATTAATTTATTGTTATTAAATCTTGAGTCAATTCTGAGATTCCCTGCTCTTTTGGTTTGGGGCTTGTATAATGCAAAGGCATGAGGGAAGTGTATAGGGCACAGAAGCCAGACATTCTGGATGTAATTTGTCCACACTCACATCCAGTGAGGTATCTGTTGTCCTTTTTGGTCCTGGATTGTCAGGCCGTGCAAGTCTTCTTGGAAATGTTCCACGTTCTTGTCTGTAAGCTTATTCACACTAAGGTTTAAGTGATTTACTTATTAATACTATTCCTAAAACATTTGAATGTGAATAAGATATAAGCCTCAGTCCAAATAAATAAATACATTACTAATACTATAATATCAAGCATCCTCTAAGGCAGAAGTTTTTAATTTGTGGTTTATGGAGGTCCTAGGAAATCCATAGATGGGCTCCATGAACTCCCTGAAATTGAGTGCA
The DNA here is from genome assembly GCF_015220235.1 of Choloepus didactylus. Taxonomy (NCBI): domain Eukaryota; kingdom Metazoa; phylum Chordata; class Mammalia; order Pilosa; family Megalonychidae; genus Choloepus; species Choloepus didactylus. The sequence continues at coordinate 153,663,006 of NC_051310.1, read as the reverse complement.
GAACAATACATACTCATGTTTTTCTCTGAAAAAGCTCCATAGCTTTCACCTGATTGTCAAAACCCGTGAATTCCATTAGCTAGGTGCTGTCTTCAGGAACCCTCAGTCTGGTGGAGTGAAAGACCAACAGGCAATTACAGGTGTTCTAAGATAGAGGAAGTACAAGCATTGTGGGAACCTAGAGTGAGCCGTCTAAACCAGATTGGGGCTTGGTGTCAGCAAGGTTCCTCGTAGGAACTAGTTATTAAATTGAGTCCTGTAGAGTGAGAGGAAAGTAGAGTTTGGCCAGGCAAAGGAAGGGCCTGGGGAAAGAGATGATGTTGGTAGAAGGAAGCGTGTTCCAGGCATTTGCCTGTGTAAAGGTCCATGGTCAAGAGATACCTTGGTGATTCATAAGCTAAGAAGAGTTTGGCATGGTTGAAGCTTAGAGAGCTTAGAGTTAGATTGTAGTAGCAGTAGGAGATGAGGCTGGGAGGTGATCAGAGGACAGGTTAGGTATATGATGCTAGCGACACAGAGATGAATAAGACAAAGGAGCCCTTACCCCCAGAGGGTTTTATTTTAGCAAGGAGAAAAAGTGAACAAGTAGGTGATTAAGCAAAAAAGGTAATATTTTATCAGGATATAGAAAATAAACAGAATGATGTAGTAAAAGCTCCTTTAGAGAGATGTACATACAGTGTTTTCACATGGATTGGAGCATTTTAACAAAGGCGGTAGCATGAAGAATGGAGAGATTGGATAGCTTGAGAGACATTCAGGGAGTAGAATTAACAAGGTTTGGTAGTTTATTGGGCAATAATAATAATAAATTACAATAGCTGCCATTTACTGAATATTTACTAAGAGCCAGGCACTGGTCTAAGTAGTTAACATATTTTCTCTCATTCATTTCTGTAATAGTTCTGTGAGATAGCCATTTATCTCAAATTTGTAGATGAAGAAACTGAGGTACATAAGAGTTTAAGTAACTTGCCAAAAGTCCTCAGGTCAAAGAACCAGGATTGAAACTCAAGTCTATCTTACTTCAAAGTCCTTGTGGAGTAAGGGAGAAATAGAATCAAACACAAAACTCAAGTTTCTAAATGGGCAAAGGAGGAGAAATAGATTTGGGATAGAGGTAGGAATGGGAGAAAGATGATGAGTTTGGGATTTGTTGAGTTTGGGGTAGCTTTGGATCATCCAAGTGGAGATATCCAGTAGGCAATTGGATAAATGAGCATGAAGCTCAGAAGAGACATTTAGGTCAAGGGATAAATTTGCGAGTTGCCAGCATATAAATTTTATTTGGGGCCACAGGAGTAGGTGACATAATCCTAGAAAAGTGAAAAAGGATTAGAATAGAACTCTAAGGAACACCAGCATTTAAGAAATGGCAGAGGAAAGACCCTCCAAGAACTTGTGGCTAGAGGATTAAGAAGGAAAAGAGGACAGTAGCATCATGGAAGCCAAAGGAAGAGAGTTTCAATGAAGAAGTGACCAACAATGTCAAATTCTGCTTCAGGGTTCATGAAGTAAGAAAAGGGTCAGGATGTGTCTATTTGTGATCATAACAAGTCTATTATTTATAGTGTTGGTGAAATAGTGGGGGCAGAATACCCATTTAATTAGTTCAAGAGTGAGTAGGAGGTAGGGAAGTTGAGAGGGTAAGTATAGAAAATTTGATCAAAATTTTTGTTTCTCTGTCTCTAAGACTCCAGAGTCCAGATTGTAAGCTTGACCCTTCTACTAATTTGGGATCAATTCAATAGTCCTGGGGGTCTCCCTTCCCCACTCAAGAGAAGACATGTCCCTTTCCTCTCTATTTCCATTTTTGTTGTTGTTTTAAACTCTGCCCTTACCTTTCCCCTACCCTTCTCCCTTAGAATACTCATTGGATGAATCCTGGGGAAAAGCAAAATTTGTTTTTCTCTGCCTGAAGGTCACTTGCATTACCCGTAGGACTATAGGGACATTACAAACGTGCACTTATACTTCCAGTGCAGTCAGGCGCTTTCACTTGTCTTTCTCTTCTTCTAGGCATATACTGGTTGGACTCTAGTCATGGAGAAACCATATGGGCATGTGTCTGCCCACCCAGATGTCCTCTCCTTGGAGAACCAGTGCCTGGCCACACTTCCTGACCTGCAAACCATGGAGATACCACATGGATATGTGTCTGCCCACTCAGACATCCTCTCTGTGGAGAACCAGTGCCTGGCCACACTCCCCAGTCTAAGGAGCACAATGTCTGCCAGACCCTTGCTCCAGTGTCTTCAGATACCTTGCTGGACACAAGCTAATCTGTGGAATCTGGACACCAGCAACAACCTGCTCTCTGATCCTCCAGCCTCGAAGGCTCAGTCCCTCTCTGAGGGACTAGACCTTGTGACCTGCCCCAGGACCCTGAAGTGCATCTCTGCCATAGAGAGCACTCAGGAAGCATCTTTGGTAATGGCTGCAGACACTTGTCTTGACTCCAGCCATGTCTATTGAGTGCTCTCATCCCTAGCTTTCAGTACCTCGGTTTCCCTTTGTGCTGCTCTCTGTCTGGCTACCTTCTCTCCTCAGAGCCTCTTTCTAAAGTGCCATTATTACTCTTATTGAGTGTCTAGTCCAGAGATTCTGGAGAAAACAGGCCTTATGCTTAAAGAGCCTCTGCTCAAGAGGAGAGCCAGTGTGCTGTTCCATTTCAGAGTCAGTCAAGTGCTTTTGAGATCTTATATCAAGCATGAGATGCATGTGCTATACCAGGGCCCACTTTCCTGTATGTGCCTGTGCAGACACACATCCACTTGTACACATCTATGTAATACATTCAGTATACACATCAGAATCAGTGTCTTTGAACTGCAAGAATAGGCTAATCTGAGCCCCTTACCGTCTCTGCCAGTTATAAACCAGACAACCTTGAGCAAGACTTGTAACTTTTTCAAGCCTTATTTCCTCATCTTTATTTTTTTGTTTTATTATTATTATTTATTTATTTCCTCATCTTTAAAATAAAATTGATAAGAACCCCCCTCACAGAGTTGTGATCAAGAGTACAACTACTGTCATCGTACATTTATTTAGGGCTTTGCAATTTGCAGAGTTAAACATACATTATCACCTTTAGTCTTGCATCTACCCCACTGGGTAACTGGTAGCGAATGAGGAGCCCGAGGCTCAGAGAGTTTAAGCAGCCCAGGGTCGCTAAGAAATTAATGTAGAACTTGTTCCTTTTTCTTTTGACTCCCAAAATGCCTTAATAGCATCATAGGAGGGGTGTGAGGAACTTCCAGGCAATGACATCAGTAAGGAGATGAAGGCAGGGGAAGATGATGAGCACCTGGCTGAAGGCTCAGAGGTCAAGTAGGTTACAGTGCTGTGTGACAGTGAGGGCAGAATAAGAGACAGGACAGATCAATGCTGGGGTGTGAAGGGAGAGGATTTTAGGTGCTAGACGATAGGTATGGACTCTAGCTCTGGGAGCAGCTGTCAGATCTGTCTATATTTGAGGGGCTGTGGGTAAAAGGTGTGATTAATAACTGCCATTGTCCCCAGGGTTGTTGGTCCTCTTCAGAAGAAGAGAAAAAGCCAGACAAGAAGGAGGGGGCAGAGGTCCGGATGCCTTTTTATAGTCTAAGCTTGGGAGAGGAGGAGGAGATGGAGACGCTGGCCCTGAAGCTCACCTCTGGGGACTCTGAGTCTTGTCCTGAACCTACAGACCGGGCCCTTCAGGAGAAGAAGGTGAAAATTCTAGAGTCAGGGAGAGGTTGGTGGTGATGGAGGGGAGGTTGGGAAGTGGGTGGTGGTGGTACGGGGGAGGGGTGACTAAAGTGGTGACTGAACAGCCCTCCTTGGAGGGAAGGGGAAAAAGAGGACATGACCCATTTTAATAGAGGTCAGCTCTTATTCCCCACTTCCTAATCCCCTTTTTTAACCTCTTGGTTGGACAAATATCTTCCTGAATCTGGGGTCCGGTCTCTCTGATTTTGTAAGCTGGCCTTCATGGATGCTTAAGTTGGTCCTTCTTACCTCTTTCCTCCTTTTTTCCCTTCCTCTCCCAATTCCCAGATGGCTCTAATGAGCTTGCTTTGCTCCAGTTTGGCATCGAATGTGAACATAAAAGAAGCAGATGACCCCACCCAGACTTCCCTCCTTGAAGTCTGTAGTAAACTTGCTGCCTTGGAACCTGAGTTTATCCTCAAGGTATTGTGGTGAAAAAGAGGGGATGAGACTTGGAAGCTGGGAGAAGGGGAATGTGGTTATGGTATGTGTAGGGGGACGGTGCCCTGCCTCATATTGGAGGTGGAATACTTCAGAAGAGTAAGGTCTCTGGTTAAGTCTAAGGGACTAGGAGTGTGGGGGATGGGAAAACATGGGGTTGGAAAAGAGTATACCAGTATTTGTTTAGTAAATACACAGGCTAAGTACATAATGCTAGGCCTTGAGAGTCCTACCAATAGGTATATCAACTTGTATCTCCCTCTCAAGGAGCTTATAGTGCTGTTAGGGAAGCAATGCGTTTTCCAAAATATAAACATGCCACTGGAGTAGTAGATAGTGACTATCTCAGAAGCAGAGAAGAGAGAAAACATGCCCTTTATGAGACTTTGGAAGATGGCAGGTTTAATCAGTGATTTAAACCCTGTTTAACTTTTTGATGATATTGATGTGGGAGGTGGCTTCCAAAGAAAGCAAAGGTCCTGGAAGACTTGAAAGGTGGGTAATAAACTCTGGAGAAGACACACTAGAAAGGTAAATAAGGGCTGAATTATGGAGGACTGAAAATGCCAATCCAAGGGCTTGGGCTTCCTTTTTTTTGTAGATAATATAGAGGACTCAGGAAAGGGTTTATGCATGTTGATTAGATGAGTGAGTTGATTTAGTGGGTGAAGCCATAGGGAGAAGTGATTGAGATGCCAACCCCCAATACTGTGTCCTAGGCTTCATTGTACACCAGGCAGCAGCTGAACATCCGGGATGTGGCCAACAAAGTCTTGGCCATTGCTGCCTTCTTGCCAGCCTGCCGCCCCTACCTGCGACGATATTTCTGTGCCATTGTCCAGCTGCCTTCTGATTGGATCCAAGTGGCCGAGTTCTACCAGGTATGGCCCTCACTTCCCAGCTATGCCCCCCACTTGGTTCCCTCTCCTTTGCTCAGTCCATCTCTGGAGAAAAATCTGACAGGCCTCCGCTCAACTGTCTGCAATTTTGGTGCCCAGACAAGACAGCTCTTCCTTGTAACAGGGTTTCCTGACAGGCAAAATATGATTGAGAAAGGCTGGACTGCAGTTTGGGAAAAACTGGTCTTATCGTGGACCTCACATTTACAGTGAGGAAAACAAGAAGCAGGGAAGTCCACTGACTTGCCATATACTACAGAAATTGTCATTTTAGAGCTGGGGCTAGGAACTTGCTCTCTACTCTGTGCTCTTGGTTAACCCCATAATGTTGTCTTGTTTTGTTTTGGAAGGTATGATTGGGTCTCACTCTTGGGGGTCTATTTTTGACAGAAATTGGCTGAAGGACCAGAGAGCAAGCTGGTGCCCCTGCCTGCCTGCCTGCGTGCTGCTATGACTGACAAATTTGCCCAGTTTGATGAATACCAGCTGGCTAAGTACAACCCTCGGAAGCATCGGGCCAAGAGACCACCCCGCCAGCCCCCACGCCCTCCAGTCAGTCCTCACCCAGCCCTTGTCATTTACAACCCAGTTCCCTTACCTCTGGGAAGGACATGGTACCCCAGGGAACCCCTCACTAAGCATCCTCATTGTCTAGCACTGACTTCTTCCTGCTACCGGAAACAAAAAGAGACAGAGAAATCCAAAAGAGTTGGGTGAGCTCAGCGTGTGGAGAGTAAGGAAGGCCTCTTTCCCAGCTGACTCTTTTTTTGGAAGAAATGTGACTATGAGAATGAGTCTCTCCAGGGATGACCTCCATTTTTCTCTTTGAACACTGTTTCTTCTGTCCCTGCAGAAGTCAGAGCGTCTGTTTTCTGAGAAACAGAGATATCTCCCAAGATTCCTTCAGTGTTTTATAGATGAACAGAAGAAGGTGAGCCCCTTGTTATGGGGCCATATGGGTGCATGAACAATGTTTCCAGGACTAATATTTAGAAACCAAATTTCATTTGGTTTGAAAATATTATTAGTGGATATGGTAGATGCTTGCCAATTTCCTGCCTGGGGATTCTCAGCCTTGTTTTGAAAGTCACTGGGAAAGGCTTTCTCTCTCTCTCTCTCTCTCTCTCTCTCTCTCTCTTTCTCTTATTTTACTCTCCTTGGTATTCATATTTTACTGACAAGTGGTATGTCCAGCCTAAGTGAGTTATAAACATTATGAAATAGTTCCCTTCCATAGGAAGATTTAAAAAAACCAAATCTGTTTGCTTGAATAACAAATAAGAGACTGCACTTTGCACTTAGCAGGTAAGAGAATAGGTCTGAATTCAGACCACCTGGGTTTTAATTCCACTCCCACCACTTGCTAGCTGTGTAAGCTTTGTCAAGTGACTTTAACTCTCTTGCCTCAGTTTCCTAATATATAAAATGGGGATGATAGCAGTACCTACTTCATTGGATTGTTGTGAGGATTCAACAGCTACCATATTTAATGTATTTTTAACAATGCCTGTTACTTTCTAACATAGTAAGCACTGAATAAGTGTTAACTATCAGTGTCATCATTAGTAAAATAGATTATTAGGAAAAAGATATTAGTATTACATGAAAAAACACATCCTCAGTTGGTTAACTGGTCTTTTCTCTATTAATATAGCCCAACCTTGGCTCTTCTACCATGGAAAATTCTGAAAGCCAGTGTCTTTCAGTTTTTTTTAAATCCTCACAGCTTGCATTCTGCTGATGATTCCATTTACTTATTCAGAGTCTCAGCAATTTAAATCAGAGCTGCTTTTCCCTTTCCTTTCCTTCTTTCTAAGAAAAATAATTTTCTCTGTTCATGCTATCTTCATCTTGTTTTTCAGAATCCAGTCATTCTGTATTAAGCATTGATAGTCCAATCATGTATAAATGTAAGTGTCCACAAAGAGCTGCTCTCTTACGCTTGTCACTAGAGTTCTTGTCACTGGAGATTTTTACACCCTATTCCTAGTCTTTGCCCAAATTTCTGTTAGGGAGAGAAATTACTTCATAGGTATAGGATGATCTTAGGCTCCACTTTCTGGAGAAACGAAATGACCTCTGTGGGACTTGGGGATGTTTCCACAGTTTGAGGCCACCTACAATGCAGTGCCAGAGAAAAAGACACAGCCAAGGTTTACTCTGAAGAAGTTGGTACAACGACTGCATATTCAGGATCCTGCCCAGCATGTTCAAGCCCTGCTGGGCTACAGGTGAGAAGATGCGCCCTGAACATTCATGCCGTCCAGGTAACCCCATGACTTTTCAACATCCCTGGCCTCAATCCCTGTAGTTCTCAGCCCCAGCAATATTAGCGTGGGCAGACATGGCCGGTAAACATGACTGCCTTTCCTTTGCTGAGCTGTTTTCAGCTGTCTTTTAAATGATAAGCTCTTTTTCCTCTATGCCAGATACCCCTCCACCCTACAGCGCTTTTCTCAAAGTCGCCTCCCTGGGCCGTGGGATTCCAGCAGAGCTGGGAAGCGGATGAAGCTCTCTCAGCCGGAGACCTGGGACCGGGAGTTGAGTCTGCGGGGGAACAAAGCTTATGTCTGGGAGAAGCTCATCGGTAGAGTGATCTTGACCTTCATGTTTCCTTCCTCTCTTCCCCGTTCGTGCTGCTACACTTTAGACCTTGACTAGAAATTTCCATGTGTGACAGTTATTCTCCTTCCTGGTAGTTGCATCCCTGAAAGTGATTGGTCTGCCATTGACCAGACCAAGTGGATAATGATGCCTGGTTTTGAGTAGTTTTGGCATCATAGGCTCTTCATTGTTCCAGATGTGGTTAGGTAATACAGCCAGCCTTTATCAACACACGACAAAAATGTGTTCTCTCTGATTTCACTTGTATCTGTTGCTGTGAAACTCACTCCAAACAGTGTAGGACTGGCACATGGCATACTGGACTCTCTGTGGAAACCCTCAATAGTTAGGACATGGAAGTTTTAGGTAGTTTGCAAAGACTGATTTTTTTAAAAGTCAAATTGGGGAGAATCAAGTTACCTTTAATCTTTTCTTTGTCTCTGATTTTTTGTTAGTTTGTTTTAACTGTAGAAGGTTCTATCTGTTTTCACATATATATGTAACTTTTTACATCCTCTTTCATATTTGAATTTCAAAGTTAACTTCTTTCTGCTGAAAAATATCTAACTTTAGGACTTCTTATTGTTTAAGTATTTTAGATTTCATACTTTTGAGCCTGAGAAGCCCAAGTTGGCCAAATTTACCTTATTTCTCTGTATGTTGCTCTTTATAGAGTATACACAGGGCAGCCCAAATTGTTCAGCTACTGATCATTTGTCATACTCCGTGGCTGTCTCTGGTAGTGTATGCATCCGAATCCCCTAGAAGTTAAAAGTACATGCACATTCATACACATTCATGCCTGACAACCATTTTGTTTTTGATACAATATTTTGGTATGATCTGGGGTGGAGTAGGATAAAGGGGTCTGGATGGCAGCCAGTATGTATAGGTGATTCACAGTCCCCACTTCCTCCCTCTGGTTGAGAACCATTGCCCCTGAAATTTAAAACTGTGTCGTTTATCTTGGCTGAGGCAAATGTCCAGTGGTCTAAAGAGTTTTTTGATCATATACTGTAAAAATAATTTTTAGACTGCACCTGAATATATGCATATATATTTATCACAATTATATATATGTAACAAATATTACATACATTAGGCAATAAATAAAATATAGATATAAAAAGAAATATAAAAATATGTAAGTGTATATATACAACTATGTAAATATAAAATATAAGGTAGGTAGGTAAACCCCTCTTTGGAGACCTCAGGTCTACTTATTAATTAATTAACTATTTTGTTTTGAAAAAAAAAAAAAAAATGTATTTCTCAACCTGAAGGATAAATATCCCATTTATTTTCCAGTACCACAAAGATGATTTTGGACTTAACTTCTTATAAAAAATCAATTAGAAAAGCCTTTCTTAACTTCTTATAAAAAATCAACTAGAAAAGCCTTTCATACATAGTAACAGTTGAGAAAAACTGAAGAGTTGACAATGGATGCAATATTTCATCAGTTACTAAATGTAATATGGATATGACCTGATTGTTCCACACAGTTGGTGAATCGGAATTATGATTGGAGAACTCCAGAACTTCCAGAAGACTGAAAGCTTCTGACTGTAATTCAAATGAGACTTACACTTCCCTGAAAAAGGCACCCACTTTCTCCTGACAGAAACGGCTGATAGTACAGGCTAGGTGGGGAAGGGGCCTGACAGGCTTCTGGAGTCAGGATCTGTGAAGTGGGGTGAATGGACCTCTGGGGTATGCAGGAAAAAAAATATTATGCCTCCTATTTATGTATTTTTTCAGTTCAAAGAAAAAGAGATTTTTTCCAATATTTACTGTACAGATTGAACCAACATAGTCACTTGGTCCATATATTATATGGTTATGTGTCACATGTGATGGCTGAGGCTTTTTGAGGGAAGAATAGGATTTCCACAATACAAGGACATTGATGGTGGCCCCTTGTCTTTTGTTTTTTTTTGGGGGGGGGCGTGGTTTGGGGTTCAGCATAATGTGAATTATTGCAACTTAGCATTGCATGATAAATGGGTATTAGAATTATATCATTTAGCATTAACCAAACTAACTCTAAAATTGACATAAGCCTTAAAAAGATTAAGAAACTGTGATTTGAAGATAATACTAATATCAAAGGGACAAGGGGGTCAAGGGGCAAGATGGCGGCATAGAGAGGAGTGGAAGCTAAGTAGTCCCCCTGGAACAACTACAAAAAACCAGAAACAACTAGTAAATAATCCAGAATAACTGCGGGGGGACAAACAAGACCATCCTTTCATCATGCACCAACCTGAATTGGGAGGAATGCCCAAGAACACAGCATAAAATCTGTAAGTAAAACCTGCGGAACCAGGTCGGGAGACCCCCTCCCCCATAGCCCGAGCTGCCAAGCCTCGTTGTGCCAGAGAGAAGCTCTCTCCCAGCAAGCGAATACAGCTCAGCTGAGCTCCAACTGGGGTTTTAAGTAGCGAGTGTGAACTGCTCACTACAGGTATGCAGCCCCAAAAAACAGACAGAGGCTTTGGGTGACAACTGACCTGGGAGAGCCGGAGGGTCACCTTGGACTGGGTCTGAAGGGGACTATCTGTTTCTTTTTTGGCTCAGTGGAGAAAGCCCCAGTCATTTTCAGTTTCCAGGGCTGTGACTCTGGGAAGGGTGGAGACACCACAAGCAGAGACTGAGAGCATTGAAATGCTAATGACCTCCACCTGGGGGGTCTGTCTTCTCTAGGAGGAAAGGGGTGGGGCCCTTTCCATTCAGAACCAGACCCCAGAGCCTGGGGGAACACGGCCATACCTCCTCACACCAGTCAAGAATTATAGGCTAACAGGCGTCACCTGCTGGGCAGAAAAGCATGGTGACCCCAGGCATCAAAGGGTGGAGCAATTTTCTAAGACACACCCGCAGGGAAACCAGATACTGAATATTTCTTCCCTCTGGGACCTGAGCCTGTTCTGATCTGGGAAAACCTGATTTGGATAATCAAGGAAACCATGCCTAGACAACAGAAAATTACAACCTACACTAAGAAAAACAGTTATGGCCCAGTCAAAGGAACAAACGTACACTTCAACTGAGATACAGGAATTTAAACAACTAATGCTAAATCAATTCAAAAAGTTTAGAGAAGATATTGCAAAAGAGATAGAGGCTGTAAAGGAAACACTGGACATGTATACGGCAGAAATCAAAAGTTCAAAAAACCTGCTAGTAGAATCTATGGAAATGAAAGGCACAACACAAGAGATGAAAGACACAATGGAAACATACAACAGCAGATCTCAAGAGGCAGAAGAAAACACTCAGGAACTGGAGAACAAAACACCTGAAAGCCTACACGCAGAGGAGCAGATGGAGAAAGGAATGAAAAAATATGAGCAACGTCTCCGGGAACTCAAGCATGAAACAAAGTACAATAATGTACGTATCATTGGTGTCCCAGAAGGAGAAGAGAAGGGAAAGGGGGCAGAAGCAATAATAGAGGAAATAATTAATGAAAATTTCCCATCTCTTATGAAAGACATAAAATTACAGATCCAAGAAGCGCAGTGTACTCCAAACAGAAGAGATATGAATAGGCCTACGCCAAGACACTTAATAATCAGATTATCAAATGTCAAAGACAAAGAGAGAATCCTGAAAGCAGCAAGAGAAAAGCAACCCATTACATACAAAGGAAGCTTAATAAGACTATATGCGGATCTCTCAGCAGAAACCATGGAGGCAAGAAGGAAGTGGTGTGATATATTTAAGATACTGAAAGAGAAAAACCACCAACCAAGAATCCTGTATCCAGCAAAGTTGTCCTTCAAATATGAGGGAGAGCTCAAAATATTTTCTGACAAACAGACAATGAGAGACTTTGTGAACAAGACACCTGCCCTACAGGAAATACTAAAGGGAGCACTACAGGGTGATAGAAGACAGGAGTGTGTGGTTTGGAACACAATTTTGGGAGATGGTAGCACAACAATGTAAGTACACTGAACAAAGGTAACTATGAATACGGTTGAGAGAGGAAGATGGGGAGCATGTGAGACACCACAAGAAAGGAGGAAAGATAAAGACTGGGACTGTGTAACTTGGTGAAATCTAGAGTATTCAACAATTGTGATAAAATGTACAAATATGTTCTTTTACGAGGGAGAACAAGCAAATGTCAACCTTGCAAGGTGTTAAAAATGGGGAGGCATTGGGGGAGGGATGCAATCAGCATAAACTAGAGACTGTAACTAATAGAATCATTGTATTATGCTTCCTTTAATGTAACAAAGGTGATATACCAAGGTGAATGCAGATAAGGGGGGGGGATAGGGGAGGCATGTTAGACACTTGACATTGGTGGTATTGTCTGATTCTTTATTCTACTTTGATTTAAGGTTATTTTTCCTTTTGCTGCTTCCTAGCTGTCATTTTTTTCTTCCTCTTTCTTTTGCCTCTCTACCTTCTTTGACTCTCCCTCCTGCCTTGTGGAAGAAATGTAGATGCTCTTGCTTAGTATGAGCAGAATGTTCAATTAGGATGAACTTAAATGTTTGGAAATGAACAGGGGTGTTGGTAGCAAGATGTGAGAATAACTAACAGCGCCGAATGGTGTGTGAATGAGGTGGAAAGGGGAAGCTCAGAGTCATATATGTCACCAGAAGGAAAGTTGGAGGTCAAAAGATGGAAATGTATAAAACTGAATCCTATGGTGGGCAATGTCCATGATCAACTGTACAAATACTAGAAATCACTTCATGAACCAGAACAAATGTATGACAATACAATTAGAAGTTAATAATAGAGGGGCATATAGGGAAGAACTATATACCTATACAAACTATATACTACAGTTAGTAGTATTTCAACATTTTTTTCATAAACAGTAACAAACATACTATATCAGTACTAGGAGTCAACAATTGAGGGGGGTTGGTTAGGGATAGAGTTTAGAGTATCCTTTTCTTTTTTTTTCTTTTTTCATCTTTCACTTTATTTCTTGTCTGGAGTAATGAAAAGTTTCTAAAAATTGAACAAAAATTAAGTGTGATGGATGCACAGCTGTATGAGGTTACCCAGGGGCAAGTGATTGTACACTTTGGATCTTTGGATAATTGTATGGTATCTGAACAATCTCAATAAAAATGAAAAAAAAAAACATAAAAAAAATATCAAAGGGACAAATAAACAAGAAAGAGATACAGTTGACATTCTTCAGCTTCCAGTGTTAACTCTTTGCCACCTATATTACAAATGAAAAATAATGACTAATTAGATCTTTCAAGAAGTTGTCTAAAAAACAAAAATTATCACGACTATTTGAAATATGGTATACATTCATCATTATTGTGAACCTTACTTTAAGTGTTTATTTTGTCTTGAAATATTAACTAATGATTATAGCACATGTACACAATTTATAGATAGACTTATATTGGGACATTTCTCTTTGTGCCATCAAAAAAGTTTGGAGACAACTGCTCTGGACTACAGAATATATTTTGCCATTTGAACCCAGTCTCAGAGCTGGATCCAACAGACAAGTGGAAACATAAGGATTGTTTTACTGAAACAGCCATATCATAAATAAGTGTTGTATAAATGTTGCCCCAAACTTCAGGCTAACCCTGTCCTTTTATTTTTCCAGACATTTAAGAACATTTGAATAGATCCTGTGTTAATTCTTACTCCCTCTGTCCTAAGCTTTCTCCCAGGCCTCTGAAGTCATTGCTTTGGCCTCTGGCCTCTCTCACTCATCCCTCGTTTGCTTTTCTCACCCCATGCGTGACCTTCTGCAGACAGTGGGACGCTTCCCTTCATGGCCATGCTTCGGAACCTGTGCAACCTGCTGCGTGTTGGAATCAGCGCCCGACACCATGAGCTCGTGCTCCAGCGGCTCCAGCAGGCGGTATGTGTGAGGGGCTCGTTGCTGTGTGGCTGCTGACTAGAGGTGGGTATGGTGATTCTGCTGCTGTCTCGGGAACCAGGCTGTTCCAAGTGGCTAGGGATGGTCATGGCCATCAAGCTGTTTCTGTATGGAGTGTAAACAAGTATGGGAGTACAGATAGATTGTGGGAACAAGGTTATGCGTTCAGTTAACCCTTTGAGAAATTATTATGGGATAGAAGAACTTCCATTTTTATTTTCTGAGGTCAGAGACCTGCCCAGGAAGAGGAATTTCTGTGATTTAAGTGATGTCAGAGGGAGTCTGATATAAAAGAAACAGGACTCCTTTTGTCACTTCTCCTTTTTCTCAACCTTTTCTCGTATTCTCCAATGATGACTTTCTTTGTAATTTACTCTTCTTCCCCTTTCTCTAGATCTCTTCTCCAATATCTGTTTTTTTCTTCTTCACCTTCCCACAAATCTAATAAATCAGCTACCTCATTTTCCTGGTCCCCCGAAATCCCTGGTGCTCCTTATCCTCCCTGGTTCTTGGCTCACGACCCCTCCCTCACTTTCCAGAAGTCTGTGATCCACAGTCGGCAGTTTCCATTCAGATTCCTTAATGCTCACGATGCCATCGATAACCTTGAGGCTCAACTCAGAAATAGAGGTACTATCTCCGTTCTTCTCTCTCCTATTTGTCTCTCATGTCCAAGAACAGATGAGAGAGCAGTGCTGGCATGTTCATCCTCTAGCCTTTCAGTTTCTCGGTGTGGGGTGGGCAGAGGTAAGATGTTTGCCAGCTCCAAAGAAAGTTTCAGGCTCAGGACAGGTATTGATGGGAGAGCAAGATGAGGGAATAGAAGCCACCAGACTCAGATACCTACCTGTTGTCACACAGAATTGCCATTTCCTTCCAACACACAACTGATGAAGCGGATATTGATTAGAAGCTCGAGAAATGGCAAGAGGCGTGGCTGTCGGAGGCTGCCTTGCAACCCAAGTCGTCAGGAACTTCGGGCAGCGATGATGGTGCCTGTGATATATGAGCAGCTCAAACGGGAGAAGCTGAAAATACAGAAGGCCAGGTGTGTGCGCCATCCGGGTGGGCAGGGCTTGGGAATCATCTGGGGACCCCAAATGTTATTCTGTAAATCTGTACTTGTCAGTGACCCCAATGGCTCAGACTTACCTGGTTCTAGTCATCTCTTGCACAACATATCTTGTCTTTGGTGTTGTCCTATAAAGAGATCATGAGACAAAATCTGTACTTGGGCGTTGGTGCTATGATCTATGACTGTTTTATTGGTTTTGGTGATTATGAAGCCTATGTAGCATCTCCCTCTCTCTTAGTTGCTTCTCTGTGTTACTGGGTTTGTTATTGTCTTCCTTTTTTTCCTCTGTGATATCTGTTTTTGTTTTCATTTATGTCTCTCTGTATCCTCTGACCCAGTCATCATTTTTCTTTTGACACACATAAAGATAGTTGTCAAGAAGCAGGCTCGAAAACAGACATACAACCTGTTCCATAGGCTAGATGAAGCCCCGGCTCTCTGTCCTTTTAGGTGCTTCCACAGTACTTTGCATTCAGTTTCACTCAAGACAAATGCAGGATTCATCTCACCTTCTTATAGGGCTCAACTGACCAAGAATCTTCTGGATCAGTGAGTGACCACAGGGCCATTTAAGAATCAAGTCTGGGGTTCACTCCGTACAGTATGACTTGGCTGACCAATGTGTTGCCACTAGCCCAGTGGGGCTATGGAGCACTTGAAATGTGGCCAGTTTAAATTGAGATGTAACTAGATTTGGAGGACAGTGCAAAAAAAGAAGGTGAAATATCTCATTACCAACTTTTATATTAATTACATGTTGAAATGAAATTATCTTACCATAGATAAGATTAAACAAAATGTAATCTTGAATTAATTTCACCTGTTTTTTTCTGACATTTTAAAACATGGCTACTAAAAAATTTTAAATTACATCTATGTTCTGGTTTGCTAATGCTGCCGTCATGCAAAATACCAGAAATGGGTTGGCTTTTATTAAGGGGGTTTATTTGGTTGCAAAGTTACAGTCTGAAGGCCATAAAGTGTCCAAGTTAAGGCATCAACAATAGGGTACCTTCACTGAAGGATGGCTGATAGCATCTGGAAAACCTCTGTTAGCTGGGAAGGCACATGGCTGGCATCTTCTTCCTTTGCTCCAGGTTGCGTTTCAAAATGGCGTTCTCCAAAATGTCTCTTTTAGCTGCAGGTCCTCTCCCAAATGTCACTCTCAGTTGCTCTGAGGTCCTTCTGTTTGTGAGCTCTTTTTATAAGATTCTAGTGAACTAATCAAGACATACCCTGAATGGGCGGGGCACATTTCCATGGAAACATTCAATCAAGAGGTTACACCCTAATCAAAGGTGTCACTCACAGCTGGGTGGGTCACATCTCCATGGAAACAGTCAATCAGAAGGTTTCGACCTAATTAACACTAATACATCTTCCCCCACAAGACTGCACCAAAGAACATGGCGTTTTAGGGGATATAATACATCCAAACTGGCACAATAGGTAATTTTAGCTTAATTTAATTGTAGTTTAATTCTGTTGGACAGAGCTGATAGATACTCCTGAATTCTCTAGATGAAAAAAATTATTATGAACACTTAAAAATATGTGCATAAGTAATGAGAATAGTATAATGAAATCCCATAATACTCTTACCCAGATTCAGTGATTATCTAGATTTTACCACACTCTCTTTATTGATCCCTTTTATCTTTTTTGAGAATGCTTCTAAAATGTATACCAAATAATAGGATACATTTTATTTTACCCCTTCATACTTCGCATTCGCATGTGTCCCTTAAAAAATGGACATTTTAAAATACAATCAGAATGCTATTAATACACCTAACAAATTTGAAAATAATCCATTGAACACAGACTATTAACCAGTCTGTATTCAAAGTCCTCAATTGTTTAAAATATATCTTCACAGTTTTGTTCAAATCAGGATCCAAATAAGGTCTACACACTGCATTTGGTTATTAGGTCTCTTAAATCTCTCTTAATCTTTTAATTTTTGGGGGGCCATTGACTTGCTGTGGAAACCAGGTTCAGGGGTCCTGTAGAATGTTCCACATTCTGAATTTGTTCTGCTTCCTCATGGTGTCATTTAACTTGTTTCTCTATGTCAGGTACCCTGGACATTAACTCTAAAGACTTCAATAAATTCAAGTTTAACTTTTTTTTTGAAGAATATTTTATAGGTGATCCCATGTACCTTGTACTGCATCCTATTAGGAGGCAGAAAAAGTGTGATGGTCCTACTCACAGTGATGCTAAGATTGACCAGTGCCTTTAGTGGTGATAGCCTGATCTCTCCACTGTAAAGTTAATGGTTCATCCATTGATGATCTTTGCCTGAACCAGTTGTTTCATCAGCAGTTGTAGAGTGTAGTTTTCTCTCATTATCCCATACTTATTAGCTGGAATTCTAGAAAGAACTTTTATTATCAACTAAAGCTATTTAGTTACCCTGAAATAGAGTTTGTAGAGGAAAGGTGGGGTGAATGTTCAACTCTTTCTCCCTTAAATGTTAGCTTTCATAGTAAGGAGTTAGCATTTGTTCTTTACAATACAATTTAAAAATACATAGCAGTTAAATCTTGCTTCAGGAAGTAAGTATGGATTAATATCATGAGTGTGGCAGTTGATTTCCGAGAATGGGTCTATAGATGACTTCTTCTCTCCCTCCATGAGAATGGATTGGAAGAGTCCTTTCCGGGGTGCAGAGGAGCAAAAGGAAGCTCTGTCCCAGACTTTTAAGGGGCAGTGAAGGCGGGCTGTGGAAGGGCGGTGGCAGGGAGGGCTTGAGGAGGGTGGGAGGGGGCTCACTGCTTGAGCATAAGTTCTCACCTTCCCATCTGCCTCAAAGTGGTAGGAAGATGAGCCCCTGAGCCCGTCTGTCTGTGTCTTTCCTGCCTACAGACAGTGCAAGTATGAGAGTGAGATGCTGGATCGGTACCGACAGGCCCTGGAGACAGCTGTGAACCTCTCTGTGCAGCACAGCCTGCCCCCACTGCCAGGCCGCACCCTCTTGGTCTACCTGACACACGCTGATGCAGACAGGCTCTGCCCCAAGAACAACCCAGAAGGGGTAAAAATAAATAAAAATAAAAAGGGAGGTTGGTAGGAGGCTGGCATCCTAAGAGGTGTCCTGTTTCCAGACCTGGTTCTCTCAAACAAGCCCTCAGGACTGAGCTAAATGACATGAATTTGCTTCCAAGTTATCAGTCCCTCATTCCTAGGGACAATTCCAAGGATATGTTTCTCTAACCCGTTTATGGATTATAATATTAACTTCTCACATATGACTGGTACTTAACACTCTTTAAATTTCTGCTACCAAAATATGTTTCACTTTCTCTTAAGTAATCTGTGTTGAATTTGGGTGGGGTTCCTGGCTTGTCTTCCTCCCAGTCAGCTCTTTCTAAGAGCTGCTGAAGCTGCCCCCTCCTACCTGGGGATCTTGATCCCTTCCTCTTAGTCAGGACCCCTAACCAGTGGTGGTGTTTGACCTCTAGAGTTGGGAGGGCAAGGGTGGATCCCAAAACTAAGGACACTTATTTCACCTTGATACTTGTCCCATCAGCCCCCACTGAACTATGTGCTGCTATTGGTGGGAATGATGATCGCTCGGGCAGAACAGTCAGAGCTCTTGCTGTGTGGGAGAGGCACTCTGAAGACTGCTGTGCTTAAGGCAGCGGAAGGCATCTTGAAGACTGCCATTGAACTCCAGGCTCAAGTCCAGGTCAGACACCCACCCCACCCGCAAAAGATACGTGAATGGACAGAGGCCTGCTTTGAACAGCCCAAATAGTCAGAGAAGGCATGCATTTGCAGACTTTCTTACTGATCATCCGCCATGCAGCCACCTAACATGAACCTCCTTCCTTCAGGAGTTGGATGAAACAGATGAATGTCCTCTGCATACTTTGGGAGATTACCTGCTGTCTCTGGCTGCCCAAAGAGTCCCTGTGAGTATTTCCCAGCCCCTGAGAAAACTTGCCCCTTCTCCTACATTTTCCTCCACAACTGATGTATCTCAGTTCTTGACCCCTTAAAGATGACCTTTCAAACTATGTACAATATCCAGATCAGCTCCCTGTCATTTTCAATAAGCCCCCACCCACTTTTATTCTGGTAAATGTTTTATAGCTAGCTCTCTAGAAAAACGAATCATGATTCATAGCCTTTTCTACTTTCCATGGTGTAAATACTTCCACCATGCTAATTTCAAGCTACCACTGAACATAGAGTTGGGTGGAGATGTTCAGTAGGACGCCATTTTATAGCATTTCCACCATACAGATACAGTAGATGGAAATAAGCTCAAGAGTAGATAGTAGTAAATGTAGTAATTAGGTGGTGATTCATTTTGAGTATTTGTTACCTTTGTTTTGAATATGATTTACTTAATTGTAAGTTTATACAATTTAATATTTAATGATGGCTGTGTTTAATAATGGCTTACTAAATTGCTTAAAAAAAAAATCTAACAGCTCTCATGAGCCTGGGAGTGAGCTGGCCCCAGCACACCTCTGCTTCTACCCCAATCTTCACCTTAATGCCCCCCAAGTCAGGGGGGTGGCGTCCCTCATCCTCAGGGCCTGGAAACTTAGGTACCACCATTGTCAGATGAGGCAGTTTCCCCTTCCCCTCAGAGCTCTCCTAAATCTCCATCCTCAGGGAATGTCTTCTCTTGATGTTCCAGGCTCTTTGGTGTCTCTTCTATCCCTTTATCCTCTGGTCTCAGCCCTTCCCCTTTCATCTTACAGGTGGACAGAGTCATCCTCTTTGGTCAAATGATGAGTGAGAGATCGATAAATGCAGCCAAACAGCTTTTCTGGCAGCATGTGAATTCCAAGTGCCTCTTTGTTGGTGTTAACCTAAGAAGGACAAATTACATGTAAGGATGTTGACACTCCTTTCCGAGTGCCAGAAGATACTGATCCATATTTCCTCTCTCCCCCTTTCTCAGCCTGGGATACCCTCACTCTCCAAGCCCCTCCCCTTGTCTGCCATCTCTGTCTTCCTACCTCAGTTGCACTTCAGGTGCTAGGAACTTCACTGAAGTCTTCAGCCTAGCTCTGGACCCCTTTGCCAGGGTCTACCCCAGCCCCAGACCAGCATGTAGCCCTACTGAAAGTGCAGAGGCAAAAGACACTGACTCCCTGTCCCTGGCATCCTTTCTGATGGTTAGTGGCTGCTTCTTCCTTTGCCAGATCACGATCTTTGAACCCCAATGATGTGATACTCTCAGGCTGTAGTGACGGGATACTAAAGTAAGTACAGGATGGACACCAAAGGGATTGGGGGCACAGCAGAAGGGGCTGGAGCTTGGTTTCTTCTCTTCTCCTTCATTCCTGTGGTTCTACAGACTCATTTATTTTAAGTCTACATTCTGTGCTTATGGCATCATTTTAGGGAGCTCCAGTCAACTGAATGACTTAACTCAGTGACCTAACCTAGCAATATCTCACCTCCCCCCCCCCCCCCCACACACACTGAACCCCTGGGAAGGCCTTCCTGATTCTGACCTCTGGTATTCTGAGCTCATGCATTTTGTTGCCATTTATGTCAGATTCATTGCAGAGCGTGGGGCCTCCCGTCTTCTAGAACATGTGGGCCAAATGGACAAAATATTCAAGATTCCACCGCCCCCAGGAAAGACTGCGCTTCTGTCTCTCCAGCCACTGGAAGAGAATACTCCAAGACCCTTGGCTCCTATTTCCCAACCCGGGTCAGTGTGTGTTTCTTTGCCTTTGTGAATTGGGAGGGGCTGCAGCCAAAACCTGGAGAAACTTGGGTGACTGCCTGTTGAGATGCTGCCTGTTCTGTTCACCAAGCTGTGCTTTCTCTTTCTCAGGTAAGGGTTTCCCTAACATAGGAAATTGTGATATTGAGAACATGCCCATTTCTCTACTAGGGAAAGGTTAGAATATGGGGAGGGCAGCAGGTACCCTGGACATATAGCCATAGCTCAGGTAGAGGGCTGGGGACCCTAGGACCCAGCTTTCTCATTCTGCCTTTCCAAATAGTAACTTGAACCTTGGGCTGATTTCTTAATCTCTTAAAGCTGCAGTTTCCTGATGGGTAAAATGAAGGTGATGATAGTGCTTATTGCATAGTGTTGTCATGAGCATTCCATGGGCAAATAGTAAGTGCACAATAATGATCTGATGTAAAAAGGACAGATGTGTGAGAAGTGGCAAGTGGAGGTTAAATTCCCTTGCCCTCCAGTTGAGGCTACCAGCATTTTTCTCTCTGGAGGCCTGCTGGATACCTCTCTGCTGTCTGTCTTTCCTGGCTTGTGCTCAGCCAGTGGGAACCAGGTTGGTGGGGCTGATCCCTAGGCTGAGCCCTGCCCTCTGCTCACCCCCAGGTGGCGCACCATCCGGCTGTTCATTTCATCCACTTTCCGGGACATGCACGGAGAGCGAGACCTGCTGATGAGGTCTGTGCTGCCGGTGTTGCAGGCCCGAGCAGCCCCCCACCATATCAGCCTTCACGGCATTGACTTGCGCTGGGGCATCACCGAGGAGGAGACCCTCAGGAACAGGTGTGGGGGCCACAGAGAGAGAGGCTGGATCAGAATGGGGGGTTGAGTGGTGGAGCTGAGGTGGGGCAGGGTTGGGGCTGCAAAGGTGGATGAGGGCCGAGGGAAAGGAGTTTCCCCTTGGATGCTGGTGAGAGCAGTCTGCCTTCGCTTTGCTCATTTGTGAGCTGGGCCCTGTCTCCTTATTCATGCCTGTGTTCCCTGATACTGTGACCCAGTGAACCTGCATGTCCCTATAACCATGCCTACAGACAACTGGAGGTGTGCCTCAGGGAGGTGGAGAACTCGCAGCTGTTCGTGGGGATTCTGGGCTCCCGCTATGGCTACATTCCCACCAACTACACCGTCCCTGACCTTCCACACTTCCGCTGGGTAAGGCCGACAACAAGGCTGGATCATGAACTGGGAAGGAAACAAAGGTTGGGGCAGGGGCGGGGAGAAGCCATGGTTTGTCAGGATCTCGGACTGCACTGGTAGGTCCTTGAGACTTGAAGTGGCACAAAGGCCGAAGAATCTGTGAGTGGTTAAGTCCAGTGGAGGGAATGCCTTGGAGAAGTTCCTCCAAATTTGGTCCTGGGATGCAAGGGGTGAGAGGGTAGGTCATCAGACAGATCTGATTCCCCTTCTGTCTTTTACATATTGCATGGCATAGCTACTCAACCTACCCTAGCCTCATTCCCCATCTATTAAAGAGAAGCAATGATATCTACATTGCAGGATTATTATGTGCATTTAAAATCACCTACTAAAAAATGTTTGGCATATGACAGGCATTCAGTAAATTTTAGCTATTAGCTATGTTTTGTTGGCTTGTGTCTAGAAGGAAGGAGGAACATTACAGAGATGAGGGAGCCCTGGGGCCTAGGCCAATCTGGAAGGAGAGGTGAGTGTGGCCTAGGATTGAGCCCCACCTATTCTCCACTTCCACCCCCCAGGCCCAGCAGTACCCTCCTGGTCGCTCAGTGACAGAGATGGAGGTGATGCAGTTCCTGCATCGGAGCCTCCGCCTCCAGTCCCCTGCCCAGGCTTTCATCTACACCCGGGAATCCAGCTTCCTCAGGTACCTCCCCTGTTGCCTTCAGGGCCAAATCTTTGCCGAAGGACAGACAGGCTGAGTGGTCCTGTCTTCTCTCCCCAGTATTCAGAATTCAGGTGGGGGGAGCTAGATGAGAGAAATAGGGCTCCAGAGGGCTTGCCTTTGTAGCCCCAAATCAGCCTTGGAGCTGACGTTTGGGGGTCTTTGTTGGAGAAGTTCCAAGGAATGACAGCCAGGTCTGATGGTTGGGGGTGCAGGGAGGTTGAGGTCTGAATCCAGCCCCACTCTTGGGGTAACTTTGGTGGGTCAGCTCTGTGCCAGATGCCTGGAAGTCTGATTTTATATCTGAGTCTGAAGAGGCTGCACATCGGATCTCAGAACTGAAACACTACCTGAGCAGACAGAAAGAGATTACCTTTCGCAGGTGAGCTGGGGGAGGCAGAGAGCACCTGCACAGAGAGATGTGGTCAGGGGAGCTAGGCCTGTTCTGACTCTGGGTGTGCTTGCTTTACCCCTAGATACCCCTGTGAGTGGGGGGGTGTGGTGGCTGGCCGGCCCTATGTTGGGGGACTGGAGGAGTTTGGGCAGTTGGTTCTGCAGGATGTGTGGACTATGATCCAGAAGCTTTACATACAGGTCAGCAGGAGCCCTGGTGGCTAGGGGAGTGTGTGTGTGTGTGTGTGTGTGTGTGATGGGTGGGGTGAGGTGGTGGTGGTGGTAGGGTGGCCTGGATAGTCCTGAGTGGGGGATGGGGAGGTAATTTGGCAGGAGCCCTGTGAGCTTTGGGTGTGGGTCCTGAGGGCATGGAGATACGGGTGGTCACTGCCGCATGTGCCCTTAGCCTGGATCTCAGCTGGAGCAGCCAGGATCTATCGCAGATGATGATTCAGTCCAAGCCACCTTTCAGCAGCTGCAGAGCCCACCCAGTCCTGCCCGACCACGCCTTCTTCAGGACACAGTGCAGCTGCTGATGCTGCGCCAGGGGAGGCTGAGCCTGGTGATCGGACAATCAGGACAGGGCAAGACTGCCTTCCTGGTAAGAGTCCTAGAGGTCTGGGTGGGAGGGCTGGGTGGAATTAGGAGGTAGGGCATAGGGATTTTGTGCAAGTAAAGTGTGACCATATTTTCTGCTCCCACCCCATGCAGGCATCCCTCGTGTCAACTCTGCAGGCTCCTGAAGGGACTAAAGTAGCCCCCTTAGTGTTCTTCCACTTTTCAGGGGCCCGCCCTGACCAGAGTCTTGCCCTCACCCTGCTCAGACGCCTCTGTACCTATCTGCATGACCACTTGCAAGACCCCAGTGCCCTCCCCAAAACCTATCGGTGTGTATCATTGCCCCGTTAGCCCAGCCTTCTGATACCACATGACACCACTCCTGCATCTCCCTGTCCTGCTGACCCCGGTCCTTCGCTCCACACACAGAGGCTTGGTGTGGGAGCTGCAGCAGAAGCTACTGCCCAAGTCTGCTCAGTCCCTGCATCCTGGCCAGACCCTGGTGCTGATCATCGATGGGGCCGACAGGTTGGTGGACCAGAATGGGCAGCTGATCTCAGACTGGATTCCAAAGACCCTCCCCCGGGTGAGTGTGAGAAGGGGGTGGGGGGTGGGAGGCAGATTGGGGAGAGAGGAGGGGGACCCCTCCAACATTGTTCTCCTTTTCTTTCTGCCTGTCTGCCCCTTGGCCCGAATATCAGTCGGTACACCTGGTGCTGAGTGTGTCTAGTGACACAGGCCTGGGGGAGACCCTTGAGCAGAGCCAAGATGCCCATGTGGCGGCGCTGGGGCCTCTGGAGCCATGTGCCCGGGCCCGGATGGTGAGAGAGGAGCTGGCTCTGTATGGGAAGCGGCTGGAGGAGTCACCTTTTAACAACCAGGTTGGATCCAGGCCAGGGCTGGTGGGTGTTGGGGCGTATCTGGGGGCAGTGAGGACCCGGGGTGCTGAGGCTGCCAGCTGCCCCACACAGACCTGAACCTTGATTTTCTCAAGATCTCTGTGCCAGGGGAAGTTGCTAATAAGATAGCTGTGCTTCCTTATAGCCTAACCCACCCTCTTTCCATGGTGAACAGCCTTTGCAGTACCTGTCCGGGTGAGGGAGGAGTGATGCTGTGGTTCTCTGGTCGGGTAGGCTGAGCCACGAGGGTTTCCCTGACAGAGGGGCTGGCTGGGCAGAGCAGTGTAGGGAGGGGTGATGCCGGGGATCTTCCCCCAGCTGGAGGCTCCGAGGAGGAGGAACTGCCTGGCAGAGGGCTTGGTGCTGGGGGCGGAGGGCAGGTGGGCCGAGGGCTGGCTGTGGGCGGGTGCTGTGTCTCCCGGATTCCCCACACTGAGTCCTCCGAGTGTCCTCAGATGCAGCTGCTGCTGGTGAAGCGGGGGTCAGCCCTGCCGCTCTACCTGCGCTTGGTCACCGATCACCTGAGGCTCTTCACAGTATATGAGCAGGTCAGTTGAGTGTGTAAACCCCCCACTCCTCAGGCTCTGAATCCTACTCCCAGGTCCCATTCTCCATTCAGCTTCTTTGTCTCCTTATCCCATCCTATCATCCCTTGTCTGTGAGCACTCGTTCCACATCCTCACCTCTTCCCTACCCTCATTTCTATCCCATCCGTTTCTCTTTACTTTGTCATCCCTTCCCACCCTGCCCCCTCCCCCTGACTGCACAACCAAGGCCGTAATCGAAGCTGCTCCCCCCAACCCAAATGAAACACAGTCTCCCTCCTCTCCCAGGTGTCCGAGAGACTCCGGACCCTGCCTGCCACCGTCCCCCTGCTGCTGCAGCACATCCTGAGCACCCTAGAGCAAGAGCATGGCCCCGATGTCCTTCCCCAAGCCTTGGCCATCCTTGAGGTCACACGTAGTGGTCAGTGCTAGGGATGGGTTAAGAGGCTGAGGGCTCAGGGAGTGGATGACCTGGGTTCAGATGGGACGTCAGTGAACAGTGTAACGAGGGGTTAGGGGTTGCAGGGGTGTTCTGTGAGGTTGGGGGACAGCCTCAGAGAGGTTGGGCTTTCAGGTCTAACTGTGGATCAGTTACATGGAGTGCTGAGTGCATGGCGAAGACTACCCGGGGGAACTAAGACCTGGGAAGAAGCAGTGGCTGCTGGTAGCAGTGGGGACCCCTACCCCATGGGCCCGTTTGCCTACCTTGTCCAGAGCCTGCGCAGGTAAAGGTGCCCCTCGCCGAACTCCACAGCAACCTCATTGTGTCTTTCTGTCTTTGAGCCGGGACTCCCTGTGATCCTTCCTTCATCCCCGCTTCCCTCCATATATCCCCGACACCTGTCTCCAGACCCCAGAGAGGCTGCCTCTCTAGTTACCATTATTTCAGGCAGGGACAGAAGCCCATGGCTGTACCAGGATGCTCACTGACGGGTCTCCTCCCTCTCCTCTCCTCCTTCTCCTCTCCTCCTTCTCTCCTAGTTTGCTAGGGGAGGGCCCTCTGGAGCGCCCTGGTGCTCGACTCTGTCTCCCAGAAGGACCCCTGAGAACAGCAGCCAAACGTCGATATGGGAAGAGGTTGGGACTGGAGAGCACGGCGCACATCCTCATCGCAGGTGACTGTGGCCAGAGTCAGCCTGGGGCCCTGAGTGGGCCTTGGCCTGGAGCTTCCCACCAGCTGGACCCCTCACCTGCCACCCCAGTGGGGAGATGGCTCTTGCTGAAGCCTGGGGCATGTGGGCCAGCGGGTGCTGCAGGCCTGATCCCAGCTCACTGTCTGTTCCTCTGACCCATACCTACAGCTCACCTCTGGAAGATGTGTGACCCTGATGCCTCAGGTACCTTCCAGAGTTGCCCTCCTGAGGCTCTGGAAGACCTTCCTTACCACCTGGTTAGTGCTCTGACTCCTACGCCAAGCAATTGGCAATAGCTTTAGACAATCTGAGAACCTCCACACCACCCCTGCCTCTGTCATTAGCCTCTCCCAAGCTACCTGTACCTCTCTCCTTTCAGTTTTCCTGCCCTTCTCCTTCAGGGCTTTTGCCCCAACTCCCAGCTACACAGGTGGGATCTAAGACATTAACCCTCTTCACCAACCTCTAATGAATCCAATCTGACTCTTCCCAGCTCCAGAGCGGAAACCGTGGCCTACTTGCCAAGTTCCTCTCCAGTCTCCAAGTGGTGGCTGCACACCTAGAACAGGGCCTGCTCTCTAGACTCCTGGAGGCCCATGGACTTTATGGTGAGATGAGTGCTAGGTGGTTTCTTCTCTGAGATTTGTGACTCTTAGTTGTGGACATGGAGGCTCTGCTCAGGGGGAAGGTTAATGAAAAGAACAGTCAAATTTCTATTCCAAGTTGAAAAAGCAAGAGGGCAAGTTAGGCAATATCCAGGAGACTTGCCTAGATTTCTTAGGCCAAAGGTTCTCAAGCTTTATTTAGTGGGCAGAAAATTAGCTGGGAAACTTGTTTGAATTGCAGTTCCCTGAGTCCCCAGTTCTGATTCCCTCCATCTCAAATGGGGCTCAAAGCTTTGCCCTTTCAATGGGGGATCCTGATGTGGGGCTGGAGGGCCACACTTTGAGACTTTCCATTTTATTTTTTTTTAAATTCAATTTTATTGAGATATATTCACATACCATGCAGTCATACAAAGTGTACATTCAGTTGTTCACAGTACCATTAGATAGTTGTGCGTTCATCACCAAAATTAATTTTTGAACATTTTCATTAACACACACACACACAAATAATAAGAATAAAAAGTAAAGTGAAAAAGAACAATTAACGTAAAAAAGAACACTGGATGCCCTTTTTTTTTTTTGCTCCCATTTTTCTACTCATCCATCCATAAACGAGACAAAGGGGAGTGTGGTCCATAGAGCTTTCCCAATCACATTGTCACCCCTCATAAGCTACATTTTTATACAATTGTCTTCAAAATTCGAGGTTTCTGGGTTGTAGTTTGATAGTTTCAGGTACTTACTGCTAGCTATTCCAATTCATTTGAACCTAAAAAGAGACTTTCCATTTTGGACACACCATAATATTTCATTTGCTGTTGGGATTAACCAGGTCCAGGGTGGCTCCCTGATGAAACTCTGCCTATTTTGTAGCTTCTTCAGTCCCTGAAGAGGAACCAGAGCTCCCTGAGGCAGATGTTGCAGTATTTCGCACCTTCCTGAGGCAGCAGGCTCCACTGCTCAGCCAGTACCCTCTACTCCTGCCCCAGCAGGCAGCCAACCAGCCTCTGGACTCACCTCTTTGCCACCAGGCCCCCCAGCTCTCCCGGAGATGGCACCTGCAGTGTGCACTGCGGTGGCTTAATAAACCCCAGACCATGGGAACCCAGCAAAGGTAAACCCTCGACCCAGACCCTGATAAGCCCTCCAGGGACACAAGCTGCAGCCTTTCAAAAGTAGGGAGGACCAATCACTACAAAGAGGCAGATTTAGGTGCAGATGGATTCACATTCACTTCCCTTGTCTCATTTTCTCCTCTTCCTACTGTTTTTTTGTTTGTTTTATTTTTAGCTTCGGTCTGTCTCTGGCAGTTTCCTCATCCCCCACAGCTGTGGCCTTCTCTCCCAATGGGCAAAGAGCAGCTGTGGGCACTGCCAGTGGGACAGTTCACCTTTTGGACCTGCACACGTGGCAGGTATGATACTCAAGGCATGGCAGAGTTTATCTTCAGAACAGCCTCGCAGACTGCCCTGAAGCCCTAGACAAGCCACATTCAACCCGTTACCACCTTTGTTGATTCAGCAAAAACTTCACTCCCCTCATATCAGACCAAAGGGCTTGGTCAAAAAACCAATCACACAATAAATATTTGCTACACACCTTCCATTCAAAGCGCTGTGCTAAGCATTGCAAGGAACACAGCACATAGAGAACATTTTCTTTGTCCACCAAATGGTCAGTTTTGTTGGGAGACATACAATGTAAAAAAGGATCCAAAACTTAGCAGTATGACATGGGTATGAGCTGAGTTGTACGGTTATAGGAGGACATAGGATGAAGAAGAGTAGACATTCCAAGCTGAATGAGGAACCTGAGCAAAGACACAGGGAGAGAATATTTCTTGTTAATTGCTAGGAATGATTAGAGCAGAAGTTGCTTATGGGAGAGTAACAGTAGATTAGGCTGGAGTGGTATGTCCCCCACAGCCACTTTCTCTCCTCTTCTACCCATATCATACCCCTGCAGCATGTATGCATGCATGGACATAAGCCCATTCATTCCTCAGACCCACCCAAATTTCCCTGTGACTCGGGGAATAGGTATGGAGTTTGGGGTGGGGGAGAAGTGACCACTTGAATCATGAGGCCCCACTTGAACCTGTGTTTCGCCTAGGACTGTAGAGACCCAAGAGCTGAATCCCTTCTTGCCTTGGCCTCTTACTTGGTTGGGGCCTGGAGTGGTGGGACAAGAGGGTAGCAGGAGTGGCCTGAGCCGAGCTTCTCCCCTCGCTCTCACAGGAGGTGAAGTCTGTGGTGAGTGGCTGTGATGGGATCTCCTCTTGCTTGTTCCTCTCGGACAGCGCCCTGTTTCTTACTGCCTTTGATGGGCTCCTGGAGCTCTGGGACCTGCAGCATGGTTGTCGGTAAGGGGTCCCTCCCCATGTTGCAGAGTGAGGGCCTTAACCTATTTGCCAAAAGCTCAGAAGGAGGGGAATGAGGAGGGAGCCTAGAGCCAGGGGACCCCTGGGCCTGACTTTGTCTTCATGAGATAGGGTGCTCCAGACAAAGGCTCACCAGCACCAAATCACCAGCTGCTGCCTGAGCCCAGACCGCCGGTTACTGGCCACCGTGTGCCTGGGAGGATGCCTAAAGGTAATGACCTGCTCCATTAGGTTGTTCTATGTGGCAGTGGCTGTTGACCCTTTGGCCTGGGGAAGCTTTCCCTACTGAAGGTAGGAGACTGGACAAGGTGACCCCTTGGAGAGCTGGGTGTTAGAAGCACAGGTATCTGGGTTTGCATCCTGATTCCTGGCCTTCTTTCTCCTCCAGTTGTGGGACACAGTCTGTGGGCAGCTGGCCTCCCAGCACACCTGTCCCAAGCCCCTGAACTGTGTTGCCTTCCACCCAGAGGGGCAGGTGGTAGCCACAGGCAGCTGGGCTGGCAGCTTTAGCTTCTTCCAGGTAGATGGGCTCAAAGTCAGCAAGGTAAGAAGGTCCTGCGTAGCCCTGGGGAAGGAAGCACGGGGGGCAGTGGGAGACGAGGAATGATGTTCATCAGCTGTCTGTGTCTCTGGGCTTGTGTTGAGAGCAGGCCCTGACATTTCAATTTCCAACTCCCTATGTAGGAACTGGGGGCCCCAGGTGCCTCTGTCCGTACCTTGGCCTTCAATCTGCCCGGGCGGGTTGTGGCTGTAGGCCGGCTGGACAGGATGGTGGAGCTCTGGGCCTGGCAAGAGGGGGCACGGCTGGCTGCCTTCCCTGCCCACCATGGCTTTGTTGCTGCTGCCCTTTTCCTACATGCTGGGGGCCAGTTACTGACGGCTGGAGAGGATGGCAAGGTCAGGTGATAGAAGGGCTGGTGGTGGGTCATGAGGAGAGGGTCACAAAGGCAGGGGCTAATTCAGTGAGGATGGGGGCCATTGTTGAGGAGACTATGGAAGAAGTTTGGCTAGTGGGAGCTATGGCGAGAGGAGGGCCTCCGGAAGGAGGGCTTGGCTGGGGGTGGCCGTAATCCTTGGGGTAAAGGACCAGCTGGCGGAGGTGCAGGATCTCCAAGCCCTTTTCTCGGCCCGCAGGTTCAGGTGTGGTCAGGGTCTCTTGGTCGGCCCCGTGGTTGCCTGGGTTCCTGTTCTCTCTCTCCTGCCCTCTCTGTGGCTCTCAGCCCAGATGGTGATCAGGTGGCCGTTGGGTACCGAGTGGATGGCATTAGGATCTATAGAGTCTCTTCAGGTACAGAAAGGGGCAGGGATGTGGTGGAAAGTGGGCATCCCCAAGCCCTCCTCCCATTCCAGGAGTCTTACTCACTTGTTTTCTCTCATTCTCTAGGTTCCCAGAGGGCTCTGTGCCAGGCACTAGACGTGGCAGTGTCTGCACTAGCCTGGCTAAGCCCGAAGGTGTTGGTCAGTGGTGGGGAAGATGGGTCCCTTCAGGGCTGGATACTCAAGGAAAGCTCCCTCCAGTCCCTCTGGCTCCTGCATAGATCCCAGAAGCCTGTGCTGGGACTGGCCATCTCCCAGGAACTCTTGGCTGCTGCCTCAGGTACAGCTAGACCATGGGCAGGGTTGCTGAATCATTGTTCCTTGTAAATATGCTGACATCTTCCTTCAATTTATATGTATTTGTATGCATGACAAGATGTTTATATGTACATACACATACACATATAATTTTTTTTAACAACTTTCAAAGTTCTTTTACATGCATTTATCTTGAATAATTGGTCTAGACTCTGTTCCTTCCCCTCCCCTAACCTTGATCCTGGGACCTCTTTGCAATCCCAATAATCCTTTGAGTTCCTGCCCAGTGGGAGGTCTTTGCTTTCTAAAGGAAGGTGTTTCCCTTAGAAGGAGAGAGAAGATGTTGAGGTGAACATGCATGATGGCCTTCCTCCTCGCTGATAGTGGGGGGCGGGAGGGAGGGGTGACACTTGAGAAGAGGAGAGTCTGGAGCAGCTGCCTTAAGAAGTGCAGTAGGAGTTAGAAACAAGGAGCCACGTTGCTGAGCCCAGCTCTGGCATGTCTGGCGTTCCTGTCCTGTGTGCTCTTACTAGAACTGACCTCTGGCCAAGGCCTCTCCACGGTCCCTGCTACTCCCTCCACCCCTCCCTTGGAGCCCTGCCCTCAGACATCGCCCTTGGTCCTGACAGTTACCTTTGTCTTTGGCCACCCAGGCCTGTCTTGACTCCTCTTTCAGGGAGACTTTCTTTCTCACTATTTCCAACGCAGAGGATTTCACAGTGCGGCTGTGGCCGAGGCAGTTGCTGACCCTGCCACGAAAGGCAGAAGAGCTTCCCTGTGGTACTGAGCTCCGAGGACATGAGGGCCCTGTGAGCTGCTGTAGCTTCAGCACTGATGGAGGCAGCCTGGCCACTGGGGGCAGGGATCGGGTAAGCCGCAGAAGGATGTCACCCTGGGGCCCTCCTCCCCCTGGGCCCCACAGGCCCTCTGGTTCCAAGATTCCTTAACAGCCCATTTCCCATTGCTCCCTCTTGGTTTCTGCTGGATCTATCCATCCTCCTTTCCTTGGCACCTTCTTTTCCTTGAAACTTCCTGCTTGGAACAGCCCTGGTGTTCTCACATCCCTCTCCTTGGGACCTTTGTAGAGTCTTCTGTGCTGGGACGTGAGGACACCCAAAGCCCCTATTCTGATTCGCTCCTTCTTGGCCTGTCACCGTGACTGGGTTACTGGCTGTGCCTGGACCAAAGACAGCCTACTGGTGAGTGAAGGGGTAGGGGTGAGGCAAAGCTCAGCAGGGTTCCTGGGGGAAGACAACCCCCTCCATCTCCCCATCCATCCAACCATTTTCTAAAACTCTGGCACTTAGTATGTGCCAGACATTGTGCCCAGGAAGCTCTTTGCACACATTATCTCATTTAATCTCTACAACAACTCTGTAAAGTAGATACTACTATTTCCTCTATTTCACAGAGAAGGAGATTGAGCCCAATGAACAGGCCCAGAGTCATGCAAGTGATGAATATAAGCCAGAAGACTTTCTGATAAGAAAGTCTAGCTCTTAATAAGAACTGTCTCCCAGGGGCTTGGAATACCCTGTCCCTGCAGGTGAAGGATTCTGCTGTGATTTCTAAGTCAAAAATGTGTCTCAGATTATGCATGGAGGGTTGCTGAAGCCTAGTTTCCCAGTGCAGATTCCCCATATTGTTCTCAAAAAGAGATGAGGAAGGAGTGAATATCAGTAGAATAGACTTGTCATAGTCTATCCCTCCCCTGGCTTCTAGACAGTCAGATCTTTCCTTGGCACCAGCAGATTTTCCATTTTTACCTGGGTTTGTTAACTGACATGTTAGTAACAAAGGCAATAACTACTATATTTATTAAATACTCACTATTGCCACGCAGTGTCCTTTATATAGAGACGGTCATCTCCACAGCAACCCCATCAGATAGGCCCACTGTCATTAGTCTCACTGAATGGATGAGAAGCTAAGCTCGGAGAATTAACTTGCCCTAGGTTACAGGGTTGTTCTAGTTTGCTAATGCTGCTGTTAAGTAAAACACCAGAGATGGATTGGCTTTTATAAAAGGGGGTTTGTTTGGTTACACAGTTACAGTCTTAAGGCCATAAAGTGTCCAAAGTAACACATCAACAATTGGGTACCTTCACTGGAGGATGGCCAGTGGTGTCCAGAAAACCTCTGTTAGCTGGGAAGGCACGTGGCTGGCATCTGCTCCAAAGTTCTGGTTTCAAAATGGCTTTCTCCCAGGACCTTCCTCTCTAGGCTTCAGCTTCCTCTCCAAAATGTCACTCTTAGTTGCCCTTGGGGTGTTTTCCTCTCTTAGCTTCTCCCAAGCAAAAGTCTGCTTTCAACAGCCATCTTCAAACTGTCTCTCATCTGCAGCTCCTCTCTTCTCAGCTCCTGTGCATTCTTCAAAGAGTCCCTCTTGGCTGTAGCTCCTCTTCAAAATGTCACTCTCAGCTGCTGCACTGAGTTCCTTCTGTTTGTCAGCTCATTTATATGACTCCAGTGATTTAATTTAGACCCACCCTGAATGGGTGGGGTAACACCTCCATGGAAATTATCCAATCAGAGTCGTCACCCACAATTGGGTGGGGCACATCTTCACAGAAACACTCAAAGAATTCCAGTCTAATCAACACCGATACTTGGGCCAACACAAGATTACATTGAAGACAATGGCGTTTTGCGGGACATAATACATTCAAACTGGCACAAGGGTCATGAATGGTGGAGCCAGGATTTGAACCCAGGAGAGCCCGTGTTCTTAGTCATAAGGTTTAATGCCCACTACCTTGCATTATAAGCATTCAAAATGCTGGAGGGATGCTGATAATCCCATTCCGGTAACCTCTTAACTCTACAGGTCTCCTGCTCCAGTGATGGCTCTGTGGGGCTGTGGGACCCAGAGTTGGGGCTGCAGCTGGGTCAGTTCCGGGGTCATCAGAGTGCTGTGAGCGCCGTGGTGGCTGTGGTGAGAAAACAATGCAGAACTCACCCGGGGTCTCTGGAAGGGCTAAGGGGGCTTTGGGAGACTGGGTGCATTGAGTACATAGTTCCAAAAGCAAAAAGAGTCTAAAGAATGAGATGCTTCGGACTGGGTAAGAGTAGGAAGAAGGCACTGAGGCTGAGGGTTGTGTGAGGGGAGGGAGAGGGGAACAGGAAAACATAGCTGTATCTTAGTATCATGCCTCCATGGCAGGATTATAATCTTGAGCCACCCAACACTACTGTCCCTGAGTTCTTCTCATGCTTCAACATCTCTCCCAAGCCTCTAATGCTCTGCCCACACTTCTGTGGTGGGAGTCACACTTGTCATGTCCTGCTCAGTATGACCCTGCTCTGATCCTGTGCTCTGGGGACAGGAGGAGCATGTGGTGTCAGTGGGCCGGGATGGGAACTTGAAAGTGTGGGACCATCAGGGCGTGGAGCTGACAAGCATCCCTGCTCACGCAGGACCCATTAGCCACTGTGCAGCTGCCCAGGAGCCACGTGTAGGTAATGAAATGTCAGCTACTTTCCCTCTACTCCCCCATTCCCACCCCCACCCCCTACTCCTGCCTCTTTCCTTCTTGCTTGTTTCTAACCTTCTTCTGACTTAGTCTTTATGTCTTATCAGCTGGCCAGCCTGGATCAGAGCTTCTGGTGGTAACCATTGGACTGGATGGGGCCACGCGGTTGTGGCATCCACTCTTGGTGAGTTCCCTTCAAGGAATGGGGCAGTGGGGTGGAAAGGGTCTGTAAGACAATCTTCTCCTGTGACAACCCTCCCCCCCCCCCCCCCCCACTGCCCCATCTCCATCTCTTCCTCCTAGGTATTTCAAACACACACCTTCCTGGGACACAGTGGCCCAGTCAGTGCAGCTGCTGTCTCAGAGACCTCAGGCCTCCTGCTGACCACCTCAGAGGATGGTTCTGTACGCCTCTGGCAGGTACCTAATGAAGCAGGTGAGTGCAGTGTGGAGAAAGGCAAGGTGTTAAACCGGGTGTTACTGGGACCAAGAAGGTCAAGAGCAGCCTGGTATCTCCTCTTGTATCCAGAAGTGACCCAGCTCCTAAAGAAGCAGTTTTTTCCTCTCCCAGATGACACATATATACCGAGGGGTCTGGCAGCCATCACTGCTGTAGCCTGGGCCCCAGATGGTTCCATGGCAGTGTCTGGAAATCAATCTGGAGAACTAATCTTGTGGCAGGAAGCCAAGGCTGTGGCCACAGCACAGGTGAGTTGGGGCAGCCTCAGTTCTTTGCTCTCTGAGAGTTCCTCCTGACTATGTATTTAATGGTACATGCCAGGGTTACAGGTTACAATATACCTGTGAGGGGAAAGAGCATTTAACCTGCCTTCTCTGAAATAATTAATTTAACTTATATGCACCAGGCTCCAGGCCGCATCAGTGCCCTGATCTGGTACTCAGCACACACTTTCTTCGTTCTCAGTGCGGATGAAAAAGTCAGTGAGTGGCAAGTGGAATGGCAGAAAGACTCAACACCCAGAAATTTCAGGTGAAAGGAGGGAGCTGGGTTACTGTAATAAGAACAACAGTCTCATATACCTGGGATTTTATTAAAATCACTCCACTTCTGCTTTTGAATGAGGTTGGCATGCACTGGTCAATTGGATGTTAATTTTTGAGAGGAAAAATATCCCTGGGAAATTGTTTTCTGGTCCTCACCAAGTCAATTTAAATGAATAATTATCAAGTGCCTACTTAATGCCAAGCACTGGGCTAGGTGGTGTGAACCAGAGACAAATGAGATTTGTACTTAAACTCACGAAGCTCATACTAGAGGGATGTGCACATAGGTAAATTGCCAACAATATTCAGAGTGATTCTTGCTACAGTAAAGGTATATATAAAATCCCTGGGGCTACAGACTTTGAGAAATTGTAGAAAAGAGGTGACTTTTAATGTTGGGCTTAAAGGATGAGTGGGAGTTTTCTGGTGCAGTCATTAGGTTGACAAAGGGCCTGGAGGCACAGGGTGTAGTCTGGGTACAGCCAAGTCCTTGGGTTAGTGTTAGTAATCAGAGAAAATTAGGTTGAAAAGATAAACTGGGGCCACCCTGCGGAGGGCACAGTGGTAAGAAGTTTGGGCTTTACTATCATAGAGTTTTGAGCAGACTAGTCATCTGCATTTCAGGAAGAGAACTCTGGTGGCAATATGGGGGGCGGGGAGGGTGGGGGTGGATCGTAGTAGAGAGGTACTAAGGTAGGAAGGCACTTTACAGTCGTTGCCGGAGCCCAGGGAAAATATATGCAGGCCCTGACCTCAACAGTGGGGATGAGAGGAGAGGTATAGATGCAGACAGGTTGGTTACAGGAGGCATCTACAGGGCTTAATGACCATTGTTGGTAGGGAGGGAAGGAAAAGCCAATAATGTTAGAGATTCCTATTCTGAGCAAGTAAGCGGGTGGTGATGATGAATACTGATATTTAAAAAAAAAAAAAACCAGAGGAACTGGACTTGTAGGGAAGGTAATATATGTTGTTTAAACTTCACTCCTGAAGAATTCATGGGCATTGAGGAACCTTAGAGAGGTGGACTAAAGTAAGATTTTTCTCTGTCCAATTTCTTGGTTTAAGCTGTAGCCTTCACTTGAACCGAGTTCTGCAAGAGGACCTTGGGGTCCTGACAGGGCTAGGCCTGGCCCCTGATGGTCAGTCCCTCATCCTGGCCAAAGCGGATTTGAAATTACTGCACATGAAGCCAGGGGATCCTCCCTCTGTATTCTGGTAAG
This sequence comes from Choloepus didactylus, assembly GCF_015220235.1. NCBI lineage: Eukaryota > Metazoa > Chordata > Mammalia > Pilosa > Megalonychidae > Choloepus > Choloepus didactylus. The sequence goes on along the minus strand of NC_051310.1, from coordinate 153,626,978 downwards.
ATACAAAATGCTGCTTCCTCCTAAGCTGGAGAAATAGGAAAAATGGGTTAGTGGTTACCCTGAGGTTGGGTTTAACTTAAAACAAACCACTGGGATCTTATAGAGAGGTATTCCTGGGCTCAGCCTGTTGTTGTTTTTTTTTTTTTTTTTCCTTTTAAATGCAATTTTTTAAGATATAGTCATGTACCATACAAACCATCCAAAGTATATAATCAGTTTTTTTTTTTCTTTTTTTTTAATGAACCAGGAGCAACCATGCAGAAAATGGACTCACGATGTTGTCCATCCACAAGGAATATGGTGTGTTTGTTTGGCAGCCAATGGCCCCTGAAGTTCTTTCTTTCTTGGTAAGTCCTCTTTGGGTGTATGTTAAAGCAAACATTTGTCTAGGACCAATGTTTCTCAACCTTGGGGCCCATCATGGAGGATAAGGGGAAGAGAAAAGCAGTTGGCTCCAAATCCCCTTCTTCAACTGGAGTTGTTCTACTTAAGAGCTTTATCTATTGGAGTTCCCTGTAAGATTTCATTGATACAAAAAGGCATTCAACTGCTTAAAAAAAAATCATGGGAAACTGTGACCCTAGGAATTTTCTTAATTGTATTGAGAAAATACATGTCTGTCTGTCTTTGCTACCGTGACTGCTGGCATCTTGAGGGCAAGGACTGCATCTTGTCTCTCTCATCTTACTTAGACATTGCCTCATAGACACTCCCCATCTGCTGGTTTGGGTGTGTCCAAAGCTGGATGGTCACTGCATATATAGGTTCCTGGGAGCCTCTTGTCCCTGGAAAGGTTATCTACTAAAGTCTACCCAATACCCAGAGATTCCACTTATATTCCCAAGAGAAATAAGTGCATATGTTCTCCAATAGACATGTACAAGAATTTCATAACAGCTTTATTTATTTATAACAGCCTGTACAATCCAAATATCTATAAACAGGGAAAGGATAAATAATTTGTGGTATATTTACATAGAACACTGAATGGCAAGAAAAAAGAATGCGGTAATGAATACTGATAACTGGAACAATATAGACATATCTCATAGACATTATGTTTAGTGAAAGAAACCAGACACAAAAGAGTACATACCATAACAAAAAAAGTACATACCATATGATTCCACTTAAATGAAGTTCAAAACCAGGCAGAATTAATGTATGGTGATAGAAGTCAGAATAGTGTTTAGCTCTGGGGGTGGTAGTGGTGGAGGTGCTCTGGTATTGACTAGGAAGGGGCATGAGGAGAACTTTCTGGGGTTATGGAAATGTTCTACATCTTGATCTGGGGAGTTATTGCATGGGCATATTTGTGTGTAAAAATTCATCAAGATGTACATTTAAGATTCACGTACTTTACTATATCTAACTTCTAGCCTAAAAGAAAAAATCCTGACCAGCCCAGAGCAGAAAACTATTACATTTTCTGGGCTACCTGAATGATTACAGGTAGACCAAACAAAATAATCTATCTTTTCAAAGAGGCAAAAGGAATCAGGAGAGTTTGAAGAGAGCCTGGACTTCAACCTGAACTTAGAGAATCCTAGTGGGGCCTTAATATGGATAACTCAGGCCAAACCTGCATCTGGTGAGTGGTGATGGGATGTCCCGAGGGACGATGGCCTAGGGCAGGCAGGAAGATGCTTGAGGCCTGAGACCTTTCCTGATTCCAACTCTGCCCTCGGAATGGCAGAGTCCTCATTTTTGTGTGCCAGCTCTGATGGGATGCTATGGAACATGGCCGAATGTACCCCCGAAGGAGAATGGACCACGGGTAACATCTGGCAGAAAAAAGTAAATAAGCCTGAAACCCCAAATCCAGACACAGACCCAACAACATGTTGGGAATTAGACACCAGCATGGACAGCTGGCCAGCAACCCCAGATCTAAAGACGCGGCAGCGCAGAAAGGTGAGTTTGCGGGAAGGGTCACCATCCTGAGGTAGGGGGCTCTAGATCTGATACAGCAGACAGTGGTGCTTCCTCAACTCAGGAGGGCCCACTGAGAACTTACCATACTGCTCTCTCCCTCTTCTCCTCCAAGATCCACTCTGGCTCTGTCACAGCCCTTCATGTGCTGCCTGAGTTGCTGGTGACAGCTTCAAAGGACAGAGATGTTAAACTGTGGGAGAGACCCAGCATGCAACTGGTAAGTGTGTATATAAAAGGGAGGGAAGGGAGAAGGATGCCACAGGGAGCCAGCTGAGGGTAAGAAAGGGCAAAAGGTCAACATCCTTGTTTCTTTTACCCTTCTTGCCCAGATGTCCTATCCTAGCCCGATTCTGAAGAAAAGGCATTAATATGAGAGAAAAGCAAGTTAGTAAGGAGGCTGTAGGTTTGAGCGCTCATCTTCCTGTTTTTTTTCCTGCTGTAGCTGGGCCTGTTCCGCTGTGAAGGGGCAGTGAGCTGCCTGGAACCTTGGCTGGGTCCTAATTCTACCCTGCAGCTCATGGTGGGAGATGCACAGGGCAATGTATATTTTCTGTCCTGGGAGTGAAGCTGATCTTTCTACCACCTGTGCTAGAGATGCAAAGCCTGAAGACACCAGAAGCTGCTTTCTTAAAATGATTATAAAAATGTCAAGAAATCTCAGGGCAGTCCTGCCTGTGTTTTCGTGTGGATTTGGACCAAGAGGGAAGAATATGGATGTCCTAATAAGTTTCTTTTCTGATTTAACATTCATCTTTACTAGCACTGCAAGAAAGTATACCAGATCTTTAGTAGTCACATTTTCAAACTAGGCTTTAGAATTCTTGTGTCACTTGCTGGTCCCAGAACCCTAGGATACCATTCCTGCCAGGAGTAGGAATGAGGATGATGTAGGGAGGCGCTTGTTTGAATGAAGAGTTAGTTTCTAAAGAAATTACTATAACAAATTACCACAGACTTAGTAGCTTACAATAACAAAATTTATTCTCTCACAGTTCTAGAGGCTTGAAGTCCGAAATCCAGGTGTTGGTAGGGCCATGCTTACGCTAAAGGCTCTAGAGAAGAATCCTTCCTTGCCTCTTTCCAGCTTCTGGTAGTTGCTGGCAATCTTTGGCATTCCTTGGCCTGTAGCTGCATCATTCCAGTCTCTACCTCTGTTATCATATGGTGTTTTTCCTGTGTGCCTGTGTTCAAACTTCTCTCTTATCGGGACACCGCCATTGGATCAGGGTCCATCCTAATCCAGTATGACCTCATTCTTAACATGACTATATCTACAAAGATCCTCTTTCCAAAAAAAGGTCACATTCACAGTTCCAGATGGATATGAATTTAGGGGGACAGTATTCAACCCAGCACAGGAGCTGAAGACCTCTCACTTGGCCAAGCAAGACTGAAGGAAGGAAGAGTAAGTCAACAGTGCCCCCAGTTAGGGCATTTAGCAAGAACTGGGATAGGACTGGGATAACAACACTAAGTTCTCCTAGCAGAAACAGCCTCATCTTCTCAGAGTTAACTTTCAGATGTGAGGTAAGAAGCCAGGGCACTGAAACTAGAGTCTTCTGCGCCTCACAGCTCTGACAGGGCCATTCATGGTCATTAGTCAATATAATAATTGGCATTCTTGCCAGAGATCACAAAAGTACTTTCAACTTGTAGTTCACAAAGATTAAACTTGAGCTGAAAGCTGGAATAATCATACCCATGAACTTACTATAGACTTTGAGCCTCTTATGAAAAAGTTCTAGAACTTTCTTATTTTCCTACAATTTTATTCTTTGGGAGGGGAAGTTCCTTGAGGCCCTTTCTAAGGGTTGGGGAAAAAGGAAATGTCTTCTGTGTCTAAGAATTCAAGGACTTGGGTAAGATAAGCCATAGCTGTAACAGGGATTTTATCCTGGATTGCCAGGGTTTTCTTAGGGAAATGCCACTATGCTCTGAGCATGAAGTAAGTTTTGAGGATTTGGGGATTTCAGGGGTGCTGAATTTTGCTCTCACTTCATCTGACATCATCTATGCAAACATGTACATCTGTAATTTCTAGGTCAAAGGGTATGTACATTTAAAATTTTAATAGAAATTGGTAATTTCATCTCTAAAAGTCACCGGCTATTGTGTTCATTTAAAATTCTTTCATTATTAATTAAAGAAGTATGTTATCTGTGCATGTGTCTGTGTTGTATGTGTTTATAAGTCATCAGGAAGGCTCTGGATCTGACCTGGGCTTTGGTACTTATTAGGTGGAGCACAGTAGAGTAAAAACTCATTCTATTTCTCCTTTCCTCCCTGAGATGTATTTAGGTATAGTGACAGTTCTCCAAGGGCTGCCCAAAGTTTTGGACATGTCCTAAATCCTATGATGTTAAGTGCTGGGAGATCTGGTCTGCAGTTGGTAAACAGGGAGAAAAGGCAAATGAGAAGATCTGGATGGGGAAAATGGAAACAGTTCAGTCTAGGCTACCTCTATAGTTCCTGAAATAATACCCAACGAACTACAGTTTGCAGAAACCTCAAATAAAATGGGGAAAAGCATTAGTTCCCCATTAGTATCCCTCAGTGTGCAGAGGCTGTTCTGCTGTAAAGGAACAGGATCCTGAGTAACTTGGAGGGATCCTGAGTAAGCTGTGTGATATAGACAGCAATGTGTACTTTCTGTCCTAAGAATGAAAATACACTCATATCAGAAATATGTACTTGTAAAAGTAAAGACAAAGGCAGTGGTAGCTTTGTTCTGTTTTTTATTATATAAAGTATCAGTTATTTCAAAAGTACCACAATGCCTATTTTCTTGCTTGAAAGTTGTATCTTCTCTTGTTTATTTAATACACATATTCACCATAACTGCAGGAAATTAAACTGAACCTTTAGAAGATACCGCATACGGACCTGGTTGGGGTTGTAGACGATAAATTCATTGTAGTTAAGGGTATAACCCTCTGGATTCAGAATTCCTGTGTCACTTGCAGGTCCTAAGGGTACCGTACTCCCATTCCTGAAAAACGGAAGAAAGTGTGTCAACAGTAGCCACTGGTTCAGAAGTTGGAACAGAGGAAATAGAAAGCTTTATCTTAAAGGAGCTGTCTGAGCCTCCTGGCTCTGAATACTCACAGGGTGATAAAACAGGCAGGGCTGGGAGCCATCTTGCCCAGCCCCTTGGTGCTGTGTTTGCCCTGAAGTAATCCTTCTGCCTCATGATTGGCCTCTAGAAGTTCATTACACTGACCTAGAGCTACCTGCAAGGCAAGGTATCTTTGACTGCTCACATCCTACTGAGAACTGGATGGCTTTAAAGTCAAACAGAAAATCCCATCACCATTTTCCTTCCCTACTCCAGCAGAGGAATGCAATGCATTGGGAATTGCACTTGGCTCTTCTTTCATGTTCTCCCAGCCTCTTGGTTCTGAAGTCAAAGTTGTTTTTTTTTTTTTTTTAAACAGGAACTAATAATAAACTAGTGATCACTGATGATTCATGCCTCACCTCTGATAAGAGCAGCAGTCCTGTATCCTTTAGGCGAGAGGCAAAGCAGTAATTGGCACTCTTGGAAGACATGTCGGCAAAGTAGATTCCTTTTCCAAACTGAAATATACAAATAAATACCAAGATCAGCTGCTTAACCCACTGTGTTAGAAGAAGGCTCATGCCATTGACACTGTGTTTTCATTTTCTTAAACACAATATAGATCCTTTTCCTATTCCCTCCACAATTCTCTTCCAGAGAGGGTAGAAGTCTCTGTGAATATCTGCTATATGGGGAAAGAAGGAATATTTTTAGGAATTTAAGGAAAAAGGAACACAGTAAGAAGTGCCAGGGTTATAAGTGAACTGTTTTAATTCTTGGTAAGAGGTATCACCAAATCCTAATAGACCCTAATCTAGGAAAAAAAAAAAGAGAGGAAAAAAGGACTGAAGACATCATATGCTTTTCCCTTGTACTTCCTTCTAGGGTTCAATTTCTACTCACCATGTAACCTGTGATGGGGGCCTCAGGTGGGGCAATTCGAAGCCCATGGCTCAGGATTCCCACCCAGTTACTCAGCCTGGAACCATGCCATAGCAACATCCTAAGGAAAAGCCATTACTGTCAACTTGTACTATTTGCTGCTCTTCTGCAAACATAAGCCATGAGCAGAAAAACACCAAGAGCTGCCTCTGTCACTCTTTTCTATAAATTCTACAAATGTACTTCAGGCAAGGCCTAGAGAGTAGTGAAGACAGGGAATGTCTTCCAAATCCAGAGCCTGACTCAGACCTGTTATGAAGGTCCTCTCTGAAGGCTTCTTTCTCACCCTCCTTCTCTACTTCAAAAACATCCAGCAAGGTCATGGTATAGTCATTGTGTGTGGGAGCATGGGTAGACTGCAGGTACTGTGAAATCACCTGTGAAATAAATGAAAGAAATGGCTGATGTGGACCCTAAAAGAGACCAAGCAAGCAGAAGAACCTCATGGCTTCTGGTGTAACCTGGCAGGCCTTTCTGCTCCCTAACACTCTTACAAGACAGTAAGAAAGAGCTCTGTCTACCGACATTCCTAGTTAAACAGAAATTACGTCCTTTTATATAGTCTGCTCTTAACTCAAAGTAGTCAGAGAGCAGTGGAGTGGGGGAGGATGGAGTGCATGGGTAGGAAAATAAATGATCGATTTTCTTACTTTGAACTCACGACTTGCATGGTCTAGAGGGCGCAAGGCACAATGTAGGTTTCTATAGTGTTGGTCCAGTGGGTGTTCTGAGCTTTGCAGTTCTGTCTTCACCAGCTTAATGGCAATTTCAATGTCTCCCAATGCCTGATGAGATGAGATCCAGAATCAATGTGGGAGGAATCTGGGTCAAGAGATTTAATACCTCTCAATCCACACGTATTTTACCTCTAGTAGTTGTACTTTTTCGGACAGTTCTTTTTCTGTTTGGATTAATGGAGGGACACGGAGTCTAAGGGCAGAGATATAACACATAATGAGCTCTCAGATGTATGGACAAAAGGTAAATGACTAAAAATAACATAATTAAGATAGGTCCTTTAGAAAACAGGTATGAGAAATTGGGGTTTTTCATTTGAGAGAGAAAAAGTGATCTGTATATGACTCAAACTTTCAAGTCTATTAAAGGGTATTATATATATAAATACTCTGGGAAGAAACAAAGAAGCTATACAATTTTGACAATTGGCACTAGGGTACAAATTTTCTATAGGATTCCTTTCTAATAAGGTATATCAACATTAATAAGGAATAGTTTGGATGTAGTCCTGTCTAGAAGCAGAGGTAGACCTATTATTTCTAGTTACAGGGCTTTATAAAGCAGTAGAAGGAATAAAAATGAGAACACAGAATCAACAAAAATAATATGTTTTTTATGGACCTAATAATATCATTTGAGTTCACAGAAATGATGTCATTGTAGTTCTAGTCATTTAAAAAAAAAGAGAAAGGGGGTGATTTTCCCAAAGGTGTTTTAGTTGGTGATTGAATAGCTAGACCCATCTCTCTTAAGTCAGTTAATTTCTACTTGGTTAGAAAATATGGATGTAATCAGTCTAGGAAAATGTATCCTATATTCGTAAGCTGGTTATACAGGCTATCTATAAATCATCTGGGCTCTGTTCAAGCTGATCATTTCCTTAGGAATGAAAGATTAAAAAGATTATTGTTGTTGCTGGTTGATTTAGGGGGTATAGTTGGGTAGAAGAACAAAGTGATGTAATAGCACAGGCCTCACCCAAAGTCATGTGGGATCCTGGTGTAGAATTCATTGCATGCTTCCATGAGAGCTCGTCCATGCCGGCCACTCCGAATACAATCTTCGATCTTCTTAAGAGACTGGTAACCTGCCTTAATTTGCGCCACTGTCAGCTTCCCTGTATGTACAGCCAGAAATCAGACTCCACAAATAGGGTCCAGTCCTACAAACTGCCCTTATGTCCTTGCCCCCAAAAGACTCTCAGAACCTTTCAACTTTCAAAATGGTTTACCCCACCCCACTCCCAATGTCTCACCTCCAAGTCCCCTTTTACTCATTCAACAGTATCAGGTTAAGTTTTAAATTGAGGGTGACAAAACAACCCATTAAAGAAACTAGAAAATTTGAAGAAAGAATGTAGGTCAGAATCTGAAGTCCTACCAAGTGGGGCTTTTTTGGTATCATACTTCATTTCTACCATCATCTCTTCCATGGCCTGGACATTACAAATCAACTTTATCAGCTCCTGGACCCGAAGATCTAGCTGTGATTCTGGCTTCAAAAGGGGTTTAAGAGATTCCTCTTCTTTTGTTTCCTCTTTATCCTGTAACAAAAAATCATAAAATCTGAAAGCATCTATTTTAAGCTTCCTGCAAGGACTGGCTCTACAATATTCCTGGCAGATAAATACCAGTCAGCCTCTGCTTGAAAACAAGCCCATTCCATTAACCTAACTAGAATCATTCAGAGTGACCTCTATCTTCTAGCACTAGTTCTGCCCCCCACAAATGCTCAGAATAAGCCCAAAAGACCCTCCTGATATAATAACTCTTCAAGTACTCAAAGTCAACTATTATGCCTGAAATATTTTACCTTAAAGAGACTAAGATTTCTCTGTTTTTCAGATATGTGGCAGTTTTCACCATCCCGGTCACCTCTTAGTTTGTCAAGTTTAATTTTTTTTTTTTTTTTTTCACTATAGCACATAATCCAGAGGTAAAGATGACTTTAAATGTAGTTTTATCAGTGTGACTATTTATTACTGCTGTCTTTATCCACAACTTTAAACTTCTGGAAATAGGGTCTAAGATTTTACAAGCACCCAAGTAAATACGAGATTAGAAAGCTACATTCTATCCTCATTCTTACAGCCCCTTCAAATTGCAAAGATTTGTAAGAGTTATTCCTGAGAGAACTGTTACCTTTCCTTAGGGGAGAAATAGCAGTGACTCAAGATATCCTGGCTTGTTCAGGTCCAAGATCTGATCTAGCCATCCTTCCTAGAGTTCACCCTGATAAAAGGAAACAGCTTTTTCTCCAAAGGAACAGAGTCTACCTGAGTATTTGTGGCATAATCCATCTGTAACATATCATATTTTCCAGGTACCTTCTCAAACTTCTCACGATCTTCCCAACTGTTTTTTGTTTTATCAAGGAATCTGTAGAGTCCAAGGTAGTGAGAAAGAAAATCTTACAAACAAGAGTCTACTGGTAGGGATAGGTTTATATCTATTTCTTTAGACAGGACCTCTCCAAAAACTTTATTTCCCACAAAGAACTCTTTTACACATCAACTTTCTGTAATTCCTGGATTCTAAATTAGGAACCTAAATGGACAAAATGCTCAAGACAAGGGAACAAAAAATGGAAGAGAAGGACCCTTGGACTTCCCAAAGGCAGAAAAACAACACAATCACCACTGAGATTTAAGACAAAAGATCCCATCCTTTCTCTGAAAGAAACATGTTCCCAGAGATTCCAGAAAGTTCTTCATCCACATCATAGAAGAGATTTTTAAACTCTAGCTGGATCTTCCCCACTCCATGAGGATCTCCACTTTTCCCAAACTTCCTATATTTATTGTCATGTGTTGAATATATTAAATACTTCTGTTTCTAGTCTATTTCAAGGTTCTGGGTTGATTTAATCACTAAGGATACAGTTTGGTGTTCTAGTAACAGAATGTCATAGGGAAAGATATTAACATGTAGGCCAAATCACACTTACAAAATTCTTAAAGAAGACAAATCCCAAAAAGGCATTTTTTTTTGTATTCATTAATTAGTACTTACTTCTTCTGAAAGATTTCCTTGGCCTTGTTGAGGTCCCCTGAACAAGTCACCAAGCTGTGCTGCCCCATTTTTCCAACTGCAAAGTAAATACCAGGCATAAGATGGTCCCTGTCCCCCAGCCCAAGAAAAGTTTCCTAATAATAATGAGCCAGCTCTCTAACTAAGTTCTCCCTGCTTAGCAAATTTGACAAATAGGCAGGAAAATAAGGGAAAAGCAAAAGGGCCTAGGGACCTGATCATGGTGAAACAAGTTACCTGCTAACTGTCATAGTCTATGAGCAATACTAGCAAAGCAATATAGCAGGAGAGTTCTCAGCATCAATGGACTGCTGTTGGTTTTTTCAGTGGGAACTTCCTAATAAGGATGCCTGTCATTCCTGATTTCAAGAAGCCCAGATTGATTCCTAAGCCCCTCCCAAACTGCAGAGCCTCCATTTAACCAATTTAAACCCACAGGATCCTCTGGCTACTCACTAAGCTGCTTCCGGCTTTCCGAACAACTCATAAAATCCATAATAAAAGTCATTACCTCGACCCCATCTCATCCAAACACTGAAATTTCGCTGGGCATCATCTTCTAACAGCTGAATCAGATAGTACTTGTTATTGTTGAACTGGAGATTGGTCTATGACAAGTGAGAGAAATAAGCACATAAAAGGAGACAGGTTTGCAAATGGAAGCCATATAAACCAAAGACTCTTCCATGGTTACAGGTACCAGTATTTCCATAGGAAAAGGACAGCATGAGATAAGAAAATTAGATTCCTGAAAGTGTAAAGATACAAGGAAGGAAGAGACTTTACATATTACACTTTGGATTCCTAGTAATTGAAGCAAGAGCCAGGAAGCTTTCTAAAACCTTCTACCCAACCTCAAATATCCTATATTGGCTTCTCCAGGTTTTTTCCTGTCTGAGCTCCCACCATAGACATTTCCTAGGCTGCCTGTTTTTTTTTCCTAGCTCCCAGTGTATTCTCAACAATCATTTCCCAAGTGGAAACAATTTTGATGCCCAAAAGTCTGTAACCATTTATACTTTTTTTTTATTCTGAAGACTTACTCTTTGATATTTCTAATTGCAGCTTTGGTTTGTGAGCTGCAACAATTTCAACATGAGCTGAGATGAGAGCAGGACAATGTGAGGAGGGGAAAAAGGACATCCAGGAACCACTGCCACATCTCTCCCATACCTAACCTTTCTTGGAAACATTCAGAGTGAATATAACTAGTATTTAAAAAGAGGTATCCTGTAAAAAAAAAAAAAGAGCTCACAGTGAAGAGAGGGAGCAGTCTATGATAAAGCACAGCAGCTTGTGCTGTTGAGGCCCAGCTTTGGCTATCTAGGTATCCTTCTTTGCTAAATGTGCTGCCCTTTCCTATCTCTACCTCCTGCATTGCTCACATTATAAAATCGTAAGATTTTAGAACAAAAAGGGGCCTAAAGATCTTTTCTATCTGCTCATGATTTTTCAAATGGAAGAAGTGGTAACAAATAGGCAGCAGTTAAAATTATGTATGTTGACTCAAATAGGAAAAGATATCCAGGAAATAGATTAACCAGGCAAATGTATTATCTATTCCAAACAGCATAAATAAATAAATATATAAATAAATAAATAAACGTTCATTACAAATAAAAAAATAAATTTAACCAACTTAAAACTTCAACATGGGCAAAAAAGTACACCATAAGGTAAATCAAAACGCAAATGGTAAATGTGGAAAACATATTAGCAATTTATATCACAAAGGGCTATTCTCCATATTACATGAAGTTCCTCGAAACCAGCAAGAAAAAGATCAACAACCTATTATAAAGTGTGAAAAAGGATATGACCAGGGGGTTCACAGGTTCAAGACAAGACATGAAATCTGCAAAAAGATTTGCTTTTCATAGAGGACTCTATCAGGCAGAATGCACTGGGGAAGTATGACTAATATAAAGAAATTCAGAATTAAAAATCTGGGTATTGGGGAACTCTATTAATAATAAAAAGATATTCCCATAAATAGAATGGCTCCTCTCCTTACCTGATTTAGCATGACATCATAGACATCATTCCCTTCACAGTACACATGAGCCTATAGAGGAAAAAAACTGACATTAGTATAGTCTCAGCCCTGATCAGATCAAAAGTGGGGCTCTGAATTTTTTTATGCTTTAAGGTGTCCTTCTTCAGCACTACCAACATCCACCTATACTACCTTCCAGGGAAAGAAATGCAAACATATTGCCTCTACACATAGCCTGTCATTACTATAATGAAAACATGCTGCTTTTTTCTAATTGCAGAAACAAATGATACTAACTCAGTTCAAGAAAGCCTGCTCCAGAGGCAGCCTTTCTTCCGTATTCTTCAAATCCTTTCCCCAATCATCAGTAACTCATGACATTCCAGGGCAAATTATCCCACTTGAACAAAGAGGAAGGTTCTTCCTTGCTAACCATACAATTTTCTGATTGGAAAGAGAGGGGTAGAAGCCTGAGGTAACCCCAGAAGTTAGCCACATTAAAAACACCCCAATCATTAACCCTAAACCCCACAGATTTGGAGAAAATCAATCATTAGCAATATTCTGGTGAGGATGTCTAAAAAGAATACTAGCAAGAATTCCAATAACCAAACAATACTGCTCTCTGAGAAATAATGGGCAGAGTCTCACCTTCCCCACCTTGACTGTGCACTCTGGGTCCACGGGAGCTTTGCCTTTTAAAATCAAAGTCTTCACAGATTCTGAGGCAAAAAGATATGTATCATATCTACTTGTATGGGGATCAAAAGTAGCTGTCATGGTTAGACAAAACACTGTCATAATTAATTCTGCCCTTCCCAAGCAATCTTGATCTGCCTAGATCTCAGTCCATCTCAAACACATGAAAATAGATTCAATAAAGTAGATTAGTCCTGTAGCATGCACAATGGATAGAGAAATTAATTACATTCTTAAGAAAGGAAGAAATAAGAATTGAAAGAACAACATATTTACCCACCTCCCCCAGACCCTTTGTTGGCCCATGTCCTCCCTGGCCTACATGTGAAGCTGACCTTGCTTGTCTTCTATCTTGTCACTATCATCAGCCACAGGCTCCTTTTTCAACCCCTGCCTATGGCAACCCCGCGTTTTCTTGGCAGGAGGAGGTTCTTCTGCAGCTGTGTTACCATTATTAACTCGCTCAGTTTCACTTAAAGCTAAAGAAGCAAAGGACAAGAATGGGCAAACGAAGAAACAAAAGAAAGAATGAGTACACACCGAATAAGATTCTATTTGGAAAAATACATCATCTTTCAAAGAAATGGTTTAAGATGGTTTGTAAAAGTTAGCAAAGAAATAATAACTGCACATTGATTACAATCTGAGGAAACGCTCCCTAAGAAAGTAAACAAAAAGAAACGAAATGAAATTAAAGGAAGTCTCAAGATTCTGGTGAGTTCACCATCCCAGGCTTTTAAGTATAGAAACAATTTTTTCCTTCGCAGCCCTGGACCCATCTTCTTGGCCCAATCCCAATGTTGCATTGTCTGTATCTCTCACGATTTATTTTTCATCACATTAACCCTCATGAATTATTCTGTTTACTTCTGCTCCTGGGTCCTCCAAATATGAGAGTAGCTGTCTCTTCTAGCTGTGGAAACTTGTTCAAGGTATTTGATTTTGCACCTCAGTTGCCCCAACTGTAAAATCGAAGGATGATAACAATAGTATCTAATTTATAGGGTGCACCTATGCATTAAAGAACGTAATACAGAGTACTATAGCTCACCAATTCTAAGACTCACACTCACATTTTAACATCACTGAAACTGACAAGCATCTCACAATAAATGATATATTAGCAGTGAATCATAGTTAATCGGAAGCGTTTTTCTTCCTTAGAGAGCTGTAAAATGGCGCATTAGGTACTTAGAAAAGCGCTTGGCATACAAGCAAGCGTTAGTTCATGCAGGTCTACAAGATCTTATCCACAATTCCGCAATCCAAAAGGGTCTCTGAAAGCCAAAGTTTCTTTGTAAGTTTAGCACCAAAACGAGTTTGGTAGTTAACGAAGTGCGGGTCAGGGGACGCTGGAAAGCGGAGGGGCCAACGCAGCGGCACATCTTCTATTCCCATTTCGCAATATTTATAACCCTCACAGTGAGCTCCGAACCTGTCGCACGGCCGCTGACGGTCCTCCTCCGCCGAGACGCCATGGAGCCCGAACGTTGCCGTCATCAGCCACTTCTCAGGCATCTCCAGCCCAGCACCACAGGGCGGGAACTCTCAGCGCGCGCGCGCTTTACCACGCCTCAGGAACACTTCCGCTATATTTGCATATCGCCGTGTGTAGTGGGAAGTTCACCGTAACTGAGAAATGGCTTTAGATGTGGGAATCTTATAAATCCAGCGTAGGCACGATTTTTTCTATCGGGCGGAGGGAAGCTCATCGGTGGGGCTACTGGCTGAGTGCGTCATGTCACTCTTCGCAATGTCCCTTGGGAAGGTCTGAGACTAGGGCCAGACGCGGCTCTAACAGGGCCCTCCCTGTGCTCGGGGAGGTGAGTTCCCAGAGAACGGGTCTCCGCGCGAGGGCAGACTGGGCAGGAGATGCCGTGGATCTGATCTCTATGGTTGGGCCCGGCGGATGCCTCCTTAGCCGGAGCTTGGAACAGACTCACGGCCAGCGCTTCGGAGAGTTCAATGGCTGAGGTGAGGTACCCTAACCGGGGGCCTCATAACCTAATTCAGACTACTCTCCCCCGTCCTTTTTTTTTTTTTTTTCTGTTTTCTTCTTTTCTCCTTCCGAATAGGATGCTGAGTGAATTGTGAGGTTGGGGAAAGTTTGAAAAAAAAAAAAAAGAACTTGCGTTTAACTAGGGAGAAGGGGGCACTGAGGTATGAAACTGCATAAAAACATAGTCCTTTCGGGAACAGGGAGGGATTCGCGGAGGCAAGTTAGGATCAGTCTGGTATGCAAGATCTAGGGAACGCCCCGAAGGGGAGAGAAACATGGTCATCTGGGTAATATTACGTAAGACTGTATTAAATCCAGAGAATACACGAGAGATCCTTTAGGTCAGGGGTTTTCTAATATTTGGCTGCATAAGAATCACGGGGCAGGTGAGTGCGGCATATTAAAATACATTGCTGAACCTCACCCCAGACCTTCTAAGGTAGGGGGTACCAGACCTGTGCGTTTTTAACAAGCATGCCAAGTAACTCGGATATTGGTGATTCTCAGACAGCACTTACAGACATGTTTTAGGCTATAATAGTTCCTGGTAAGAGAAAATGAGGGTTTGATGTAAATAAATAAATAAATAAATGCCTTTAAAATTAAATATTAGCAAATGAATTTCAGCAATATATTAAACTAAAGCCACACAGACAAGTAGATTTTACCCCAGGTATGGAAGGATGAGTCGAAATTCGGGCATTAATTAATTCAATAAATATTTGTTATGATAGTTTAGCCAAAATAGACATAGTTCGTGGAGCTTATAGTCTAGTTGGGAACACAATCAAGCAATCACACAAGCAAATGTAAAAGTGCGGCAGTAATGGTGCTGCTAAGGAATATGCTAATGGGGGAGCAGATCATCAGTCAATGAGTGGGAACTCTTCACTAGGGTAATGACAAGAGTTGAACTATATCAGAAGAATCAGCAAGTGAAGAAGGAAGACACAGGGTGGCCAAAGCACTAAGAGCAAAGGGTAGTGTGGTGTGGGATGAAGCTGGAGAGCAGCCAAAGACTTCTGCTTTGGCGGTCAAAGGAGTTGTGCTTTGCCCTGGTATGGCTTTCTGCGTGTGTGAACTGCGATGGATCAAGAACTAACATTCAAAAATGAAACTCGAAAACCCTGAGCAGAAAATACAGGTAACTCTTTTATACTTTGGGGTCGGGAAAGGTTTACTTAAGACACAAAAATCATTGCTTATAAGAGAAAATATTGATAAATTTGATTTTGCTAAAATTAAGAACTTTTGTTCAAAAGATAAATTTTTGAAAAAAGAGAAGAAAATTCTCATTATTTTCATGTAATTTGGTTGTGAATATAAAAATTCCAGAAGAAACTATGGAATCAGTTTTTAAACTAAAAAGAAATGGAAGGGTTCAGTGTGACTTCTATTAGCCACACTGAGCAACTGACTCGTTTCCGGGAAGTGCCCCTTCTTCAGTTTCGTGACCATGAAGGGACAAAAACATCTGAATGAAGTACTGCTCTGTGGTTCCTGGACCCCGAAGATTCACCTGAACCATCTGGAGATTTGAGAACTAGGACAGTGGTGGAATCATTCAGTTCAAATAAATAGCAAGTGAGCCCAGAACCACCCTGGGGGGATGGCACTTACCTGTGACATAGCACAGTCATCCCTGAACAGAGGACCTGAGGGTGCACAGCCTGGAAGAAGGACCCACTTGCAAGTCTCAGGGGCCATATGCCAATACCAAGGTCTTGTGGGTCAGTGGCAGAGACAAACTGTGGCAGGACTGAACTGAAGGATTAGACTATTGCAGCGGCTTTAAAACTCCAGGAACACCAGGGAGATTTGATTGTTAGAGCCGCCCCCACTCCCTGACCGCCCAGACACACGCCCCATATACAGAGTGGGCAGCACCAACAGCACAAGCAAGCTTGGTACACCAACTGGATCCCACAAGGCTCACTGCCCCACTCACCACAAAGACAAAGCGGGGGAGAACTGGCTTGAGGGGAACAGGTGGCTCGTGGACACCACCTGCTGGTTAGTTAGAGAAAGTGTACTCCAGGAAGCTGCAGATCTGACAAATTAGAGATAAGGATTTCAATTGGTCTACAAATCTTAAAAGAACCCTATCAAGTTAAGCAAATGCCAAGAGGCCAAAAACAATAGAAAATTTTAAAGCATATGAAAAAACCAGACGATATGGATAACCCAAGCCCAAGCACCCAAATCAAAATATCAGAGGAGACACAGTACCTGGAGCAATTAATCAAAGAACTAAAGATGAACGATGAGACCATGGCACGGGATATAAAGGACATGAAGAAGAGCATGGCACAGGATATAAAGGACATCAAGAAGACCCTGGAAGAGCATAAAGAAGACATTGCGACCCTCCCAGAACTTGCCCTGCAAGGAGAAGCAGCTTGTGCACAGCTAAAGCAGCGTAAGAAACAAAGACAAACTATGTGTCAAATGCTACAGAATAAAAACAACATGATAGGTACAATGAAGTCCCAATATGATTAAGTGTCAATTTCTCATCAGAAACCATGAAGCCAAGAAGGCAATGAGACAAAATATTTAAAATGTTGAGAGAAACCAATTGCCAACCAAGAATTTTATATCTGGTGAGAATGTCTTTCAAAACTGAGGGAGAGATTAAGACATTCCCAGATAAAAGCTGAGGGAGTTTGTCACCACTAGATCTGCCCTACAAGCAATGCTAAATGGAGTTCTTCAGACTGAGATGAAAGGATGATAGAGAGTACATCAGAGTGACATAAAGAAATCAAGACCTCCTATAAAGGCTCGGTTGCAGTTGGAATCCCAGAGGCTGATGGGTTCAGCCAGATAGAGAGATGATGGCGGTGGCTATGATCCTGCTGCTTTGGGCTGATTTCTGCCGGCAAGCAAGGACATGCAGCGGTGGGGATTTGCAGCAGTGCGTGGTGGCTGGTCCCCAGCTTCCTGAGAGTCCAGAAGCATCTGTGTGGTGGTGGCAGCCAAACTCAACCCACCCAGGGACAAGCTTCTAGACCCATATGCTAAATCCTTGGGTCTTTACTCTGGGAATGTGCTCTGCAGTACAATGTTTCTAGTGGTGTTGTCTTGATTCCCCGTTTTCCTGATTGTGGCAAAATAATAGCTCCCCATTGGTGAGTTCTGTGGTGTTCTGGAAACTATTGCTGGAGACCCAGTCTGTAGACCATTCCTTCAGCCCTTCCAGTAATTTTATAAACACTTAAATCTCTGTTTCAAATTCCTTTCTGCTTAGAGAAGCCCCAAGACAGCATGAGGGATTCTTGCAGGGATGGAAATGTTCTGTACTTTGTATCAAGGTAAATATCCTGGTTGTGATATTGCACTACAGTTTTGCAATATGTTACCATTGAGGGAAGCTGGGGAAGGATACATGGGGATCTTGACTGTGATTTTATTTTAAGCCTGGCTTCCCAGGTGTCCCCTTATTTTCTTTTAATTGTCAATTTTCAGAATAAGGAGATGCGGGGGTCCTCCCCAATCCCCCCCCCCTTTTTTAGATAAACTTTTTATTTTAAAATAATTTTAAATTTACTGAAAAGTTGCAAAGATAGTACAAAGAATGCCTGTACCCTCTGCACCCAATTTCCGCTATTATCTTAAATGACCATGGTACCTCAAAACAGAGAAACCCACATTGGCACATTACTATTAACTAAACTCCAGACTTTATTTGGATTCCACCAGTTTTCCACTGATGTCCCTTTTGTGTTCGAGGATACAATTAGGATACCCCACTGTGTTTAGTCCTCATGTCCTTAGTCTCCTCTGATCTGTGACAGTTTCTCAGTCCTTCCTTGTTTTTCATGACCTTGACAGTTTGAAGGGTCCTTGTCAGGCATTTTGCAGAATATCCATCATTTTGGATTTGTCTAATGTCTTTCTCACATTAGCCCGGCCTCATGGGCTTGGGGGACAAAGACTGTGGTCATGACTTGCCCTTCTCGTCATGTGATATCAGGTGTGTGTGCCACCTACATGTGCCCAGTCACTTTCTAAGTCATCAAGCACAGTCTTCCAGAGTGTAGCACACTCACTGCCACCTATGGGGCTGAACCTGGAAATCTTAATCCAAGCCACAGGTGCCCGTTCCAATGATGTTAGGACAGTTGTTTTATTTTAATTGGTCCCGTGGATAGAGACTGCCCATGACGTGGCCCCTGAGTACAGTGCTTCTCTCAGTGTGGACCCTGGGCCAGCAGTATCAGCGTCACCTGGGAACTTGTTAGAAATGCAAATTTTCAGGCCCCACCCAGACCCACTAAATCAGAAATACTAGGGGTCAGACTCCACAATCTGTGTTTTATCAAGTCATCCAGGTAATTAAAAAAAAAAGAAAAATAGTTTTATTGAGGTATAATTGACACATAATAAACTGTTCACATTTAAAGTGCACAGTTTTATAAGTTTTGAAATATGAATACATCCATAAAACCTTCACCACAGTCAAGATAATGAATGTATCTATCACACTAAAATTTTTTGGACTTTTTATTTTTTAATTAGAGCAGTTGTAAGTTTACAGAAAAATCATACAGATAGTACAGACTTCCCATATATTACCACACACACACACACACACAGTTTGCCTTATTAACATCTTGCATTACTGTGGTAACTTTGTTATAATTGATGAAACAATATTATTATAATTATACTCTTAACTGTTGTCCATAGTTTACATTAGAGTTCACTCTTTGTGTTGTGTAGTCCTATGTTTGTCTGGTTTTTATTCTGTAACTTACATACAACCTAAATTTCCCACTTTATCCGCTTTCAATTATGCAATTCAGTGATATTAATTACATTCACCATGTTGTCCCACTATCCGTTACCAAAACTTTTCCATCACACCAGACAGAAATTCCGTACCAATTAAACATTAACTCCCCATTCCCCACCCCCACCTATCTCCTAGTAACCTGTATTCTAGTTTCTGACTTCATGGATTTGCATATTCTAATTATTTCAAAAAAGAGAAATCATACAAAAAAAAAAAAAAAAAAAAAAAAGAAGACATTGCAAGAGTAAATAAAAAAAAGATGATCTTATGGAAATAAAAGAAACTGTTGACCAAATTAAAAAGATTCTGGATACTCATAGTACAAGACTAGAGGAAGATGAACAACAAATCAGTGACCTGGAAGATGACAGAATGGAAAATGAAAGAACAAAAGAAAGAATGGGGGAAAAATAAAAAAAAATGAAAACGGACCTCAGGGATATAATAGATAATATAAAACATCCAAATATAAGACTCATTGGTGTTCCTGAAGGGGAAGAGAAGGGTAAAAGTCTAGGAAGAGTATTCAAAGAAATTGTTGGGGAAAACTTCCCAAATCTTCTAAACACCATAAATACACAAATCATAAATGCCCAGTGAACTCCAAATAGAATAAATCCAAATAAACCCACTCCGAGACATATTCTGATCACACTGGCAATTATAGAAGAGAAGGAGCAAGTTCTGAAAGCAGCAAGAGAAGAGCAATTCACCACATAGAAAGGAAACAGCATAAGACTAAGTAGTGACTACTCAGCAGCCACCATGGGGGCAAGAAGGCAGTGGCATGACATATTTAAAATCCTGAGTGAGGAAAATTTCCAACTTCAAATTTGAGGGAGAGCTTAATTTTTTCACAGACAAACAAATGCTGAGAGAATTTGCTGACAAGAGATCTGCCCTACTGGAGATACTAAAGGGAGTCCTACAGACAGAGAAACAAAGAAAGGAGAAAGAAACATGGAGAAAGGGTCAGTACTAAAGAGATTCAGTATGGGTACATTAAAAGATATTAATAGAGAGAGGGAAAAATATATATGACAAACATAAACCAACGATAAGATGGCTGATTCAAGATATGCCTTCACGGTTATAACATTGAATGTAAATGGATTAAACGCCCCAATCAAAAGATATAGATTGGCAGAATGGATAAAAAAAATGAACCATCAATATGTTGCATACAAGAGAGTCATCTTAAACACAGGGACACAAAGAAATTGAAAGGGAAAAGATGGAAGAAAATATTTCATGCAAGCTACAGCCAAAAGAAAGCAGGTGTGGCAATATTAATGTCAGGTAAAATAGACTTTAAATGCAAGATGTTATGAGAGACAAAGAAGGCCACTACATACTAATAAAAGGGGCAATTCAACAAGAAGAAATAACAATCATGAATGTTTATGCACCCAATCAAGGTGCCACAAAATACATGAGAGAAACACTGGCAAAACTAAAGGAAGCAATTGAGGTTTCCACAATAATTGTGGGAGACTTCAACGCATCACTCTCTCCTATAGATAGATCAACTAGACAGAAGACCAACAAGGAAATTGAAAACCTAAACAATCTGATAAATGAATTGGATTTAACATACATATATAGAATATTACATCCCAAATCACCAGGATACACATTCTTCTCAAGTGCTCATGGAACTTTCTCCAGAATACATCATATGCTGAGACATAAAACAAGGCTCAATAAATTTAAGAAGATTGAAATTATTCAAAGCACATTCTCTGACCACGATGGAATACAATTAGAAGTCAATAACCATCAGAGACTTAGAAAATTCACAAATACCTGGAGGTTAAACAACACTCTCCTAAACAATCAGTGGGTTAAAGAAGAAATAGCAAGAGAAATTGCTGCATATATAGAGATGAATAAAAATGAGAACACAACATACCAAAACCTATGGGATGCAGCAAAAGTGGTACTGAGGGGGAAATTTATAGCACTAAACACATATATTAAAAAGGAAGAAAGAGCCAAAATGAAAGAACTAATGGATCAACTGAAGAAGCTAGAAAATGAACAGCAAACCAATCCTAAACCAAGTAGAAGAAAAGAAATAACAAGGATTAAAGCAGAAATAAATGACATAGAGAACAAAAAAACAATAGAGAGGATAAATATCACCAAAAGTTGGTTCTTTGAGAAGATCAACAAGATTGACAAGCCCCTAGCTAGACTGACAAAATCAAAAAGAGAGAAGACCCATATAAACAAAATAATGAATGAGAAAGGTGACATTACTGCAGCTCCCAAAGAAATTTAAAAAATTATAAGAGGATACTATGAACAACTGTATGGCAACAAACTGGATAATGTAGAGGAAATGGACAATTTCCTGGAAACATATGAACAACCTAGACTGATCAGAAAAGAAACAGAAGACCTCAACCAACCAATCACAATCAAAGAGATCCAATTAGTCATTAAAAAGCTTCCCACAAATAAATGCCCAGGGCCAGATGGCTTCACAGGGGAATTCTACCAAACTTTCCAAAAAGAACTGACACCAATCTTACTTAAACTCTTTCAAAACATCAAAGAAAATGGAACACTACCTAACTCATTTTATGAAGCTAACATCAATCTAATACCAAAACCAGGCAAAGATGCTACAAAAAGGAAAACTACCAGCCAATCCAACAAAATACTTGCAAATTGAATCCAAAGACACATTAAAAAAATCATACACTATGACCAAGTGGGGTGCATTCCTGGCATGCAAGGATGGTTCAACTTAAGAAAATCAATCAATGTATTACAAACATTAACAAATCAAAAGGGAAAAATCAAATGATCATCTGAATAGATGCTGAAAAAGCATTCGACAAAATCCAACATCCCTTTTTGATAAAAACACTTTAAAAGGTAGGAATTGAAGGAAACTTCCTCAATATGATAAAGAGCATATATGAAAAACCCACAGCCAGCATAGTACTCAATGGTGAGAGACTGAAAACCTGCCCTCTAAGATCAGGAACAAGACAAGGATGCCCGCTATCACCACTGTTATTCAACATTGTGCTGGAAGTGCTAGCCAGGGCAATCTGGCAAGACAAAGAAATAAAAGGCATCCAAATTGGAAAGGAAGAAGTAAAACTGTCCTTGTTTATTAGCTACTAGAGCTAATAAACAAATTTAGCAAAGTAGCGGGATACCAGATTAATGCACATAAGGCAGTAATATTTCTATATGCTAGAAATGAATAAACTGAAGAGACACTTAAGAAAAAGATACCGTTTTCAATAGCAACTAAAAAAGTCAAGTACCTAAGAATAAACTTAACCAAAGATGTAAAAGGCCTATACAAAGAAAACTACATAACTCTACCAAAAGAAGTAGAAGGGGACCTTAAAAGATGGAAAAATATTCCATGTTCATGGATAGGAAGGCTAAATGTCATTAAGATGTCAATTCTACCCAAACTCATTTACAGATTCAATGCAATCCCAATCAAAATTCCAACAACCTACTTTGCAGACTTGGAAAAGCTAGTAATCAAATTTATTTGGAAAGGGAAGATGCCTCGAATTGCTAAAGACACTCTAAAGAAGAAAAACAAAGTGGGAGGACTTACACTCCCTGACTTTGAAGCTTATTATAAAGCCACATTGTCAAAACAGCATGGTACTGGCACAAAGATAGACATATTGATCAACGGAATTGAATTGAGAATTCAGAGATAGATCCCCCAATCTATGGCCTACTGATCTTTGATAAGGCCCCCAAAGTCACTGAACTGGGTCATAATGGTCTTTTCAACAAATGGGGCTGTGAGAGTTGGATATCCATATCCAAAAGAATGAAAGAGGACCCCTACCTCACACCCTACACAAAAATTAACTCAAAATGTATCAAAGATCTCAATATAAAAGAAAGTACCATAAAACTCTTAGAAGATGATGTAGGGAAACATCTTCAAGACCTTGTATTAGGCGGCCACTTCCTAGACTTTACACCCAAAACACAAGCAAGAAAAGAAAAAACAGATAAATGGGAACTCCTCAAGCTTAGAAGTTTCTGTATCCCAAAGGAATTTGTCAAAAAGGTAAAGAGGCAGCCAACTCCATGGGAAAAAATTTTTGGAAACTATGTATCTGACAAAAAACTGATATCTTGCATATATAAGGAAACCCTACAACTCAGTAGTACAGACAGCCTAATTATAAAATGGGCAAAAGATATGAAAAGGCAGTTCTCTGAAGAGGAAATACAAATGGCCAAGAAATACATGAAAGAATGTTCAGCTTCACTAGCTGTTAGAGAGATGCAAATTAAGACCAAAATGAGATACCATCTCACACCTATTAGAATGGCTGCCGTTAAACAAACAGGAAACAACAAATGCTGGAGGGGATGTGGAGAAATTTGAGCTCTTATTCATTGTTGGTGGGACTGTATAATGGTTCAACCACCTGGAAGTCAGTCTGGCAGTTCCTTAGAAAACTAGATATAGAGTTACCCTTCGATCCAGTGATTGCACTTCTCGGTATATACCTGGAAGATTGGAAAGCGGTGACACGAACAGGATATCTGCTCGCCAATGGTCATAGCAGTGTCATTCACAATTGCCAAGAGATGGAAACAACCCAAATGTCCTTCAACATATGAGTGGATAAATAAAATGTGGTATATACACACGATGGAATACTACGTGGCAGTAAGAAAGAACGATGTTGTGAAACATATGACAACATGGATGAAACTTGAAGACATAATGCTGAGCAAAATAAGCCAGGCACAAAAAGAGAAATATTATATGCTACCACTAATGTGAACTTTGAAAGATGTAAAACAAATGGTTTATAATGTAGAATGTAGGGGAACTAGCAATAGAGAGTAATTAAGGAAGGGGGAACGATAATCCAATAAGTACAGATAAGCTATCATGGGTAAATTTAATGTTCTTGGAATGCCCAGGAATGACTATGGTCTGTTAATTTCTGATGGGTATAGTAGGAACAAGTTCACAGAAATGTTGTTGTATTAGGTTACTTTCTTGGGGTAGAGTAGGAACATGTTGGAAGTAAAGTAGTTATCTTAGGTTAGTTGTCTTTTTCTTACTCCCTTGTTATGGTGTCTTTGAAGTGTTCTTTTATTGTATGTTTTTTTAAATTTTTAAATTTTTTTTTATTTTTTATACAGTTGATTTAAAAAAAAAAAAAAAAGGAAAAAAATATACAGATCCCCCTTGAGGAGCTGGTGGAGAATGCAGGGGTATTGGCCTGCCCCACGTCGATGGTTGCTAATGTGCTCACAGACATAGGGGACTGGTGGTTTGATGGGTTGAGCCCTCTACCACAGGATTTGCCCTTGGGAAGACTGTTGCTGCAAAGGAGAGGCTAGGTCTCCCTATAATTGTACCTAAGAGCCTCCTCCCGAATGCCTCTTTGTTGCTCAGATGTGGCCCTCTCTCTCTAGCTAAGCCAACTTGAAAGGTGAAATCACTGCCCTCTCCCCTATGTGAGATCAGACACTCAGGGGAGTGAATCTCCCTGGCAACGTGGAATATGACTTCTGGGGAGGAAGGTAGACCCGGCATCATGGGATGGAGAACACCTTCTTGACCAAAAGAGGGAAATGAAATGAAATAAGCTTCAGTGGCAGAGAGATTCCAAAAGGAGCTGAGAGGTCACTCTGGTGGGCACTGTTACACACAATATAGACAACCCTTTTTAGGTTCTAATGAATTGGGGTAGCTGGCAGTAGATACCTGAAACTATCAAACGACAACCCAGAACCCATGAATCTTGAAGATGATTATATAAAAATGTAGCTTATGACGGGTGACAATGGGATTGGGAAAGCCATAAGGACCACACTCCCCTTTGTCTAGATTATGGATGGGTGAGTAGAAAAATGGGGGAAGGAAACAAACAAACAAACAGACAAAGGCACCCAGTGTTGTTTTTTTACTTTAATTACTCTTTTTCACTTTAATTATTATTCGTGTTATTTTTGTGTGTGTGGTAATGAAGGTGCCAGGGATTGATTTTGGTGATGAATGTATAACTATGTAATGGTACTGTGAACAATCGAATGTACGATTTGTTTTGTATGACTGTGTGGTATATGAATATATCTCAATAAAATGAATATAAAAAAAAAAAAGGAATGGAAAACCGTATACATATATAATGTACCTAATAATCCATAGAATAATTGTTCTCTTTATAAAAGAGGCTTAAACAGCTAGAAATTAAAAATTTTAGAAAATAAACCATTTATAACATCAAAGTATATCAAGTATTTGGGAGTAAATCTGATAAAATAGCACTCCACAAATGTGTTGTACTGGTTAATCTGTTTCAGTTCTATGTCAAAGCATTTTGTATTTGACTTAATTATGGCACAAAAAAAGTTAGACTAGGTCTAAAAGGCATTTGTTTAGGAACAGGAAAATGTATCAAAATGGAAATTATTATTAAAAATAGCTAATACATAATAGAACTTTATGTATGTAAGTATATCACCTCATTTAATTTTAGTAATGATAGTAGTTAAATTATTGAATACTTATTATGCAGTAAGCATGTAAACAGGTGATTACTTTCTTTTACTTCCTTTATGAATGAGAGTGGAGAATGAATAAGGAAGTAGAACATGAATTGAGCACATACTATGAACCAGTTATTTGAATAGACTCTTTCATATATTTGTATATTTGTTAGGAAGGAAGGTGTTAACTATCTGTATGATACAGAGGAGAAAATTGAGGCTCAGAGAGTTTAAGCAGTTTATTCCAGATCATGCAGTTGGAAAGTATCAGGGAAAGGATAATGATTTACATGGAACATTGTCTAAGAATATCCTTGTGTAGCACCTTAAGATGAAGATTTTCATTGGCTACCCAGGTGCATAGTTGCTGCCAAGAGGGCGGTGACTTGCTGAGAAGGCCACCCTGCAGGAATCCAGTATCTGTTAGCATCCATTCAACAAGGAATACAGCTGTTAGCTGTGCGCTGACAAATATGACCATGGCATGGGTTTGAGATCTCCCCTTAGGACAGGGTTACAAAATCAGGGTTCAGAATGACTGTACCAGGAATTTTTAAATATGTGATTAAATAAGTAGAATAGTCTTCATTCTTGCTTTAAGTGCAGCAAAGCCCACATGTATGCTTCTGGTATTATTTTATTTTGATATAAATTAAATTTTAATTTCCCAGAAGTGATTTGCAAAATCATGAATTAGAAACACCATTTCAAGGAATTTGTGTTCATGACGTCAGGAATAACTAGGACAGGGGATGTTGAGGAGAGTCTTCAACTTTGCAACAATCTTGTAGGGGAGAGGATCCTCAGGAAATACTAAAAGGTGGTGAGGCCTAAGGCCTAAGAAAGGGGAAAGTAGTAACTTGGGGTAGGGGTGGTGAACACACGGAAGGCCCTGTCTCTAGAACCCCAGGCTAATTTAGGGGTTAGTCATTCAATGCCTTGTCCTTTTAGACTCTGGAGGCATGTTTTTCTGCCCTAGGGGGGTCAGTGGTCTCATTTTTCTCTTTCCACTCCTCTATTAAAACCTACTCTTGTACACTATCTTTATTTTGGTTGTGGTGGGGTACTGTTTAATTGTTTAAACATCAATGCATTCTCCTTGTTTATATTTAAAAAAAACAAAAGAAGACCCATCCCAACCATGCTATTTTTCCTAGGAGTAACCGTTGTTACCAATTTAGTGTTTCTCCTTCCACTCCATTTTTTTTTTTTTCACTCACCAACACATATATGCACATTTACAAATATATTATTTTGCCTTTTTTGGGAGGATGCTACAAAAATGTGAGCATATTGCATGTGTTGTTCTGCAACTTGACTTTTTTCACTTAAATGCTTTGGAGACCATTCCATGCTAGGATATGCAGATCTACTTCATTCTCTGTAACTACTGGGTAGTATTTGATAGAAAACTTGTACCCATGATTTAATGATTCCCCTTTGGATAAGCATGGTAATTTTTAATTTTGTGCTATTACAACCAATGATCATCATTGTACATGCCTCTTTGGGCATAAGTACAGATGGGACTTGCTGGTGCAAATGGTATGCTTAATATTTATTTGCTAACAAATGGCTATTCTCAGATTCTTGATTCTGATTGTACTGTTAATGAAGTTTCTTAAGAGTGCTACATTTTCCAGGAGTGTACTCATTTTAGCAGTGATAATATCTTTAACATCCTGAATTAAGTCTCTGTTTTCCAAAGGTGGGCCTCAGTTAAACCCATCAGAAGCACTTGATGGTACTTATTAAAATAAATAGTGCTGAATCCTACCCATTAAATTAGAATCTCTGTCCCAGGAATCTACTTAACAACTCTCAAAGTGATTTTACTGTGCACAAAATTTTGATATTAGCAGCTGGTGAGACTATCATAACAGGTTGTTGTGAGTATTAAAACTTGGAATGCAGAATGCTGTGAATGGCTGTTAATGTTTGATGGGAATGTTTTTTAAAGGAACGTGTGTTTTCTGGGATCTTCTGAACTCATACAATGGGAGGTAGTGTAATGTCGTGGTTGAGTCTGGGCATTCAAGTTGGATGAATGGAGCCCAAATTCTGACTTTATTACTTCCTAACTGGATAAATTCTCTAACCTCTATAATTCTGTTTCTTCTTCTGTAAAATAGTTATAATAAAAGTGCCTACATTCTTGGATTATTGTGAAAATAAAACGAGGTAATTAATGTAAAGTGTTTCACATAATCCTTGGTTTATGGTAAATATTCAATAAATGAAGTAGTTTTGACTCTAGAAGTTATAATTCAGTAGACCAATTATGAGACAATAAGTCAGCATTTGATGCTGAATATTGGGAAATTTTGAACAGACAAGCTCTAAAGTAGATTGGAATGGGTAGTAGTTTCTAGCAAGGCTGAAGTAGGGTAGAGAGGATGAAACTATTAAAAAGCGAGAACTGCTGTGAGAGTTATATCTTTTCTTCCTATGTATAATACCTTGAATCTTATACTTTTGGTATATGCACCTTATATGTATATTTGTATACATATTCTGCATTATATACTTAAATATTAATTATGAATCATGATGAATGGTGTACTGGTGGGTTCTCTAATTATGGCTTAAAGAACAATCCTAACAGACAAGAAGAACATAACAGCTTAAATGGAGGGGGTTGTGAAGAATCAAAATACTCTATTATGTCCTCAGCATTGAAGGTCATTGTTTTTGATCCAGAGTTTTGTAAAAACACACTTTCCCTTCTAGTTGTTTACAGCTTTTTGGGAAGATATATCTAAAGTGAAACTAAAAGTAATAATTAACACATTGTTGAGTACTATTATGCAGTCAGCATTATACTGAGTCCATTGTATAAATTATTTTACTTAATCACAGCAATTATAAGAGGTTAATCTTATCATTTTTTCTCTTTTTGTAGTTGAAGAAACTAAGCCACTGAGCTCAAATACTAACTTCAGGGTAAGTTCTAACTTGACCTCGACTGTTTATAGTGGAACCTGTTATCGTGGATAATTAACCTGAATTCTTTCTGAAGGGATGAAAATTATTTGTAATAGAATACAATAAGGCCATCTAAACAAGAACATATATAAATAATTTGAATTAGCCTGTATTTGCTTGCTAAGTATATTGACCCCAAGGGAAACCAGGTTTAAAAAGTTCCATCTAAAAACAAGGCAAGAAGCATCACTGGTCCATCTAGAGACAGGTAAGTGAAGGAGGGGTTGTGACATTTTAGCACCTTTTAAGGTAAAGGAGGAGGGAATCCGCTTTTTACTCATTAGCCAATCAGTTTCTGAGACTATCAACAGAGGCCACTTCCTGTCTCTCCACTTTCTCCGTTTTGGTGGACTGGTGAGTGTGCACTTTACTTTGCTCTCTATCTGTTTTGAATTTCTCTTCTATTTGACCCATATACTCCGGTGGCAGGACCTTTATTTCAAACCAGCATTGGAGTGTGTATGAGTTGCAAGGCGATTACTTACAGCCGTTTGGAGGTTGGGGGCAGCAAGTGAAATGCTCTGCCTGGCTTGTTTCCACGTGGGCCTCTGCAGCAGAGTCTGCCTTCCTTCCCCGAGACCTGGTCACCAATAGATTCTGATTCAGGTACAGATTTCTATGTTCCTCCAAAAGGCCTGGATTCATTTTGCTTGGAGGGAAAGGTATTGTTATCATCCCAATGCTGTTTTGATTTATGTCTCGCTAGATGAGAGGTAGGTCTTGAGGGGAAGATTTCAGCCCTGAATATTTTCTCTCTCCAGTGAGTGTCTGCTGGGCCCAGGTTCTTACTGGGTTTGTGGGAGCTGCAGCAGACTTTGTCTTTACCCTGCTTTTTGCTCAGAGCATTCTAGCTTTCTTGGTGACACTAGGCAGCAAACACTGGAATGATTTTACTGATCACTAAGAGGAGCTCCTAATTTTAATGTGGGTGCTGTGGTGAGGGTGTTTTAAAAAGTGTTAAGATATACTGAGAAAGGTCAGGGGACTACCAAGCCTAAATTCAAGTTCCAATGTCACAATTTACTACTCCAGTGACCTTGGGCAATACAGGTTCCCACTCTTAGGCACAGCTTGAGAAGATGAAATGAAATATATATGTGTCAGGCACTCACTGTTATATAATAAATGTTAGATGCTTTCTGGAAGTGGTACATTCAGTAAGGCTGTCTTAACTCTTGTGAAAATATTTGCCTAGTGACCTGGAGTGTAATTTCACCCCATTCCTATTTTTCTCTTACATAAATTCAATTATAATGTGTGTTGATTTATTCTTACAGGCAGAAAGGATGAGAAAAATAATGGAACAGTTGATGGAATGTGGTAATAGCCATTTGTAGTTCCCATCATTCTTATAATCTCAAGCTTTATTAATTTATTTTTTGAATAGTAATGTTTCAACATGGTTCAACATTTGAACAGCAATGAAAAGTCTGATTCCTGTTCCTAAGCCACCCAAATCCCCTCCTCACTATAAGTTTTAGTTTCTAATTTATTGTTCCAGAGATATTTTATGCAGATAGAAGCAAATATGTGTACTTAGCCCTGTTCTCTTCTATACCTTACTTTTCCCACTGAATAGTTCCATATGAGTAAATAGCTCTAAATTCTTTATAATGGTTGCATAGTATTATGATATATAAATATACCATAATTTATTTAACCTTCATTGGTAAGACATTTAGGTAGTTTACTATCTTAAGTTCACCCCAAAATGCTGCAGAGAATAACCTTGTACATAAGCCAATTGGCACATGTGACATTTCAGTTGAGTTTTGATATATTAGTTCTCTATTTATAAGGATGCTAGGTAATGTGCAGTTCTTCCTGTTATTTATATTTGTTTTATGCACATAGTGATGATGAGAAACTGCCCAACACCCTAAATAATGTTGATAGGGCAATAAAGGATTTTCTTTCAAAGGCAAAACCATGCTGATGGCCTTTATGTGAATATATCTTTGCCCACTTCGTTTAAGTAGGAGTTGGTTTATCTTTTTTATGAGTACATATTAATGTTGGGAAAGGAAGACAGCAGCGATTCAGGGAAACCACGTGGTCTTTGTAACCACAGGGGCAGAAGGGGCATGCCTGCATTGTTCACTTACAAAATGTGTGTGGAGTATCTCCCTGAAATTATGGTGTTCAGTGAGTAAGTCCCTTTTAACATTAAGTTAGGAAAAACTGAAGTGTTACTTAGGATGTGTAGGAGGTCTCTGGGAATTCCTTCAAAGCTGTTTATTTTTAAAGTCTTAAAAGCCTAAATTTATGTTTTGTGAAACATCTTGTTTCCTAGTTAGATGTTTTGCTGGTTGGGAGAATAATTGGCTTATTTCCAAAGGAAGTTTGCTTTTTCTGTTTAAGCTGTAACTTTACGTAGAATACCTTGAAGTCTTCATTGTTAAGTAGGGAATGAAGGGGAGGAGGAAGCAAGTTTTTCTCTTTTCTTAAGGACACAGTATCTTGGAGTTGGGGGTCTCTTATGAGAGTAAGTAACTTTTCTGGCTTCAGGGTTATTGTGAAAGTGAAATTTGTAGGCAGAATTAGCTCACTAGCTCATTGATCTTGAACACAATAAATAAAAACACCCTATTTAAATATAGGCAGCTACTGTGCAAAGTAGTTTACATTTATTAGCTCATTTAATCCTCACAGCAGTTCTAGCCATTGGGTAATATTTGTCCTCATTTACAGAAGGAACAGTTGAGACTTAGAGAAGTTGTATAACTTGCCTGAAGGTTACTTAGCAAATAAGTCGGGGAGCCAGATTTCAAATCCACTTCTGTCTGACAACGAAATCCATTACCTTAACCACTATGCTAAGTTACCTGCCATTTAGTCTCAAAACCATGTTTGCATGCCTATAATAAGGAAATAACACAGTACTTGAAAAATGAGGAAGTATGGAAGGTGCTTTATAAATTCTAAGATAGAGAAAGTATTATGAAATAGATAAAATAACAAGTTAACAGAATAGGGAAGATTTTACTGCCTTTCACATTCCGATTTAAAATTATTCCTTCTTGCTCTCTTGACCCAAAGTCCTCATTTGTTCCACCAGCAAGGTGATTGGGACTGGGTGAAGTGGTGGTCTGTTGGGATGAGCTGCAGCTAGTTTCTGACCTGCTCACTTTCTGTTTCAAGTATGCTCTGTGTGGGTTTCTCCTCCTCTTGGGAGGTTAAAACAATCAGGATTCTTAGCTGAAACAGCTGACAGTGAGTGAGAAACAAACCTGGAGTATTTCTGATAGGAATGCCTTACAGACCCATCTCTTAAAGGCAACAAGCCGAGTGAACAGTTTTCCATTTACTTTCTACAAAATGTTTTGTATTTTAATTTTGCTTTAGGTTGAAGATGAAATCGACTGAGGAGGAAAGTCTAGGTCTTCAACAACCTGTGTGCCAGACCAGAAGTGGCACTGTGAAAACCTTCATTAACTTCTGCTGCATAATTCCCTAAAAATCAAGTGGGCTTGGAGTTTGACATTTCACAGTTAAAAGCTGATAGGACTATAAAGGCAACTACTTGATCTTTGACCAAGATTTGATCCTGAATTACATGTATGTGTGTCTGTAGTTTCCCACAACAATAGACACAGTAGTCACTAAGTAAATTGGGATAGAACTGAGTAAACTTGAGAGGTAATTGAATCTTAAAATGGAAATTATTCACTGATTTAGTATTGTCAATCTGTCGTTTGTATCAGGCTTTCTTGGAGCATCTATTCAAATGTATAAAATGTATCTTTGGGCCATGAACACTGGTACTTGAAAGCACTTAACTGCCAACAGTTAATAAAAGCAGTGGGTCATTGATTGTTTATGGAGTCTTTACAAAATATTTACTTCAGCTCTCTGAATACTCAGTAAATATGGACTGGCCTTTGCATGGTAGAGTGACGCTTGCTGAGGCTTGACTAGAATCCTGTAGGGAGCATTGGGAAAGAAATGCATTTACTGTCAGTGTTTATACCTGCTAGGCATTGTGCTATGTGCCAAGGGCACAAAGACCAGGCCCCTGCAATCTGGGTTTTGTGTATGAGATAAATAGGTAGAAAAGCTGTGTCTTTGAACCTATGATTATTTTCCTATAAGAAGTACTTTGATCCTAAGAGTTTTGAGGTAGACATTATTAAAACTAGAAATTTCTGGCTTGATGTCTTACTTCCTGTCTACTTCCTTAGTCGGTCTTGCATGCTGCTGGTCTTAAAAGAT
Organism: Choloepus didactylus; assembly: GCF_015220235.1. NCBI lineage: Eukaryota > Metazoa > Chordata > Mammalia > Pilosa > Megalonychidae > Choloepus > Choloepus didactylus. Next base: position 153,594,071 of record NC_051310.1, on the reverse strand, counting down.
TTTGCATAACTAAAGCACTGTGTAAGTATAGGGCAAGGAAATTGTAAAACAACACTTATATCTCTAGTGCTTAAATATCCCAGGTTTCTAAAATACTGAGCCAGTATATCATCCTCATTACATCCTAATGCAAACCGTCTTCTTTAGCCCAGTTGCTTAATGTAGAAAGTGTCATGGTGAAATGAGTGTGGAGTTTCGACAGAACTTAATTTAAATCCTAGCTCCCTCTTACTAGCTAGGAGACCATAGGAAATTTATTTAACTTAACTGAGCCTCAATTTTCCTTAGTTTTTAAATGTACATAATGGTATAAATATGGGGTTGTAGTGAATGAAACAATTTCTGTAGTATTTGGCAGATAGCAGGAATTTTTAAGAACGATGATCACTGCTTCCTTTCGGTCTATTTTAGTCGTACCCATCCTTTAAGGCAGGGCTGTCCAACAGAACTTTCTGTGATGATGGAAATGTTTTATATCTGTGCTGTCCGATGTAGCCATGAGCTGCATGTGGTGAGTAGTTACCTATCGGATAGTGCAAAGTTAAGTAAGGCCCGGCTCAAGCCCCACCTTTTATCTTTATGAAGCCTTTCTTGACCAATGATTCTTCTTAACCTTACTGGCTCTCTACCACTTATTTGGTGCTTGCCATGGACAGTAATACTCATGAATCCTGTCTTTCCATCTAGATTGCATTTGAGGTTAGGAAGTTTTAAATCTCCACATTGCTGCATGGAAAGGATTGTGACAAAAGTATAATTGTAATACTGCTTTTGTAAATTCTATTTTTAAATGGTAAGTTTTAAAAGATCATTAAATGTAATAAAAATTTTCTAAAGACTTCCTTGTCAGGAAATAGTCTACACTGATGAGTTGCATTTCTTGTCTGTTTTATCTGGAAGTTCAGATTATATGTAAACTCTAGAAGAATTAGAGCTTCTTATATTGCCATCTTGTGGCCGATTTGGGTTCCAGATGATGCTAATTCAATTTTCTTATGTCAAGGAAAGGTTTTCTTTAGTTTACTATGAAAAAGTATTTCCAAAAGTAAAGGTTGAATTAGATTGGCATTAGCTCGGTCACTGAAGTATGCTTTGAAAAATGGACAGTTTTGGATTCAATCTCTACTTAATCTGCATCTTACAAGTTTTTGGCTCCTTTTCCATGGCTGTTCTGCTGTGACTTTTCTAACCTTTCAGAAGTTGGTTAAACTCATTGTACAGTTTTATCCAAACATTTATTTATTTATTTAAAGTTCAATTTTATTGAAATATATTCATATACCATACAATCATCCACTGTGTACCAACTTTTTACGTTTATACAAAATTTAGATGCTCTAATTTGATATTGAGCTTAGGAATTTGAAGACATTCTTCAACAGATGGGTCATTAATTTATATTGCTGAATAGAGATTCAAATAAAGAATAACCAGTTACTCTAATTTTCCTTGAGTCTAGAGGGGTGTAACTTGGTGTGTAGCATGCTGCTAGGCATTCAAATCATGTCATCATAATCTTTATGTGTTTTGTACTTTTTTAATTTTCCGGAGATGATGTAGCTCAACATGATTCCCAGATACAAGCTGGTCATTTGATACCAGAGGTAAGCATAAGACAAAACCTTCATTTTTATCTCATTTGGATTTCTAATCTACTACCAGTATTATTAATGACTGAAATTTGGTAGATGAAAAAGCTTTAGTTCCAACTTAACAAGGATTTCCTGGTTTGAGGTTGAGGCTGAGGAGTAGTGGTAGTTTGCCCTTCACCAGTCATTTACAGTTTGCCATGATGAAATGCATGTTAAGTCCGTGTTTCAGCTGATCACCCTGATTAAACACATGCTCTGAGCAGACTAAAACTAGGGGCAAAGATCTGGAATTGAATCGGAATTCTTACTGGGGTCTAGTCAGTGATCCCAAGTATTTCTTAAATCTTTCTAATTATGAATTTAACACTACAACAAAAAGCACCTTTTTTAAAAAATTATTATTTGCAGTATCTCTTTGAGGTAAACAGAACTAGGGTTAGAAATCCTCAATCTAAAAACTCAAATGCTACAGAAAAAGCACTGGTGACTGGTGTAAGTATACCAGCTACTTAGTTAAATGCTAAGTAGCTGGTAGTTAAGTAGTTTTTAACAAATGCAGCCTATATATAGGATTAAGGGAATCCCAAAGTTAGTTAAATCAATTTTAAGACCATATAATAAATACTACAGACCTTTAAATGTTATGATGTACGTTTATGTTTCCTTAAACAGAAGTGTTTTCATGATACACTAAGTTAAAACAGGTTATAGAGAATTTTTCTGCTTGAACATTTTTGTATGTTTATGCCTTTTTGAGAAATCATCTGAGGATATCAAAATACTAGAAGTTATTGTCTCTGGAATTGGATTCTGTGGGTGATCTTGTTATATTTGCTAACTTGTATGAGAACTAACTTTTTAGCTTTTGGCTATGTCTTGCAGAAATGAAATTTCAGGAGTCCAAAACTAGATCTGAGTCTTCTTCACCAGACTGAAACTCTTGGGTGCTGTAAGTCTTGGATATACAATTGATGACTGCCTTTTTCTTTTATGGTGAGACTTATGTGGAAATTGAAGCTTTGACGCACATATAAGTTTTTTGGAAATCCACCTTTCTGATTTCATGGCTAGTTTCCAAAGTATTTCATAATTTTATTTCATAAAAAGTCAACTAAAGATGTAGAGACATAGCATGATGTATAGTTATACATGGGTTCTGGAGTCAGACTGGGTTCAAACCCAGCTTTGTAACCTTGGCAAATTTAACATTTTGGGGCCTTTGTTTCTTTATGTCTTGGAAGATATAAGATATAAACACTCAAAGGATGGTTACCGTGAAGATTAAATTAGATGATAAGACTGTACCATAGGGGAAAAAATTTAGATAATAAATGCAGTGCTTAGAACATTGCTTAGCATATGCTACATGTTCAACAGATGTTAGCTATTTTTTCATCAGAGTCCATGTGTATATTTATCTCAGGCTTTGTACTACCTGACCATTTCTGACATCTGCATATAAGCTGTCAGAAATTCTTTGTATTTATTGCTTACATGTCTTTCTGCCAGTTGCTTACTTCTTATTATCTTCACTCCGAGCACCCAAGCCCTAATTTAGTTCTGGCATCAAGCAGAGTATGGTGATAAGGACTATAGTGTGTATCCCAATATAATTGTTTCAATAAAGTTTTCTTTGATCATGGTTTTGGCACTAACTTATTTGTCATTCAGTTCCTCATATTGTGTAAAGACCAGTTGATCTTTAATGGTCTCTTCTAGTTTTTGACTCTTTAATCATTTAAATGTAATGATTCCTATCTCAATAAGTTTCTTCTTGCTTTTATTTTTACTAAATGTTTCTTAAAATAATGGAGTTGAAGATATAATTTGATGGCTGTTCCTCTCACTGCTTGGAGCTTTAGGCAGTGAGATTTTAGTCCATCATATATCAAAAGTGGCTTATCTTCACTCAGGGCACCATGAGGATGGGCTGGCTGTCCGTTAGTGCCTTCTGATCTTTGCGGAGCCAGACAATTTTAAAGCAGCTTGTGATTTCAGATTAAGAAAATGTACCTGTAAGTGGGGTGGGGGGGGTGGGGGAGAAACCTAATTTTAAAACATGGGGATAGTTTATAGAGAAACCTTTGATTGTGATGATATTTGAGTAGCTCTGACCTAGGGCTATGAAAGAGCTGTAATTCTGGAAATTATTGAAAAACTATATTGTGAAGTTGTCATTTATATTCAAATGGTTTTACTCTGTTTCTACCCTTACCCCCATGTGTTTGTTCAAATATCAGGGTAGTTTTTAAAATACTTTTTCCTTTGTAGCCTGAAAATAGATGATTCTTCACATTAAAGATGGAAGCTGACATTTCTCATGAGAAGTGGTCTCATAGAATCGACTTGCAAAAACGTAAGAGGCACAAAGGAAAGAATAAAATACTTTTTCTTCTGTCATTCTTAAATCCCTTCCTAGATTGTAAGCTCCATGAAAGCAGGATACCTTTCTTATCCTTAATGCCTAACTCAGGTTAAATATTCAAAAAATATTTGAAGTAAAGTGATTTGAATTCTTCCATTGATTTTGTTTAATTCCTGGAGAATGGCAACCATTTTAGTTGTGTTTCAGCAAGACATTTAATGGAATAACTGGGACTTAAGCTCTGATGTAAAATGTATATATAGATACATTAAGCTATTTGGATACCCATGAGTCTACTTAAAACTCTTTAATATCTGATTATAAGGCTTGATCCTTCCAAGAGGCAATGAAGAATCATTACCAAAACAACCTGTGTTTGTGAGGAATAAATAAAAGTTTACTGGTAAGAGATCTTTATTGTGAAATTTTATCTATAAACTTACTGGATATTTAAACAAATACTAAAGTATCAAATGAGTTTTAGAGTAGATGATGGTAAAAGTTTAAGATTCAGAGATAGTAGGAGGGAAAATTACCTTCTGAAATTCAGAGAAATATGATACAGAAATACTCATAGGGACTTACAGTATCTACACAAGAGTATTACTTTAAAATCAAATGACATGGTTTTTTGAAAGGTGAAAGTAACCTGGTAATTAAATGGTATAAGTGATGTATGAGAACAAACTGTGCCATCATAGTTTAGAAATGAAATCATATGCTTTTGAAGTCACTTCATGGAGAATATACAATTCATGAGCATTCATTAGTGTGTGTAAAAACATTGAACAGCTGAGTCAAACTATTTCAGAAATGAAATGTGACAGGTCTTTAAGTTGCCAGGCTTTTCTCTTGAGATTCTCAATTTGGGAATAAAAACAAGGAGTCCAAAGAGTGAGGAAGTTACTTCTGTGTGTTCAGGTACAGCGCACAACTGCCGCTTGAAACCCAGTGCTTTTTCTCCATTATGATATCTCTAGGCTGCTTTTGTAAATATGTTCTCACAAAAACTTTCTCATATCTATTCTAAGTAGTTTTGCCATTGAAGTAGGCAGTAACATCCCCAGGTATTACTTAATAGGCAACAATAACTATTACATCTCATGAAGGACACTATTTCCAGTATTTTGTTCCACTTGCCTGTTAAATATAACTTGGAAATGGGACTAGACTACCTTTCCATCAAGGCTGAAGCTGTTAGAATGTTTGCTTTCTGAAATGGTCACTCTTTCCCTTGTGAGTTCTTATTGCTACCCAGACTCCTTTTAGAAAGAATGGATTCAAGGTGTGTGTGTGTGTGTGTGTGTGTAGCAAAACTGTAAAACTAGAAAAACATAGAATATCACATGGAAGTACGTAGCACAAAAAGGAAAGGTTGATAAATTTTTGTACACTAAAATTTCAAGCTATGATTTCCATACCATGTAACTGACAAAGGACTCCATATAAATCAAGAAAATGAGAAAACAATATAATTGGCAGTTTACAGGTAAGGATCGCTGAGTAGTCATTCACATGAAAAGTCACTTAACCTTACTAGTAATTAAAGAATTGTGCATTGAAACAACATGGAGATACCATTTCACTGGCAATCAGATGGGCAAAAGTGAAAAAAAAAAAAAACAAACAAAAAACCTGACCACATGTTGCTGAATCTGGAGCTTTGGGCCTCTCATACTTTGCTGATGACATATAAATTTATTTTATTACTTTGGAGAGTTCTAGTTTGTGAAAGATGCTTATACTGTAACCCAGCAATTCTGCCTCTGGGTATTCTATAAGAATTCTTGTATATGTACTCAAGGAGATATACAGAAGCTACATTGCAGTATTTTTAATTGCAAAAATCTGGAACTAATAACCATTAGAAGAATGGATAAATTATGGTATATTTGTGCTGGTTTGAATGTATTATGTCCCCCAGAAAAAGCCATATTCTTTGATGCAATCTTGTGGGGCAGACATATTAGTGGGGATTAAGTTGGAACATTTGGATTAGATAACACTGATGAGATAATTTCCATGGAGGCGTGGCCCCACCATTCAGGGTGGGCCTTGCTCAGTGGAGCCATATAAATGAGCTGACAAACAGAAGGAACTGAGTGCAGCTGTGAGTGACATTTTGAAGAGGAGCTACAGCCAAGAGGGACACTTTGAAGAAAGCACAGGAGCAGCAGATGAGAGACAGTTTGAAGATGGCTGTTGAAAGCAGACTCTTGCTCCGGAGAAGCTAAGAGAGGACAGATAACTGAAGAGCAACTAAGAGTGACATTTTTGAGGAACTGCAGCCTGGAGACGAATGTCCTGGGAGAAAGCCATTTTGAAACCAGAACTTTGGAGCAGACACCAGCCACATGCCTTCCCAGCTAACAGAGGTTTTCCGGACACCATTGGCCATCCTCCAGTGAAGGTACCTTGGACACTTTATGGTCTTAAGATTGTAACTGTGTTAATCAAATAAACCCCTTTTATAAAAGCCAATCCACCTCTGGTGTTTTGCATTCCGGCAGCATTAGCAAACTAGAACAATATTCATAGTATATGGCTGTTAAAATGAATTAAGGACAGTATGTATATTAACTTGGATAAATCTCAAAAACGATGATTTTAAAAATGGCCCAATGATATGTGTTGTATATGATACAGTAGTTTTAAAACATGGAAAAAAAGTTGTTAATAGTTGTATAAAAATAGTAAAAGTGTAAGAATACACATGAAAATGATAAACACTAAAATCTGGCCTGTGCTTAATCTCTGTAGAGGCTGGAAATAAATGGGATTGAGACATACACAGAGAGGCTCCAATTGTGTTTGTAATGTGTTATTTTGTTTAAAAAAGAAGTAAAGGTGAGAAAGGTTTGGGCTTATTAAAGCTGAGTGATGGTCATTCTTACTATGTTTTTTTGTATGCTCGTCTTTTTTTTAATATTTAAATCAACTTTATTTACAAAACACTATCTTGAGAATTATAATTTGGTAAAAGCTTTCATTTGGGCACAAGTATAAACACGTAGGTAATAGATGTTCCTTAAACTAAAAAGGAAAGATATTTCAAGATTAATTTTGAAGAGAGACAAAATCACCATGTTTCTTGCTGTGCTCCTGGACTTTCAGTAGTAGGTTCATTTGAAGTCCACATGGATGATAACTTGCCATTATTTTCAGGATGTAGTTCAAAAAAGTCCTTTAGTAGAAAGTATTCTTGAAGTGGCTCATACTGCTTTCAGAAGGAAAAAAGAGGTACTTGTGTGGTGAACTGTTCCCCTAGATGCATTGCAACAAAGATCTTCACTGGAGAAGAGGCATAGGAAAGAAACCTGCCGACAAAGTTGATCAGAGGGCAGCATGAGGTGGGAGGGACCCTGAGGACCTTTCGTTTCATTGAACGGTGGTCCTTTGAAGAAAGGGCGAAGTGGGGAGTTCTCTTTGCTGGATCCTTTGCTCTATCCTTGTAATGTCATCAATCAGTTCATCTGGTTCTGACAATTGAGAGTACTCTTTTTTTTTTCTGCTCTTCTGCTATAAAATCTCCACCCAGAACTACAAAGTTGTACTCATTTAGCTTTTCATCGGTTGCTTCTACATCTGCTGTTCCTCATGATTCTTCTTTTTCTTTTAAATAGTTTTATTGAGATACATTCACATACACTACAATCATCAATAGTATACAATCAGTTATTCACAGCACCATCATATAGTTGTGCATTCAACCCCAGAATCAATTTTTGAACATTTTCCTTTCTCCAAAAATAAATAAAAAGTAAAAAAGAATCCCTAAAACATTCCATCCTCCCCCCATCCTACCCTATTTTCATTTAGTTTTTGTCCCCATTTTCCTACTTATTTGTCCATACACTGGATAAAAGGAGTGTGAGCCACAAGGATTTCACAATCACAGTCACACCATGTAAGCTACATAGTTATGCAGTTGTCTTCAAGAATCAAGGTTATTGGGTTGCAGTTTGACAGATTCGGGCATTTCCTTCTAGCTATGCCAATACACTAAAAAGGGATATCTATATAATGCATAAGAATGCCTTCCAAAGTGACCTCGACTCCATTTGAAATCTCTCACCCACAGAAACTATTGTTTCATTTCACTTCCCCCTTTTGGTCAAGATTTTCTCAATCCCATGATGCTGGGTCTAGGCTCATCCCTGGGAGTCATGTCCCACGTTGCCAGGGAGATTTACACCCCTGGGAGTCATGTCCCACGTAGTGGGGAGGGCAGTGAATTCACTTGCCGCGTGGGCTTAAGAGAGAAAGGCCACATCTGAGCAACAAAGAGGTTCTCTGGGGGAGACTCTTAGGCACAATTGTAAGTAGGCTTATCCTCTCCTTTGCAGTAACAGGCTTCATAAGGGCAAGCCACAGGATCAAGGGCTCATCCTACTAAAGTGTTAATCCTCAATGTTCGTGAGAACATTCCTGCATTTTCCCCCAGTTCCTCAGGGGGGCCCTGCAAATATATTTTTATTCTCTGCCCAAATTACTTTGGGATATATCAGGATTTCACACAAACCTGTTCAAACCTACCAGATCTCACTTTCTTTTCAAAGTTCCATATAATTACGGTGTTTGAATAAACTGACTGTACAATTTAAATTATTTAGTATGCTACATAAGGTATAGATTCTGCACCACATAAACATCTCTTCCCTTGTTCTCACATGGAAGTTGAAGTCAATGTCATCCTTTATCCTTTGGTCTGATTTGCTTTAATCCTAACCAGATCTGCTTCATTCATATCTCTAATTGAAGTCTGAAATCTTTTTCAGCTTTTTAAACAGTTGCTATATGAGGAAATACTGACATTGCTGCCGAACTCTAGTTCTGAATTTCAGGTATCACACAGATACCCAAAGTTCCAGAGATGACCAGGTTATACACAAAGAGCTCAGCATCTCAGAATTTAAAGATAACCATTACAATTCAGAAATAGATGTGACTTCTGTAAGAGCGTACAATCTAGGGACCATTACAATAAGCATTCCCCTGATAAGCTGTGCTCTAAGATTCAATTCTCAGAGTTTACACATTGTAGTTAGCCCATATAGTGAGGCATTATGTTCGTCTTTTAATTTCTGGCTTATTTCACTCAAAATGCTGTCCTTAAGATCCATTCACCTCGTTGGGTGTCTCACAGCTTCATTCCTTCTTGCAGCTGCTCAATATTGTATTATATGCATACACCATAGTTCACCTATTTGTTCATCAGTCGATGTACCCTTAGGCCACCTCAATCCATTGCAAATTGTGAATACTGCCGCCATAAACACCAGTGTGCAAATGTCCATTCATGTTGCTGCTCTCAGATCTTCCAAGTATATACCCCATAATGAGGTTGCAGGACCTTATGGCACCCACATACTCAGCTTTTTGTGAACACTACACTGTCCTCCAGATAGGCTACACCATTTTACTTCCCTACCAACAGTAAATAGGTACTTCCCTCTCACCATGTTTTCTCCAGCACTTGTATCCCTCTGTTTATATTTTTCCCTGTAATTTTATAGAGATATATTAACATACCATACAGTCATTCACAGTGTACAATTATTCACAGTATCATCATATAGTTATGCATTCATCACCACAATCAGCACTTGAACATATTCATTATTTCAAAAATGTATGCTTAATGTTTAATAATAAAATCAATCTTTTAAAAAGCTCTTTATGGTGAATGGTGTGTCTGAATACCAGGCTTGATTGACTTCAAAGGTCTGATCCCCAGAAACCCACTAGAACAGAGTCAGTGAAGGGTCTGTGCCATGGAGAAATGGGACACATGTCACTGAGAAGAATGTCAGGTCAGTTCTCAGTGTTCCAGGCTACTGGACAGGGATATGAAGCCTTATAGCTCTCTTTTATTTTCTACCTGGCAAACATACTGGGAACAAAAAAGGGTTATTCCTGAAGGTCTTTAGCAGGATGGGAATTGGAATGGGATGGGAATTGGAAACTGATTTAGAGAGAAAATGGTAAAGGGAACACTAAGGTTTTGGGATTAAATAGAATGATGATCTTGATGAATAAGGAAAGGATGATATTTGTGCTGGTTTGGATGTATTATATGCCCCAAAATGACATGTTCTTCAATGCAATCTTGTGGGGGCAGTCATGTTAGTGTTGATTAGGTTTGAATCCTTTGATTGAGTGTTTCCATGGAGATGTGACAGTTAACTGTGAGTGAAACATTTGATTGGATTATTTCCATGGGGATATGAACCTCACCCATTCAGGGTGGGTCTTGATTTAATCACTGTAGTCTTGTAAAAGAGCTCAGACAGAAGGAGCTTGGTGCTGCAGCTTAGAGAGACATTTTGAAGATGGCTGTTGAAAGCTGAGGCTAACACTTTGGAAACCGCCATTTTGAAATGCAACCTGCGAGCAAGCAGGCATCAGCCACATGCGTTTCCAGCTAACAGAGGTTTTTGGGATGTCATTGGCTATCCTTCAGTGAGGGTACCCTATTGTTGATGCCTTATCTTGGACACTTTATGGCTTTAAGACTGTAACTTTGTAACCAAATAACCCCCCTTTATAAAAGCCAACCCATTTCTGGTGTTTTGCATAATGGCAGCATTAGCAAACCAGAACAATATTGTAGTACAAAGATAATTTGGCAGGATCACAAAGTTAGGTGCTGGTCAAATTTGAATGCTTTATGTTTTATAAATTTAAAATGAGATTGTACATTTTTTTTGGTAGTTATATTTCTATATCTGGCATAGTTAAAATCCAGAAAATATAACAAAAACCTAAATAGACAAAATAAATGTTAGGGAATAGATGGTTTACACATGAATCACCAGTTTTCTTTGAGTCCAATTTGTACTACTGGAATTAGGTTACCACATAAAATTCTCAGAAGACATTTTAGGAAATGTATACAAAGGCCAATATAACTAATTACTGTGAATGAATTATAAACAAATAGGAAAAAAAAAAAACCCACAAAACTTTCAGTTGTTTAATTAGGGCAGGTTTTTGTTTGAAGGAGAAAGCTTAGTATTATGATTTCATAGCCTAGAAAAGGCTTGGTGGTGCTTGGGGTCCATTGTGTGGCTGATCTGTCAGATTATATCTTACTAATTCATTTTGGGGTCACGTTTGGAAAGGTGGCTACAAAAATTGGCACTAAGGAAGGACTGGGCAATGGGGAGAAGTATAGGCAAGTGAATAAGTACAAAGCAATGCATCTGACTTACCAAGATGGCAGTGTAGTACAGTCCAAGGTGTGTTTCCCCCAATGAATCAGAACTAGCAAGGATTAAAAATTAAAAACAAAAAACATAGGATTATACAACAAATGAACCCTATTGTAAATGGTGGCTTGTAGTTAATAGTTTAACTATTATAAAACATTCATGAATTGTAACATGTACCACACTGTCATAACCCAACTTAGCCCTAGGACCAAGAACACACCAGGTACAGAGTTAGACATGAGTTTAATAGGACTTACTTACAGGAGATGATTTGTTCCATGGCAGCAGCAGGCCTGGAAAGATGAAAGTTAGTGGTCTGCAAAAGCAAGGAGTGCCAGGGGGTGGTTTATAAGGTTTAGGACAAGGAGAGTGTGAGAACAGAGTTTCAGCAGAGTCTTGTAACTCAGGGTGTAGAGATTTGTTATCAATAGTGATCAGGAAAGGGGAGTTTCAATGCTCTTTTAACAATACATTTTTTCTTCCCTGGGAAGGTCTTTTGACTTTTAACTTCTGTCTCGGTCAAGTAAGCTGCTATGTGAAATCACTATGTGGGGGGATGGGGCCTGGGCCCTGGGTCCCTTCCCCACCCCTGCCAACCACACTAATGCCAAGTGTTAATAATAGGGCAGAATATGGGAACTCTATATTTTATGCATGATTTTTCTGAAAATATACAACTTCTCTAATAATAAAAAACCTGAACAGAGTCAGCTTCCTCAAAACTCTGGAAAACAGCTAAAGGGTTGCAGTAACTGGGTAATGTTGAATCAAGAAAATGCAGCTTTAAAAAAGGTAGAAGCTGGCCCATCCCCCATTGCTTTCCTGGAGTGCAGAGCCAGCCTGTGCTTCCACTGTGGGTCCTTGGCCCTGATCCCGAGGTTGTGGAGCATATCCTATATGCATATTGGGGTGCCTGTATGTCAGTGCCAATCTTTCAGGTGGTAGACTGAAAGACTGAACCACTCCTGCCCTCCTGGCCCCCCCCCTGCCCCTGCAGTACAGAATCTGCTCTGCAGGCAGGAGCAGCTTGCAGACTGCTAAAGCAATTTAAAGTGGATTACCTGCCCTAAATCATACAATAGAACACCCAGGAGGGGGAGAGAGTCTTTATTTCATTGAGAGTGGAGGGACCTTTTGAATTCCTTTAAATGGGGGAATTCCTAAGGCCCAAATTCAAGCACAAGGCCAGGAAAAGACAGGCTCCGAAAAGACAGGCTCAGAAAAGATAGAAAAGACGCTGCACTTCACATTTGCCTTGGGCTGATCTTCTTGATAGGAGGGCTTAACTTTGAAGGAGAGGAAGAACCACTCACAGTCAATTTGCAAGGACTGTGAAAAGTGCCTTTTGCGTTTGTTTATTTGTTTTTGTTAGCATTTGACACAAGGAAATTCTTGTGATATCACTAGCTGAATACAAATGGGAAGAACAGACAAGTTTTAAATTCCATAGTTAACACTTTAAAATATTAAAATGTAGAGTGTGCAACAAAAGATTATAAGACAAACAAAGAAATAGGAAAGGATGGCCTATATAAAGGAATAAGATTAAAAATCCAGAAACTATCACTGAAGAAGATCAGACTTTGGACACTTCAGACAGACTTCAAAAAAATGATCATCAGTATGCTCAAGGTGATAAAGAAAAACAGAGAAAGACCTAAAGATATCAAGAAAGCAATGACTGGACAATATGAGTTGCTTAATAAAGCAACAGAAATGTTAAAAAGGAACCAAACAAATACTGGAGTTGAAGATCATAATAATTGAAATGAAAAAATTCACTAGTGGGTTTCAACAGCAGATTGGAGCTGGCAGAAGAAAGAATTCATGAGCTCAAGGGCAAGAAAATTGAAATGATTCAGGCTGAGGAGCAGAAAAAAAAGAGAATGAAAAAAGTTAACAGAGCCTAAGGACCTGGAGGACACCAACAAGCATACCAAAATATGCATTTGGAAATCTTAGAAAGAGAGAAAAAAAGAGAAGGGCAAGAAGAAATATTCAAATAAATACTGGCAGAAAACATCCCCAATTTAACCAAAGACATGAATATGCACGTTAAAGAAGTCCAATGAACCTCAAACATGATAAACTCCAAGAGAACAATGCCCAGACACACGGTAAACTGTTGAATGCCAAGAACAAGAAGTGAGTTCTAAAAACTGCAAAAGCAATGTGTTACATACAAGGGAGTTCCAGTAAAATTAGATTCTAATTTCTCATCAGAAACCATGGAGGCTAGAAGGTAATGGGACATACTGAAATAAAACAATTGCCAAACAAGAATTTTATGTCTGTGAGACTGTCTTTCAAAAAATGAGGTAGAGATTAAGACATTCCCAGATAAACACAAACTGAGAGAGTTTGTCATCACCAGAACTGCACTTCATGCAATGCTAAAGAGTTCTGCAGACTGAAAGGAAAGGACACCAGACAGTGGATTAAAGTGGCAAAAAGAAAAAAAAAGGATCTTGCTATAGGTAACTATATGGGTAATTATAAATGCCAGTACTACTGTACTTTATTTTTTGGTATATAACTGCATTTTTAACTTCTTACAGGTTCTAAAATACAAATGTATAAAAAGTAATGACTAAACTTAACCAAAGATGTAAAAGACCTATACAAAGAAAACTACATAACTCTACTAAAAGAAATAGAAGGGGACCTTAAAAGATGGAAAAATATTCCATGTTCATGGATAGGAAGGCTAAATGTCACTAAGATGTCAATTATACCCAAACTCATTTACAGATTCAGTGCAATCCCAATCAAAATTCCAACAACCTACTTTGCAGACTTGGAAAAGCTAGTTATCAAATTTATTTGGAAAGGGAAGATGCCTCGAATTGCTAAAGACACTCTAAAAAAGAAAAACGAAGTGGGAGGACTTACACTCCCTGACTTTGAAGCTTATTATAAAGCCACAGTTGTCAAAACAGCATGGTACTGGCACAAAGATAGACATATAGATCAATGGAATCAAATTGAGAATTCAGAGATAGACCCTCAGATCTATGGCCGACTGATCTTTGATGAGGCCCCCAAAGTCACTGAACTGAGTCATAATGGTCTTTTCAACAAATGGGGCTGGGAGAGTTGGATATCCATATCCAAAAGAATGAAAGAGGACCCCTACCTCACACCCTACACAAAAATTAACTCAAAATGGACAAAAGATCTCAATATAAAAGAAAGTACCATAAAACTCCTAGAAGATAATGTAGGAAAACATCTTCAAGACCTTGTATTAGGCGGCCACTTCCTAGACTTTACACCCAAAGCACAAGCAGCAAAAGAAAAAATAGATAAATGGGAACTCCTCAAGCTTAGAAGTTTCTGCACCTCAAAGGAATTTCTCAAAAAGGTAAAGAGGCAGCCAACTCAATGGGAAAAATTTTTGGAAACCATGTATCTGACAAGAGACTGATATCTTGCATATATAAAGAAATCCTACAACTCAATGACAATAGTACAGACAGCCCAATTATAAAATGGGCAAAAGATACGAAAAGACAGTTCTCTGAAGAGGAAATACAAATGGCCAAGAAACACATGAAAAAATGTTCAGCTTCACTAGCTATTAGAGACATTCTTCACTAGCAAATTAAGACCACAATGAGATACCATCTAACACCAATTAGAATGGCTGCCATTAAATAAACAGGAAACTACAAATGCTGGAGAGGATGTGGAGAAATTGGAACTCTTATTCATTGTTGGTGGGACTGTATAATGGTTCAGCCACTCTGGAAGTCAGTCTGGCAGTTCCTTAGAAAACTAGATATACAGTTACCATTCGATCCAGCGATTGCACTTCTTGGTATATACCCTGAAGATCGGAAAGCAGTGACACAAACAGATATCTGCACGCCAATGTTCATAGCAGCATTATTCACAATTGCCAAGAGATGGAAACAACCCAAATGTCCTTCAACAGATGAGTGGATAAATAAAATGTGGTATATACACACGATGGAATACTACACGGCAGTAAGAAGGAACGATCTCGTGAAACATATGACAACATGGATGAACCTTGAAGACATAATGCTGAGTGAAATAAGCCGGGCACTAAAAGAGAAATATTATATGCTACCACTAATGTGAACTTTGAAAAATGTAAAACAAATTGTTTATAATGTAGAATGTAGGGGAACTAGTGATAGAGAGCAATTACGGAAGGGGGAACAATAGTCCAAAGAGAACAGATAAGCTATTTAACGTTCTGGGGGTGCCCGGGAATGACTATGGTCTGTTAATTTCTGATGGATATAGTAGGAACAAGTTCACAGAAATGTTGTTATTTCAGGTAACTTTCTTGGTGTAAAGTAGGAACAGGTTGGAAGTAAAGCAGTTATCTTAGGTTAGTTGTCTTTTTCTTACTCCCTTGTTATGGTCTCTTTGAAATGTTCTTTTATTGTATTTTTTTTTTCTTCTTCTTCATACAGTTGATTTAAAAAAGAAAAAAAAACAGTAAAAAAAAAAAGGGGAGGGGATTATGTAGTGCCCCCTTAAGGAGCCTGTGGAGAATGCAGGGGTATTGGCCTACCCCACCTCAATGGTTGCTAACATGACCACAGACATAGGGGACTGGTGGTTTGATGGGGACTGGTGGTTTGATGGGTTGAGCCCTCTACCATAGGTTTTACCCTTGGGAAGACGGTTGCTGCAAAGGAGAGGCTAGGCCTCCCTATATTTGTGCCTAAGAGCCTCCTCCCGAATGCCTCTTTGTTGCTCAGATGTGGCCTTCTCTCTCTAGCTAAGCCAACTTGAAAGGTGAAATCACTGCCCTCCCCCCTACGTGGGATCAGACACCCAGGGGAGTGACTCTCCCTGGCAACATGGAATATGACTCCCGGGTAGGAATGTAGACCTGGCATCGTGGGACGGAGAACATCTTCTTGACCAAAAGGGGGATGTGAAAGGAAATGAAATAAGCTTGAGTGGCAGAGAGATTCCAAAAGGAGCCGAGAGGTCACTCTGGTGGGCACTCTTACGCACACTTTAGACAACCCTTTTTAGGTTCTAAAGAATTGGGGTAGCTGGTGGTGGATACCTGAAACTATCAAACTACAACCCAGAACCCATGAATCTCGAAGACAGTTGTATAAAAATGTAGCTTATGAGGGGTGACAATGGGATTGGGAAAGCCATAAGGACCACACTCCACTTTGTCTAGTTTATGGATGGATGAGTAGAAAAATAGGGGAAGGAAACAAACAAACAGACAAAGGCACCCAGTGTTCTTTTTTACTTTAATTGTTCTTTTTCATTTTAATTATTATTCTTGTTATTTTTGTGTGTGTGCTAATGAAGGTGTCAGGGATTGATTTAGGTGATGAATGTACAACTATGTAATGGTACTGTGAACAATTGAATGTATGATTTGTTTTGTAAAAAAAAAAACAAAAAAACAAAAACAAAAACAAACAAAAGGATATGTAAGTGCAAATGTTCAAAAATTAATTTCGGTGATGAATGCACAACTATATAATGGTACTGTGAACAAATGAATGTACGCTTTGTATGACTGCATGTATGTGAATGTATCTCAATAAAAATGAATTAAAAAAAAAAAGACATGATAATAATCCATCATTGCCACTGAAAAAATAAAAACTTTTTCTTAAGGACAAAAAAAAAAAAAAGTAATGACACATCTATGGCTTTGTACATACAATATATAACCATATAATTTATAACAAGTACAACAAAAACAAAAGGGGGTTGTGCTGGTTTGGAGCTGTTATGTACCCCAGAAAAGACTATGTTCTTTAAATCCATTGTTGTGGTGGCAGACCTATTTGTTGGGTACAACCTTTTGATCAGATTGTCTCCATGGAGATGTGAATCAGCACATTTGGGGTGGGTCTTAATTCCCCTTCTGGAGTTCTTTATGAGAGGATAAAAGACAGATGAAACTCAGAGAGCTCAGAGAAGATAAGAGATGAAATCCAGAGTCTCCCCGGGAGATGTGAAGAAAAGACCCACAGCAGCTGAGAGAGAAAGTCACTGAAACCAGAAACTAAACTCAGGAGAGAAGGACAAGCAGACTCTGGCCATGTGCCCTCTTGTGACATAGGAATCCGGGAAAGAAGGATCAGCAGACGTCACCATGTGCCTTCCTATGTGACAGAGGAATCCCAGAGGCCATTGGCCTTTCTTCAGAGAAGTTATCATCCTGTTGATGCCTTAACTGGGACATTTTCATGGCCATAGAACTGTAAATTTGTAACTAATAAATCTCCATTGTAAAAGCCAACCCATTTCTGGTATATTGCATTCTGGCAGCTTTAGCAAACTGAAACAGGGGGGCAGAGGTATATAGGGACAGTATTTGTGTATGCTTTTGAAGTTAAGATGGTGTGCTGGTTTGGATATATTATGTCCCCCCAAAAGCCATGTTTTAATCCAATCCTGTGGGATTATTTGGATTAGGTTGATTCCATGGAGATGTGGCTTACCAACTGCAGGTGAAACATTCTGATTAGGTATTTCCATGAAGGTGGGGCCCCACCCATTCAGGGTAGGTCTTGATTAGTTTACTGGCGTCCTTTAAAAAGAGAGACCCAGATGCTACCAGACTCTTGTTGGCTCTTTGAGATGCTTAGGATGTTTGGAGATGCTAGCCCAGAGTTTGCTCCAGAGAAGCTAAGAGAGGACCCCAGATGGTTAGAGAGAAATGTCCTGGGAGACCAAGCAAGAATACAGAGCAGCTGGCTGAGAGAGACTTTTCGAGGGACTGAGATGCTTGCTGATGCTTGGAGATGCAGATAGAAGGACATCTGGAGATGCTAAGCTAACAGAAACCCAGAGACATTTTGGAGAACACCATTTTTGAAATGCAACCTGGGAGCCAAGGAACAGCAGACACCAGTCATGTGTCTTCCCAGCTGACAGAGATGTTCTGGATGCCACCAGCCATTCTTCAGTGAAGGTGTCTTCTTGTTGATGCCTTAGTTTGGACAATGGCCTTACTACTGTACATTTGTAACCAGATAAACCCCCTTTATAAAATTCAATCCATTTCTGGTATTTGCATAATGGCAGCATTAGCAAACCAGAACAGATGGTATCAAATAAATGTGATTATATAGATATAGGATGCTACATTTAAGCCCATGGAAACCACAGAGAAAATATATGAAAAGTAAATGCAGGAAAAGAGCAAGAAGGGACAGAAAATGGTACAATAGAAAAAAATGAAACAAACATGAAAGCAGGCATTACTGGAAGAATTGTGGGACAAAACAAGGTATAAGTCTTGCAAAGACAAAATAGCAAAATGGGAGAAGAAAGTCCTGCATTATCAGTGTGACTTTAAATGTAAATGGATTAAACTCTCCAGTCAAAAAAGGCAGAAAGGATAAAAAAACATGTCCTAACTATATGCTGTTTATAAGAAACTCAACTTAAATTCAACTAGGTTGAAAGTGAAATGATGAAAAAAAGGTGTACCATGCCAAAGTAATCAAAAGAGAGCTGAGGTAGCTGTGTTAATACCAGATAAAATCAACTTTAAGTCAAAGACTGTTGTGAGGGACAAAGAAAGTCTCTAAATAGTGATAAAAGAGGTCAATTCAAGAAGATTTAGCAATTATAAATATATATGGACCTCTAGCAAAGCTCCAATATATATGAAGCAAATCTCGACAGATTTGAAGGTAGATATAGATAGTTCTATATTAATAGGTGACTTCAATACAACACTTTCAACAATGGGTAGAAAATTGAGGAAGATAATCAATAAGGAAATAGAAGAGCTGAATGATACTATAAATCAACTATACCTAAAAGACATATATAGAACACTTCACCCAACAGCAGCAGAACATACATTCTTCTCTAGTGCACATGGTTCATTCTCCAGGATAGACTGCATGTTAGGTCACAAGTATCAATAAGTTAAAAAATATTTAAATTATACAGTATATCTTCTCTAACACATGGAAAGAAAGTAGAAATCAATTAACAGAGGGAGAAACTGGAATACAGGTCACTAGGGGCTGGGGTGGGGGTAAGGATGCTTAATTGGTAGATAGTTTCTTTTGGGATTTATGGAAAAGTTTTGTTAACGGTTCATGGTGAGAGAAGCACAACATTGATGAATGTAATTAACAACACTGAATTATATATTTGAATGTGGTTAAAAGGTAAAATTTTATGTTGTATACATGTTAGTAGAATTAAAAGTAACAAAACAAAACAAAACAAAAACAGGACTGTACAACTAAACAGTCAACCCTAATGTAAACTATGGACTATAGTTTTTAGTATAATTAAAATAATATTATTTTGTCAATTGTAATAAATGTACTACAGCAATGCAAAGCATTAACAATAGGGGAAACTGTGTCTGTGAGGAGTGGAACTTTGTATTTTTTGCATGATTTTTCTGTTAATTTACAACTTCTCTTAAAAAAAGAAAAAAAAACGATGGTATTAAAGCTTATATCCTGGGGGCCCATCAGTCCTCCTCCACTCATTTTTGTTTCTTAAATCTAAATACCAATAGGCCCATAAAGATTAAGAAGAAAATTACACGTTTGCTATAGGCAAGCATCCTACAAGAGAAGAAAAGCGATAGGCAATAGCATTAGGACAAAACATAAAACTGTTTATTTTCAAGAGGGCTGGAATGACCGCTTATAATGCAGGCTCTAAATAAAGGGAAATTATATTTTGTTTAAAAGTATATAGAGAATGGATAACATCTGGAAAGATTTCTATTCTAAAACTGTTCTGGTTTGCTAATGCTGCCATTACGCAAAATACCAGAAATTGATTGGCTTTCATAAAGGAGGTTTATTTGGTTAAAAGCTACAGTCTGAAGGTCAAGAAAATGTCCACATTAAGGCATCAATACAATGCCTTCACTGAAGGAAGGACAATGGCATCCAGAAAACCTCTATTAGCTGGGAAGGCATGTGGATGGCATCTGCTGATCCCGGGTTGTGTCCCACTCTTGTCAGCTCCTGTGCGTTCTTCAAAATGTTGCTCTTGGGGCATTTTGTCCTCTGTTAGCTTCTCTGGAGCAAAGAGTCAGCAAAAGTCTGCTTTCAATGGCCATCTCCAAAATGTCTCTCGTGGCTGTAGAAAGTGGCTGGACCTGCATGGCTCTTTTTAAAGTACTCCAGTAAATCAATCAAGACCCACTCTGAATGGGCAGGGCCACACCTCCAGGGAAAAAATCTAATGAAAAGTTTTACCCACAGTTGGGTGGATCACATCTCCATGGAAACACTCAATCAAGGATTCCAACCTAATCAACACTATAATACATCTGCCCTCACAAGATTGCATCAAAAAAACATGGTGTTTTGGAGGGACATAACACATCCAAACCAATGCAAAGATGGAGAAAAAATCAAACGATAGAATCTGTCTCAAGGAAGGGGCAAAGCAACTAACAAAGGCTCCGCTGGCTGGTGGGAAATCTCAAAAATTTTGCAGGACAAACACCTACCCTTACCCAGCGGCAGGGGCTCAAACCACCCTGTTACTTTCTTTTACCTCCCCCTCCCCCAACCTCATGAAATTTTCATCTCAGATATTATACCCATGATAGCAATGATGTTACTCTTGTGCCAGTTGACAGCGATCAGGGGCATTCTGTGGCAGTAACTTTTTTTTTTAAATTCAGTTTTATTGAGATATATTCATATACCATACAATCATCCACAGTGTACAATCAACTGTTCACAGTACCATCATACAGTTGTGCATTCATTACCTCAATCTATTTTTGAACATTTTCCTTACACCAGAAAGAATCAGAATAAGAATAAAAAATAGAAGTAAAAAAGAACATCCAAATCATCCCCCCATCCCACCCTATTTTTCATTTAATTTTTGTCCCCATTTTTCTACTCATCCATCCATACACTGGATAAAGGGAGTGTGATCCACAGGGTTTTCACAATCACGCTGTCACCCTCTGTAATCTACATTATTATATAAAACATCTTCAAGAATCACAGCTACTGGGTTGGAGTTTGGTAGTTTCAGGTGTTTACTTCTAGCTATTCCAATACATTAAAACGTAAGAAGTGTTATCTATATAGTGCGCCAGAATCTCCACTAGAGTGACCTCTCGACTCCATTTGAAATCTCTCAGCCACTGAAGCTTTATTTCTTTTCATTTCGCCTCTCCCTTTTGGTCAAGAAGATGTTCTTAATCCCAGGATACAGGGTCCAGATTCATCCCCAGGAGTCATATCCTATGTTGCCAGGGAGATTTACACCCCTGGGAGTCAGGTTCCACGTAGGGGGAACGACAGTGAGAACACCTTGTGGCAGTAACTTTAAGACTCCCAAGTGGCTCCGTCGGATTCGCTCCCTTGCAGCTCCTGAAACGGGGCCCATGACCTCCGCCTGACTCAGCGCAGCCAAGTACCCGCGCCATAGTGCAGGCGGGTCTCAGGATCCCAGCAGCCCCTCTCCGTGCTTCTACCCTCGGGTAGGCCCGGGTGACTCCGCGCATGCGTTCTCTGGGCGACGTGGGTAAGTACCCGTGAGCGTCGCTGGTCACAGAGTTGCAGAGGTGCGGAGTTGGGGAGGCAACGGCGGCATTTTCCCGCGCTTTTTCTTATCGCCTCAGGTTAGGTATTTTTATTTGAATATTTTTATTGTTGTTGTTATTATTATGAACATTATTTTTTTCTATTGAGCGTGAAAAGCAGGCTGAGAAGCCCAGCGTGAAGTTTCTGTGAGCCTTATCAAGTTATCTCTTTGGTAACTTGGACAGCGGCTCAGTTGGCCCCCTTCCCCAACCTCCTGGAAAATTTGGAATTATTTGCTCCTCTCACCTCTGACTGGGAAGCATCTCCGCCTTCAAAATTGTTCCCTGCTCTATTGCTTCCCCTATGCCTGTTACTCTCTTGGAGGTAAAATAGACCTCATAACTCTGACTGCCGGGAACCATATTTCTGTGGAGACTCGCCAAGTGGGGACATTTGGGATGAAGGTGTCACAGCGTTCCCTGTTGACCCCTATGTGCAAGGCAGTATTCTTGACAGAATTTGTCATTTGATAAATGTGAATATTTCTCCTTAGTGTCTAATTGGTGTGTCACTATTATTATTTTTTACATTATATGACTTTTGATATATTCAGAATAATTGCTTGCCTGTTAGGTTAGTAAATTCTAGTGAGGGTGCACACTGGACTGAAAAGGAAACTTAGCAAATAGTGTTTTTTTTTTTTTTTTTTTTTTTTACAAATGTTTTAAATAGAGGCATCGCTCTGAATAGTATTTTTATTAATAGGTGAATCTTTAGACTGAAGTTTAAAAAATCCGATTTTATGCAGATTTTTAGGCTTTATAATGGTTAATTATTTGGATGAATTAGGTTAGTTTCAACTGAATATTAGCAGCCTGCTACTCTTTTAATCACGGCAATACAGGTAAAGAGAATCTGGGAAATCATTGCAAATATTGAAAAACCTAAAAATGAAACTTAAAATACATTTTACTAAAGAATGGTTGAAATGAGTGCCTGGACTTATTTACATCTACCATGTGTGAAATATGTTATTAAAATATTCTAGCAGGCTATGAATGAAGAATAGATTTGTATTTTTGTTTAGATATTGAGGAATGGCAGAAAGCACTGATTTAATTTTGACTTGTTTGTATTTTGTAAATGTTCCCAAACTTTTTTCCATGTACATACTATTTTTTACTTCAGTAAGACTAGGAACCACCTATGTTTTTAACTTTTTCTTTAAAAATATTTTTATGGCCTTTGATGTGGTTTGTACAAAGAAAGAGCCCAATTAATGTTGCTGAGTGACTGAAATCAATATATATATAGATTATAATAAAATATAGCCTAATAAAATATGTATAATTTTATCGTAACATAAGATAAGCATATATACGTTTTTTAAATTTCACGATTTGTTTCATTTTCATTGCAAGTTGACTTCTGTGATCTTTTCATTTGCCCCTATTAGGATTCCTTTCTGCATCTGAAGACCTCACTATTCCATTATGTCTATGTGTGAAGACATGCTGCTTTGTAATTATCGTAAATGTCGCATTAAACTCTCTGGTTATGCATGGGTCACTGCCTGCTCACATATTTTCTGTGATCAGCATGGCAGTGGTGAGTTCAGTCGTTCACCAGCTATCTGCCCTGCTTGCAGCAGTACCCTTTCTGGAAAGCTAGATATTGTCCGCACAGAACTTAGCCCATCAGAGGAATATAAAGCCATGGTATTGGCAGGACTGCGACCAGAGATTGTGTTGGACATTAGCTCCCGAGCATTGGCCTTCTGGACATATCAGGTTAGTGCTTAGGCTAGTTTCTCTGGAAAGTATAATTTGAGGCATACGTGGGAACTTCCAATGTTTTTCTTTCAATGTGTTTACATTTTTAATTTTTTATGAATATATGGAGAAATTTCTTTTTAATAGTTTTCTTTTTTACAAAAACAATGTTATTAAAAATCCAAAAGGAAAAAAACAAAAAATCACACCTAATTCCATCACTCAGAGGTCACCATTTTTTGGTATCAACACACTTTTTCTATGCATAAATATATTTCTTCTGTACAAAAATAGGATAATACCACAATACTATTTTATGGCCAGTTAATAGTAACAGTATATTATATCTAATATGAATATTTTATTAAATATTTTAAAATTATATATTCTATAATATAACCATCATTTTTAATGGTTGCATTGTGTCATAATTTGTTTCCAAGTTATAAAAAAATGCCATGATGAGCATTCTTATAGCCAAATTCACATCCTTAATTATTTGCTATGATTAAATTCCTGAAAGTGGATAAACACATTTAAAAGGATTTTTAAAAGTTGCAATATTTTCAAATTGGCCACTATTAGGGTTGTATCAGTTTGTGTCCCCTTAAGAAGTATATGACAACTAAAGGTTTTATCTAAAGGTGCTTAGTTTTCCACACCTTCCACTTATGAATTAGAAGTCAGTAAATAGAATCTCATTCCTCTTTAAATGTACATTTCTCTAACGGCTTATAAGATGAATAGATTTACTTGTATTCATTTTAGCATATATCTATTTTTATGAATTGTTCACTTCAGTCTGCTTGTTTCAGTTGCTGAAGTTTTTTTCTCTACTGATTTATAAGAATTCTCTTTAACTACAAATCATCCAAATGTTATGAAATTTTTTTTGCCATTTTCACTTATCTTTTAGTAGTTTTCATTGATATTTTGATACACAGAAGTTTAAAAGTTTTGAGTATTTAGATGTATCAGTCTTCTTCCTTTATGATTTCTGCCTTTGATGCCTTCTTGGAAAGACCCTCCTGTGGAGAATTTTAATGTCCTTTAGTATATTGTTGTATCTTGCATATACATTTATTACAATGCTTCTTAAAGTTGGATTTGGCAAACATAAAGGAAACATTTTTCTTATATTTTTCTGGGTAAGGTGCCCCTATTACATGTTCCTTTATCTTCTCATGCTTAATTGCATTGTATCATATATACTGTAAATAAATCCCTGCATAATTTTACATCTCTAGTTGGGAGAGTTCTTTGAGGTCAGATTTTGTTTATAATAAATCTCTGGGTCCTTGGTGACAACAATTGTTACTGGTCTTAAGTCTCATTGAATGTTTATTGGCTAAATGAATAGAAGCTGTATAATAAAATAGATTCCTATTTGGAGTAGTATTGATTGAGCATGTACATGTGTTGTTTTTATCTGTTCAGATACGGTGAAAATCAGTGAATAACAGTATGGTAACCAAAAATGAATTTTTCTTTCTTTCACTTATTTATTTTTCCCCATTTAGTTATTCAACACATATATTTTTAGTACCAGGACATACCTTAGTATAGGCATCTTTCTTTTCCTTTTGTGTTTGGATGAATTTGTATAGTTTATAAGTTGTATTCATTATGTTAAAAATTTTTCTTTTCTCTTTTGAGACAGGTACATCAGGAGCGTCTCTATCAAGAATACAATTTCAGCAAGGCTGAGGGCCATCTGAAACAGATGGAGAAGATATATACTCAGCAGATACAGAGCAAGGATGTAGAATTGACCTCTATGAAAGGGGAGGTTACTTCCATGAAGAAAGTGCTAGAAGAATACAAGAAAAAGTTCAGTGACATCTCTGAGAAACTTATGGAGCGCAATCGCCAATATCAAAAGCTCCAGGGCCTCTATGATAGCCTTAGGCTACGAAACATCACTATTGCTAACCAAGAAGCTACCCTCGAACCATCCATGATCGCACAGTCTGGTGTTTTTGGCTTCCCATTAGGTAAGAAAGGATATGATGGCCAGTGTTTATTCTTTTAATCAGTAATTTTCACTGTAATCTGCCGAGTTTTAAGTAGTCAGTGGAGCCACCAAAGGCCTAGGGTATTGGTGGGTCTTGAGTTCTCTATTTGTGTCTCAATTTGTGTATGGTGGATTGAATTCTGTACCCCAGTTTGGACGCGTTCTTGGTCTTGGTTGCCATTCTGGTGGGTGTAGACCCACCAGAATAAGATCTCTTCATGATGTTGATTCAGTTAAGGTGTGGCTCAACTGAATCAGGTTGGGCTTTTATCTGGTTTACTGGGATCCTTTATAAGCTAAGTGAAAGCTGGAGAAAGAAGCTATGGGGAGCAACCAGAAGCTGGAAGTCAATGGAATCTGGAAGAGAAAGTAGAAGTTGCTGCCATGTGCATTGCCATATGACGGAAAAGCCAAGGACCAAGTGATCATAGCTGGCAGCCAGTCCCAGAATGCCTCAGTCTTCTGGGTGAAAGCATTGCCCCGCTGATGCCTCAATTTTGGACTTCTCTTAGCCTCAAAACTGTGAACCAATAAATTCCCAGTATTTAAACCAACCCATTGTTGGGTATTTGTTATAGCAGCTCAGAAACTAAAATGGTTTTTGGTACTGGAAGTGGGGTCCTGCTATTACAAATACCTAAAAATGTGTAAATAGCTTTGAAATTGGGTAGTGGGTAAAACCTGGGAGATGTGTGAGATGCTTGCTAGAAAATGCCTGGATTGCTTTGAAGAGACTGTTTGTAGAAATATGGGCATTAAAAGCACTGTTGATGAGGCCTTAGAAGGAAATGATGAATGTGTTATTGGAAATTGGAAGAAAGGTGATCTTTGCTATAAAGTGGCAGAGAACCTGGCAAAATTGTGTTCTTATGTCAGATTGAAAGTGGAATTTGAAAGTGATAAATTTGGATACTTATCTGAGGAGATTTCCAAGCTAAGTGTGGAAGGTGCATCCTGGTTTCTCCTTGCATCTTATACTGAAATGAGAGAGAAAAGAGATAAATTGAGGATTGATCTTTTAAGCATAAGGAAATGAGCATTTAATAATTTGGAAAATTCTATCCAGATATCCTGCTCTGAGACTAGGGCCGGTAGTGGCTCTGTCAGGGATCTCCCTGAGCTTCTGGGAAGTGAGTTTCCAGAGAACAGGGCTCCATGTGAGGGTTTAACTGAACAACCCTTTGCTAAAGGAGATGTGTCTGAACATGGATTCTTCAGCCATTTCAGTGGAAGTCAGGATTGGAAATGCAGTTATCCAGGAAGGATGTGTAGAAAGTTCTTTTGTCTGATGGTTTGGACTGGCTTGAACTGCATATAAAGCTGACAAGGTTTCTACAAACTTTGTATGAGCAGAACCCTGCTAGCCTGGATTGAAAGGGACAGATAAGGGATGAACTGAAGGAAGAATGATTTCAAGGGCAGAACCATGGACCAAGGTCCAGACTGAAAAGATCATCTTAGACCAAAAGAATGGGCCCATCCATATGTGCCAAAAGACTGAGTCTGCCTCAGTGCTTGGAGGGGGTGGACCTTGCAACCTGTTTTTCAGGGAGAGTGGTTACGAAGAGCCTGGTTACCATTGCAGTTCTCAGAGAGGGTGGGGCCTTTACCCCAGTGTTTGGGTAGAGCCTGGGCTCTATACAAATACTTAGAAGGAGTGGCACTATTGCTTCGTCAGGCCTGTAGGACAAAACATCAATCCATAGATGACTGTCAGACCTTGAACTCTAATGGAGTTTGTCGTGCTGGGTTTCAAACTTGTTTGGGACCTGTGACTCCTATTTTCCTTCAATTTTTCTTTTCTGGAATGGGAATGTCCATGTTATGCCTGTCCCAACATTGAATATTGGAAGCAGATAACTTGTTTTCTAGGTTTCACAGGCAACAGACAGAGGGGAATTTTGCCCCAGGAGGGACCATAACCATAACTGATTTTGATGAGATTTTGCAATTAGCATTGTTACTGAAATGACTTAAGGCTTTTGGGATTTTGTGATATAATGAATGTATGTTGCATGTGGAAAGAACATCTCTTTTTGGGATCTAGAGAGTGAACTGTGGCAGAATGAATTACGTACCCCAGTTTGGACATGTTTATGGTATTTGTCTGCATTTGGTGGACGTAGACCCCATTATAAAGAAGATCTCTTCAATACGTTATTCAGTTAAGGTGTTGCCCACCTGATTCAAGCTGGGCTTTAATCTGGGTTCCTGGAGTCCCTTATAAACAAAGTGAAAGTCAGATGGAGATAGAAGCCACAGGGAGAAACTAGGAACTGGAAGTCATCAGAACCTGGACAAGAAAGGAAAAGATGCATGTATGTTGCCTTGTGACAGAAAAGCCAAAGACCAGAGATTACTGGCAGCTAGCCCCAGAAAGCCACAGTCTTCTGGGAGAAAGCAATGCCTTGCTGACA